>NC_041382.1:297032471-297158224 GCF_002162155.2 Triticum dicoccoides | reverse complement strand
CGCCGCCGCCGTCCTCACCGGGTTCGGCCGGCCCCGCCGTCCTCCCCCTCCTCCCCAAGTCCGGCTCCTTCCTCTCCGGCCAAGACGAACTCCGGCGAGCAGCTCCGTCGAACCCCGAACCGCGTGCAAATCCAGATCTGATTTCGAACGGTTGACTTTTTCCCTCCGAACCCTAATTTTTTATGCCTACTTTGACCGCTCGTAACTTTCCATCCGTAGCCCCGATTTGGACATATAGTATATCAAAATGTTCGCCTCGATGAGTACATCAGTTCATTCCATTGCATAATTTTCATTTGAGCTCATCTTGATACCCAAAATGCTATTAGAAGGAGGCTTCGTGAGTTAATTGGCAGATCTGCTAGTTCATCTTAGACTTTTGTCATTTTTGCCATGATTATTGTGTGCATGCTATGCCTGTGAGTCCTTGATATGTTTTGTTAAGCATTTTGTCTTCTTTCCAGAGGTGCAACCCATGCATTTTTAGGATGTGTGTGGTGACTTGTGCAAGCTTGCAAAGTGAGGCACCCGGTAATTCTGTTTTCAGGGACTTAGTTGTTTCACTAAGCCTGGGATATTTTAGTTCATGATGCCATATGTTCAGCTTGTTTCCTAGTGATCCGTGCCTCTTTTGAGGATGGTCAGTAAAGGAGTTTTGTTAATCATGTTATGCTCTATCCATCCATGTCTTTGTTTGAAATTATGGAGCAACCTAGCTTGAGTCAATCGAGCTCTACTTTTGCTTCGTGGTGAATCTGGGCAGATCGTCAACTCGTTTGCGATTTTGCCGATGTTATTGTAGTTGATCCGTGCATGCTATGCCATTGTTCTTGCCATGTATAGCTAGCATTTTGTGCCTTATTAATGGATGTATGCTTGTCTTGCCATGACTTGCACCGTAGTGAGTGCATCGAGCTTGTCTACATGCCTTCGTGAGTTATATTTCAGCATGTCTCAGTTTTCGCCAAGTCCGAAAACTGATTGTGTTTTAGCTATGTTCGGGTGCGCGTTAGTATATTTTGTGATCCCTTTTGGCCTCAGGTCACTTTGGGACTTTTGTTAAGCTTGTTGAGTAGCTCCATGCCATGTTCTTACTTGTCTTAATCAGTTCATGTATCATGTTGTTTTGCCGCTCTGAAGAGGGCTTCGTGATCTGAAATTTCAGACAAGTGTTAATTTCACTAAGTCTGGAATCTGTTTTGCATTTGCGTTTTTGCCATGCTTGTTTGAACCTCATAATGGATGAATTGGCCGTGGCTCAGTGCTAGTCTTTTGTTAAGAATCTTGTGTGCATCCCTGCCATGTATTTTGTTGTCATGTTTGGTGCTTGTAGCATGTTCATCTCATTGCATTTAGATGCCTACTTGCTGTAAATCGCGGACCGGTGCCATTCTTAAAAACGCTTGCCATTTCCAAACCGTAACTCCGATTCCGGTGATCTTTATATCGTTTTCAAGCGATTTCATCTCATCTTTCCAGTGGCACCCTTGGAATTCCAAGTTGAGGCCAGGTTCATGCATTTCCTATCATATCTTGCATTTTGCATCCCGCATCGCATGCCGCATAGCATATCTTCATTTCGTCTTATTGCTTGGTCTTGCACGTGGTTGATTGTATCCTTGTTGCTTGTTTGTCTTGTGGGGTAGAGCCGGGAGACGAGTTCGCTACCGAGGAGCCCGTTGAGTTTGCTTGTGAGGATCCAGTCAACTCTGACAACTGTGCAGGCAAGATGATCATACCCTCGAAATCACTACTATATTTGCGATGCTAGTTTGCTCGCTCTTGCTATGCCAATGCTACGATGCCTACCTTTTGCTTGTCAACCTCCCAATTGCCATGTCAAACCTCTAACCCACCTTGTCCTAGCAAACCGTTGATTGGCTATGTTACCGCTTTGCTCAGCCCCTCTTATAGCGTTGCTAGTTGCAGGTGAAGGTTGGAGGCCGTTCCTTGTTGGAACATCATTTATTTACTTGTTGGGATATCATTATATTGCTATGTTATCTTAATGCATCTTTATACTTGGTAAAGGGTGGAAGGCTCGGCCTCTCGCCTAGTGTCTTGTTCCACTCTTAGTTTCCGTCATATCGGTGTTATGTTCCCGGATTTTGCGTTCCTTACGCGGTTGGGTTATAATGGGAACCCCTTGATATTTCGCCTTGATTAAAGCTTGCCCAGCAATGCCCAACCTTGGTTTTACCATTTGCCACCTAGCCCTTTTCTTTCCCTTGGGTTCTGCAGACTCAAGGGTCATCTTATTTACCCCACCGGGCCAGTGCTCCTCTAAGTGTTGGTCCACCTGTCAGCTACCGGTGGCCACCAGGGGTAACTCTGGGCTGGCTTACCCGTACTTAGGACAATCTGAGTGTGCCCTGAGAAAGAGATATGTGCAGCTCCTATCGGGATTTGTCAGCACATTCGGGTGGTGTTGCTGGTCTTGTTTTAACCTGTCGAAGTGTCTTGAGTTACCGAGATACTGAGTCTGATCGGAACGTCTTGGGAGGAGGACTATTCCTTCGTTGACCGTGAGAGCTTGTCATGGGCTAAGTTGGGACTCCCCTGCAGGGATTGAACTTTCGAAAGCCGTGCCCGCGGTTATGGGCAGATGGAAATTTGTTAATGTCCGGTTGTAGAGAACATGAACCTTAATTAATTAAAATGAATCAACTGAGTGTGTTACCGTGATGGCCTCTTCTCGGCGGAGCCCGGGAAGTGGACACGTTGTTGGAGTTATGCTTGCGCAGGTTGTTCTTCTAGATTCTCGCTCGCGCTTTGCCTCCTCTTCTCGCTCTCTTTTGCGTATAAGTTAGCCACCATATATGCTAGTCGCTTGCTGCAGCTCCACTTATATTTGCCTTATCCATTTCTATAAGCTTAAATAGTCTTGATCGCGAGGCTGCGAGATTGTTGAGTCCCTGTGGCTCACAGTTACTATAACTCCAGATGCAGGTCCAGGTGATTCCGCTCCAGGTGACGAGTACGAGCTCAAGTGGGAGTTCGACAAGGACTCTCAGCGTTATTATGTTTCCTTTCCCGATGATCAGTAGTGGTGCCTAGTTGGGGTTCGATTCAGGGCCTTGTCGCATGTTGGGTTTTCTTCTATTTTGGCGCCATAGTCGGGCCATGAGTGTTTGTATGATGGATGTTATTTATGTTCTCTGATGTGACGTGGCGAGTGTAAGCCAACTATGTATCTCCCCCTTTTATCATATATTACATGGGATGTTGTAATGATTACCTAACTTGTGACATTGCTTTCAATGTGGTTATGTCTCTAAGTCGTGCCTCGACACGTGGGAGCTATAGCCACATCGAGGGCGTTACAAGTTGGTAATCAGAGCCTTCCCCGACCTTAGGAGCCCCATTGCTTGATCGTTTTTAGCAGCCGAGTTGTGTCTAGAAAAATGTTTTGAGTCCTTTAGGAATTATATATCGGAGATCTTAGGAATTCTTTTTACTTCCCAGTCTCCTCATCGCTCTGGTAAGGCATCCTGACGTAGAGTTTTGACTCTTCTCTTCTCAAATTTCACTAATTTTTTTTAGGATCACACGAGTATCTTGGAATCGTTCCGATGGCTTATGATGAGAACATTGACTTGGTGCCTCCTGTCAGGGGTTTAGTGGAAGTGTCCCGGGGAGTTGAGCTCTGAGGTGTTGTCATCATAATTTTATCGTTGCAATTCTGGAATACTTGAGATATGTTCGTCGACATCGAAAATCTCTTTTATGCAGTTCGTTGGTGAGATAACCTCGACGCCACCCAGTACTGGGGCGGGAGTTCGGGAGTATCGCCATAACTTGTATAACGGATGCTTTTCGAAGGTTGAGGTAGATGGTTTCCGAAGGTTTCTTGGTTATGTTTTGAAGGATGGATACAGCTGGATGTAGGATTTGCTAGTTTGTGTGAGATATTATGCTTCCCCTGTATCCCCAACACCTGATTGCATAACCGGAAAAGTTCGGGAGTTTCATAGGTGGGAATTCTAGTAGCTCTAGTTCTTCTTCCACGGATATTGGTTTGAGATTGGGATTTCTTACCGATTATTCGTTCTTGATCCGTACCTTGTTGATTTATTTCTCTACCTTAATTCTACGTGGCTTCTCAATTTATGGATATGTGACCATCTGAAGAGGAATGCATTCGTTCATTTTGTTCAGATGTGAAGACTATATGTTGCAATTTTCATTCCGTTGGATTCAGCTTCAATATTTATCTATCCATGTGCTAATGGTGGTCAACCTCTTCAGGATGGCTCCTCCAACACGCACGACTCCGAACCCTGATCCGCCACCGCCTCCACCTCCTCCAGAGGCATGGCAAGCTGTGATGGCCGCAACCAATGCAAACACTCAGCTGATCATGCAAATTCTTTAAGAGCGCAATCAAGGCAGTCAAGGGAATCAAGGCAGCAATCAGAGTCACTTTGCTACACTCAACCAGTTCCTTGCTAACGGGCCAAAGACTTTCAGCAATTGTGTTGAGGCAACCGATCCTGACGATTGGCTTGTGGATCTGTGTAAGCATTTCGAGTGCAGTAACGTCAGGCCTGAGGACTTTGTCAAGTTTGCTTCCTTCTAACTCAAAGATAAAGCTGCAGAATGGTTTCAGCAGTACAAGGATTCCAGAGGTGGACGTGTTATCACTTGGGATGATTTCCGTCGAGATTTCCGAGCTCATCATATTCCGCAGAGTGTGGTTGAAAGCAAGCGTGAGGAATTCCGCAATCTGAAGCAAGGTTCTTTGTCTGTCTATGACTACAACAAGTTGTTCCAGAAGCTTGCCCGCTTTGCCAAGCAGGACGTGCCTGATGAGAAGAGCATGATATATCAGTTCAGGGGTGGTCTCAGAGAAGATATTCAGCTCGCTCTTGTTCTCTTTGAGCCCTTGAGGTACGATGAGTTCTACAACATGGCACTGAAGCAAGAGGCTGCTTAGTTGAGGTGTGATGCTTCCAGGAAGCGAGTCAGAGATGTTACTCCTTCTTCCTCTACTCAAGTGGCCAAGCAGCAGAAGTTTTGGCTTCCTCCTCCTCCGTTCCATCAGCCGTATCAGCAGAAGAGCAAAGGTGGCAGTGGTTCTTCCCACCCACCCAACCCTGGCTTTCAGAACAAGACTTCGTCTCAAGCTCCAAGATCGAGTGCTCCGTATCACCGTCCGCTTTCAGAGGTCATGTGCAACAAGTGCCAACAGAAGGGTCACTATGCCAACAAGTGTTTCAACCAGAGGCGTCTTCCTCCTCCTCCTCCTGTCAGATCGGCAAGTACAGCTGTGGTCAAGCATAACCCCAAGCTTGCCAAGGTCAATTTGATGAATGCAGCTCAGGCAGAGGACTCGTCAGATGTGATCATGGGTAACCTTCCTGTTAATGATATTCCAGCTAAAGTTCTTTTTGACACTGGTGCATCGCATTGCTTCATCTCGAGACCGTTTACAAATAGGCATGAATTGGTTTCACAAGTTTTGCCTAGTCCTTTAGCAGTTGTCTCTCTCGGTAAGCGCATGCAGGCTAACTCCATCGTTCCGGATGTTTCTATCACTTTGGGTGAGTACAAGTTTCTATCTTCTCCAACGATTCTCGGTGACTCGGATATTGATCTTATTCTCGGAATGGATTGGCTTTCTAAGCACAAGGCTCAGCTTGATTGTGCAGCCAGGCAGATTCAATTGACTCATTCGTCTGAGGATGTAATTGTCTTTGCCGCTCGGGATAATACTATCCGTCTGTTTTCTCTCAATGAGAAGGGTGAATTGGATGCCATCTCTAAAATTCCAGTCGTTTGCGAATATCAAGACGTCTTTCCAGAAGAGCTTCCAGGAATGCCTCCGCACCGGCCAGTTGAATTCGTTATTGAACTTGAGCCTGGCATGGAACCTGTGTGCAAACGTCCTTACAAGCTCGGACCTGAAGAGTTGAAGGAGCTGAAGAAGCAACTTGATGAGCAAGAAAGAATGGGTCTCATCCGGCCTAGTTCTTCTCCGTGGGGTTGTGGTGTTCTTTTTGTGAAGAAGAAGGATGGAACGGACCGACTTTGTGTTGATTACCGTCTAGTGAACAAGAAGACCATCAAGAACAAATACCCACTTCCCAACATCAATGAGCTGTTCGAACAACTCAAAGGTGCCCAATTATTCTCCAAGCTTGATCTCCGTATGGGTTATCACCAGATTCGCATTCGTGAAGAAGATATTCCCAAGACAGCATTCAGAACAAGCTTTGGTTCATATGAATACACTGTCATGTCTTTTGGCCTCGCCAACGCTCCTCCGACGTTCTCTCGCATGATGAATTTCATCTTCAACGCCTACACCAATGACTTCGTTTTGGTCTATCTCGACGACATTCTAGTTTTCTCGAAGAACAAGGAAGATCATGCCAAGCATTTGCGTTTGGTGCTTGATAAGCTCAGGGAACATCAGTTCTACGCCAAGTTTTCCAAGTGTGAATTTTGGCTCGATGAGGTTCTTTATCTTGGTCATATCATCTCTGCCAAGGGCATTGCTGTGAATCCTGAGAAGGTGTCTGCAATTGTGAATTGGGAACCTCCTCAGAACATGAAGCAACTCCAAAGTTTTCTCGGTCTCGCAAGCTATTGCCGAAGATTCGTTGAAAACTTTTCCAAGATCGCGAAGCCTCTCTCTAATCTTCTTCAGAAGCACGTCAAGTACGTTTGGTCTCCGGAGTGTGACATTGCTTTCAACACTTTGAAAGAGAAGTTGATCACTGCTCCAGTTCTGACTCCACCTGATGAATCCAAGCCGTACGAGGTCTTCTGTGATGCCTCTCTCCAAGGTCTTGGCGCAGTATTGATGCAAGAGAAGAAATTTGTTGCTTATACATCTCGCCAGTTGAAGCCTAATGAGAAGAACTACCCCACTCATGATCTCGAGTTGGCGGCAGTTGTGCATGCTCTTTTGACTTGGAGACATCTTCTATTGGGAAGAAAAGTGGACATCTTCACTGATCACAAGAGTCTCAAGTACATCTTCACTCAGCCTAATCTCAACCTAAGGCAAACTCGTTGGGTCGAAATGATTCAAGAGTATAATCCGAGTATTGAGTATACTCCAGGCAAGGCCAATGTGATTGCTGACGCTTTGAGCAGAAAGGCCTACTGCAACAGTCTGATTCTCAAGCCTTATCAACCCGAGCTTTGTGAAGCTTTCCGCAAACTTAATCTGCAAGTTGTTCCTCAAGGTTTCCTCGCCAACCTTCAAGTCTCTCCTACCTTAGAAGACCAGATTCGCCAAGCCCAGCTTCTTGATGCTATGGTGAAAAAGGTGAAGATTGGGATTGCCAAGAGTCAGTCCAAGTACAAGTGCTACCGCCTTGATGACAAGGACACTCTCTTCTTCGAGGATCGTATTGTTGTGCCCAAAGGTGAACTTCGTAAAGTGATCATGAACGAGGCTCACAATTCTCTCCTTTCCATCCACCCTGGGAGCATGAAGATGTATCAAGACCTCAAGCAAGCTTATTGGTGGACTCGAATGAAGCGCGAGATCGCTCAATTCGTGAATGAATGTGATGTCTGCAGAAGAGTGAAGGCAGAACACCAAAGGCCAGCTGGTCTCCTCCAACCTCTTGCCATTCCATAATGGAAGTTTGACCACATTGAAATGGGAACCCCTTGATATTTTGCGTTCCTTACGCGGTTGGGTTATAATGGGAACCCCTTGATATTTCGCCTTGATTAAAGCTTGCCCAGCAATGCCCAACCTTGGTTTTACCATTTGCCACCTAGCCCTTTTCTTTCCCTTGGGTTCTGCAGACTCAAGGGTCATCTTATTTACCCCCCCGGGCCAGTGCTCCTCTGAGTGTTGGTCCACCTGTCAGCTACCGGTGGCCACCAGGGGCAACTCTGGGCTGGCCTACCTGTACCTAGGACAATCTGAGTGTGCCCTGAGAAAGAGATATGTGCAGCTCCTATCGGGATTTCTCGGCACATTCGGGCGGTGTAGCTGGTCTTGTTTTAACCTGTCGAAGTGTCTTGAGTTACCGAGATACTGAGTCTGATCGGAACGTCTTGGGAGGAGGTCTATTCCTTCATTGATCGTGAGAGCTTGTCATGGGCTAAGTTGGGACTCCCCTGCAGGGATTGAACTTTCGAAAGCCGTGCCCGCGGTTATGGGCAGATGGGAATTTGTTAATGTCCGGTTGTAGAGAACTTGAACCTTAATTAATTAAAATGAATCAACTGAGTGTGTTACCGTGATGGCCTCTTCTCGGCGGAGCCCGGGAAGTGGACACGGTGTTGGAGTTATGCTTGCGCAGGTTGTTCTTCTAGATTCTCGCTCGCGCTTTGCCTCCTCTTCTCGCTCTCTTTTGCGTATAAGTTAGCCACCATATATGCTAGTCGCTTGCTGCAGCTCCACTTATATTTGCCTTATCCATTCCTATAAGATTAAATAGTCTTGATCGCGAGGGTGCGAGATTGCTGAGTCCCTGTGGCTCACAGTTACTATAACTCCATATGCAGGTCCAGGTGATTCCGCTCCAGGTGACGAGTACGAGCTCAAGTGGGAGTTCGACGAGGACTCTCAGCGTTATTATGTTTCCTTTCCCGATGATCAGTAGTGGTGCCTAGTTGGGGTTCGATTCAGGGCCTTGTCGCATGTTGGGTTTTCTTCTATTTTGGCGCCATAGTCGGGCCATGAGTGTTTGTATGATGGATGTTATTTATGTTCTCTGATGTGATGTGGCGAGTGTAAGCCAACTATGTATCTCCCCCTTTTATCATATATTACATGGGATGTTGTAATGATTACCTAACTTGCGACATTGCTTTCAATGTGGTTATGTCTCTAAGTCGTGCCTCGACACGTGGGAGCTATAGCCGCATCGAGGGCGTTACAGGTGATGCAACCAAGCAAGTGATCATCGTAAACAAGTCATGCAAGCTAGTAGTGCGAAGATGCAACATAGTAGAGGTAATCAAGGTCATCATGTCATCTGTGCAAATAGTGGGCATATATAATGCACATGACATATCACAAACATGAAAGCAACATATGAGCAAAGTGTCATCATTGTATTGGCAAGAGGTTCTATGTCAATAACAATGGAACATCATGACTCTCCCAACACAAGTATCAACAATAGCATGTGGTACAAGGTAAACATAGTAATATCAAGAAGGATCTCCCCCAAGCATGCAAATACACATATGAGTAGTAGATTGGTGAATCATATGTAAGTGCAAGCAAGGGTCACAATTTCATGGCAAAGGCGTAGAAGCAAGCATAACATGCAAAGTGAACATGGTACAATGGGCATAAATTAACAAGTGATATATAGCCCAAAGACATGTGAGGGTCAAGTAAAAGAGATGCACGTAGTCATTGAGTGAAGGGAACGGTGGTAAGGATAGTCCACGGGATCCTAAGTCATCGTTGCTCTCAAGAGCTCGCTTCGTCAACTCTTGGGATTGAGAGGTTGACGAGTATACATGAGTACTTTCACAAAACAAAGGCAAAGGGAAAATTGTGTGTATGTGTTGTATGTACACATCACCCATTATGATGCATACGTGCATGTGTTGGTTAGCACAAAATATCCAATGCTCAAATAAATGAGATGCGTGATAGAGAAACATGTCATCCATCATGAGAGGTTTGTTGTTATGTATAGCATAATGGAGATTAAAATTGTGTAATGCATCATGAGAAATATCTAGGGCATTGTTATTCATGGAATGCATAGGGTGCACACAATCATGGGAATCATGCAAAGTATGGAATGCATCAAAATCTCCTAATATGTATGAGGAAACTATGGGGGTCTCCTCATGAGCATTAGTGGAAACATCACATGGAGAATATTGACAACATCCAAAACAATGCATGTTTGAAGCAATGTGTTCATGGCATGGCATAGTATATGAATTGCGCAAATCATGTAAAGGAAGCATGGCAATATCATCACAAGAGAAGCACATTCCAATAACCATGACCTTGTCATCTATGCCATGAGTGCAAATGTGATTTATTTTAATGGGGCATGCATAGTTACTATGTTGAGATTGTGATGAAACAATATGAGAAATCTCACTCATAGCATATGACAAGTTTAATGGATTGTCGAACATGATGTGACCGATAGAATTTTCACATGATATCCTATGGAGAATAGCATCACAAGTAGGAAACTCAACATGCTCATCTTAATATTCATCATAAATTTTAAGTCATGACATGAGAAAGTCGCACTAGCATGAAGCATGGTAATAGGTGTGTCAACATCATGCAAACAATCATTGGTAAGATAGTCCACTAGTGGGACAAGAGAAGCACTATCACGTATGTTACCTTTGGGGCATCGGTCATGTGTTGTAGGTGAGGTTGCAACTTGATGGTACCATATGGGGGGTGCATCTTCTTCCACCATGGCCATCGTCATCTCCATTGGAGGTATGGACTCGTCGTGGATAGGCATGTCTTCTTGTAGGAGACCTAGAACCAAAAGGGAAAACACACTCGGAGTAGAGGGTAAGTCATTAGAAATCATAGTGGCCTCACATGCTATGTCAACTACCTCACTCACTAAGTGTTGTGGCTCACTCACTCCCGATAAGATGCTCTCACTCATATGGTGGGTGGAGTCACTCAAATGGCTCTCAACCTCACATAGGATGTGTGGCATGCTCTCATGTGTGGGGCTACTGGTGGTCACGCTCATCCTCTCATAGGAAATGCACCCAATGTCATATATGGTGGAGTCACTCATATCACACATGGTGGGGTGGCTCTCCTCACATGGGAATCGGGGCATCTCGTCATATGTGGGTGTCGGAGAGGTGTAGGTGCAAATGTCTCCATGCTCAACTCCTATCGCCGCCTTGGTTGAAGGGATAGTCCCATGCTCAACCTCCTCTTCCACAACACCTCCAAATATGAATGCCATAGGATGTGGCAAATCATTTCTCGCCTCTGAGACCAAAGAGAGGGTCTCATGCGCGGTCTCGTAGCTTGACTCGGAGTAGGAGACATATTGGGGCATCGTCTTCATGTTGTAGAACAGGTTCATGCTCACCGCCGTGGTCGAAGGGGATGGCCCTTGCTCGACCGTCTTTTCACGTCGTGTATGAGGCCCATATGATGTGGTACCTCATAGCTCGTCTCCATGACCGAAAATAATTTCCCATGCTCGGCCATCTTCCTTGAGGGGCTTCCGAAGATGGAAGGGTCGCCCTCGCTTGTAGGTGGTCACCTTGTTGTTGAAGATGTCGATGTAGGCAAACTCGTGGGAAGTAGGCGAAGATGTCGTACGTCCAAAGGCGAAGATGCCTTGAGAACACTTGGTGAATATGCTGAAGTGGTGGTAGCCGTAGCTTCCTCTTGGTGGATCTCGTCTCGCGGCCCTCTCTTGTGCTCATGAAGGTTGGCCGTAGCTTGATGTAGAGCTTGTTGGGACTTGTAGATTTGCACGTGTGGAGCATCTTCATGTTGATGGTGTTGTTGTTGTGCTTGAGCTTGTAGTAGATGTCGTTCGTCATTGTCGTCGTGCACATGATGCTTGGAGGTGACTTGCCCTTCATGATGATGTGGATCACGAACATGATGGTGGTCACCATGGAGATGTGGACATGGACGAATTGCGCTTGCATCACTTGGGCGCTCCAAAGATGATTGACTTGCTCGCCGTCGCCTTGAGGATGAGGAAGGGGAAGAATGGTTGACCAACAAACTCTGAATCTCCTCCATCCGTGCATCCTTCTCCTCCTTTTGTGCGGAAAGCTTCTTGTCGAGGTAGTTTGTTGTATGTAGCTCGGAGTGTCGTATGTCAATGGCGAGGTTGTAGATGCTCTCTCGCAATCTTGATTGTGCGCCTTGCATTTGTCGTTGTAGATCAAAGATGGACGTTTTGGTGATGTAGTTGTTCCCGCCGTCGATGTTGTTGAAGACCAGAGATGAAATGCTTTGCCTATCCATCACAAGACTAGAGCAAATGTGAGTGGCAGAAAGAGAAGAACAAGACCAAATGTACCTTACCTGATGTTGACAATGGATCAATGATCACTCAATAATGTATCAAGGAAATAGCACGATTGGTACCGGATCTTGTCAATTCTCACAGCAACACAAGTGGCTTATGGAGTAGCTTGGTGAGGATAGTGGCACAAAAATTTGATGCAATTGTTAGTAAGAGTCAATAATGTTGAAAGAGATTCACAAATTCACAAGTGCAACAAGTAGACCAATAGCAATGTGGGCACAAGGAAACACACGCACGAATAGATAAATGTGGTTGTGCAACCAAGGATTGAGCGGAAAATGTGGAATCCACGGAAAATGCTCTTGTCGCACAACACTAGGGAGACACTAGCCGATTGCTCAATAGGCGGATACGAACTTGTGCACTACCTATATGAGACAAAATGTAGCGACTTCCTATCAAAAGTATGTGATGTGTGTATGATGTTCCGGTGCTTTAGCACAAGATGATCCAAGATGATTGAGTATGATACCATATGATATATAGAGATGCACTATGATACGATGTTATGGCTCTTGCTTACAAGCTTCTTTGCTCTTTCTATTTTGCTTAAAAGCTTATTTCTCTTTTTTGATATGGTCAATATGCGAAATGCACAAACTAAGATAGCAATTGTCTATATGCGGGAACAATGTATGACACAATAGATGATACAATCATATGTGCACGCAATGGAAGATGCGGCTCGAAGATCACTAAAGTGCACAAGTAGCGTGGCTCGGCAATACTCAAATGGCTAGTCTCGATAGGTAAGTTACGCAAAATGGGTTAGGGGTTAACAATACAATGGCAAGGGGGAATATACAATGATGTTGTCGAGGTTAACGTCCCTTACCTTGTGTGATGTCAAAGGTGAAGTGGTCAATGTCAAAGATGACCTTGTGGCGATTATGAGACGCGGTGTTACTGTTCGTAATTAACCGAAACACCATAGGAAACGGAAAAACCGCAAACTCAAAATCTCAACGGCAAATGTCAAATGGTGGTAGTGGTAATGCGGTGGTGGTTTTGAAGTTGGCAATGCGGAAGTGGAATGATGGTGGTGGTGGGTTATGCGAGTTGAAGTTGAGGTCACAGTCCCTAAGTAGCCGAAACACCTTAGGAGACACGAGCCATAACTCAAACAAGCTCAAAAAATTGGATTAAGTTGAGGTGGCAGAAATGGATGGTTGAGAAGGTTATGCGGTATTTATGGTGGAGGGTTGATGAAGAAGTAACCGTACCTAAGTATCCGAAACACCTTAGGAGACTCAAATCACTACTCAAATAACCTCAAATGCAATGGGGATCAAAATTGGTTAGGTTGCGGAAAGCTATGGTGGTATTGCGGATGAGATGGTGGAAGTCCTAGGAAAAGATGACAAAGTTCAAAAAATTTGATGGTGTCAAAAGGTGGTGAAACCAAGGTCAGGATCTCGGGCACGTTGATAGCTTCAAAATGAGACAAAGAACACCCTAATCGGAGTTCGGAGCGAAAAGTTGTGAAGAAAGCGGTGAAAGAGGCTGTTACTGAAATTCTGTGTAATGTTGCTGGTTAGGCCGGAAGTTCCAGGGTCAGGGCCAGAACTTCCGGGCTCCGGAAGTTCTGGGGGTGGCCGGAAGTTTCAGGGGTCGCGGAAAAAGTGCGGGGGAAGCCGGGGAATTTTGGGTAAACTCCCTGGTCAACCCGGAAATTATGAGGTAAGGACGAAAGTTCCGGGGGAGTCCGGAAGTTCCGGGGGTCGTGGAATTTCTTCCGGGACGAACCCTAGATTCTTAGATCTGAGAACAGGGGTGGAAAAACTCGATTTGTAGGTTCAAAATTGGGGAGATTTCATGTATGGAAACGGGGGAAAAGAGGGGGGAAGCTAGATCCACTCAAGACACAGCAAATCCATGGATCAAATTCAACAAAACATCAACCAAACCAACAAATCACAAAAAAATTTGGAGCTATTTTCGATGGAGATTTTTGAATTTAGGACAAAATCAAGCAAAAGAAGGCTAGAAATGGAGGGGGAGACTCCAAATTCATGATCAACGTGGCTCATGAGACCATATGATACGGGGCTAACCAGGTATAGGCCGATCTTTCACGAAATGGAGGGGATCCCGTGAAGAACACGAAGAACACAAGAGGGAAAACACGAGGGAAACGAGATGAAACACTCAAATTGACTTGATACAATCACACATGTGCTAGATCCAATCACACGAAGAGACATACAAAGGTCCAAATTCAACAAAAGGGGATACAAGAGGTAACTAGTTCATCTCCATGAGGAGGTCTTGAGGGGTCTTCCCATTAAGGTGTCTTGAATCTAAGGTGGATCTTCTACGGAGAGGTTGCGATCTCTCTCGATGGAGTAGAACAGGGTGGATGAGGAAAGCTCTATATCAAATGAGCTAATCCTTTGCTAACCCTAAAATGGTGGAGGTGGAGGAGTATATATAATATAGGGCCACGAAGGGGTAAGTGAGGGGCGAAACAAGTACATGGGCCTCGGCCCAGAGACTCTGCGCGCAAGTAGGCCGGAAGTTCCGGGCAGGGACGGAAGGTCCGGGCTCCAAAAGTTTCGTGCATGGTGCGGGCTATCCAGAGAGTTGGCGCATCCGGGCGTCACCTGGAGTGTCGAGGGCCGGAGGTTCCGGGCAGGCCGGAAGGTCCGGGGGCCGAAGGTTCTGGGCTATGGCCGGAAGGTCTGGGCCTGGCAGAATCTCTACACAAGTCTTGACGCAGGTTGTTCCTTCTCCTTGAGTCCTTGGTTCCTAAGAACATGTAGTGTCTTGGCATTAGGTAGCAACCATGTCTCAGATGAATGGAAAGGGAAAGTACTCAGGAACGAGTTCACCTTGTGTCCAATGGCGTATGCTTGAGGTCGAGGTCTCGTCGTAGTGTACATGGGGATGATCGTAGGATGCTCCGCATCACGCTCATTCTTCTCGCCTTGTATTTCCTTCTGCACACAACATGGAACAACGGGAGATTCATGATGAACTTTGGAATTATTCAAGGTTCGTTTAACCTTTTTTATACATTAATTGAGTTTTTAGGCATTTAATGTCCATAATTAAAATCCGAACTACAAATACATGCTCCAGTGCACCAAAATGGCTAGAAAAATCATACATGTGTCCATGGGGTGCATGTTTAGGCCCCACGAAAGGAATGAGAATGAATTATAACTGTATCGGAGTCCTGGGTCGTCCTCAAACATTTGGAATCTCGGTTTTTAAATCCACATAAATCCAAAACTCACATGAAAATCATGAAACTTGGCATGGTGTCACGACATGGGACATATATGTCATGGTAAAAATTGTCCAATTTGGGCCAAGCTATATTACAAGCCTCTTATAAACCGAAGCTTCTCGCAACCCTCGTGGTTCCGGTAGGGAAACATGCCCCTCTTGTGAGCAAAACGATAATCACCACCTCTTCTCTCCTTTTATTTTGTTTTCTACAGGCAACATAGAATAGAAGGAGTGTCGTGCTGAAATTTGAAACTATTAAGGATTCGATTGGCCAGTTTATATATTAATTGAGTTTTCTAGGCATTTAATGCAGTCCATAATTCAAATTTGAACTACAAGCACATGCTCCACTAAAGCAAAATGGGTGGAAAATCGTACATGTGTCGTTGACTGCATTTTTAGGTCTAATTGAAGGAATGAGAATGAATTACAAACGTCTCGTCGTCCTGAAACATTGAGAATCTCAGTTTTTAAATCCCAATAAATCGAAAACTCACCCAAAAAACATGAAACTTGGCATGGTTTCATGACATGGCACATATATGCCATGGTAAAAAATCGTCTAGTTTAAGACAAGGCGCACACATTAATAGCAAACAAAGTCCTTCTGAAACAAATGGCTAACACTTTAATATCGCAAATGGTTGTATTATATGAACAGTGTGTGTTCCCATAACGTTTTAAGTGCGGCCACACATCCCTCTTTTCTTATGGATAGTACTACCTCGATCCTCTTTCATTGTTCAGCTTTGTATTTTGTGCCAAAATGTAACCATACTTGGTGGCATGCGAGCAACTGTTTGGTTAGACGGACGAACGCGAGAAGTCTATCGTACAGGCTCGACAGGACGCGTGCTAGCAGTCCACCATGCAGGCTCGATGGGATGCGTGCGACCTGTCCACCTCACTGGCTCGACGGGACACGTGCGAGCAGCCAAGGCCGCACATGCTCACTGGGAAGCGAGCTCTTTGACCTCCATCCACCAGCCGCCTGCCTCGCTCACAACTCCATTAATGGCGGCCGAGCCGCTGTTTAACACGCGGTTAATTAAAGCACTTGGATGGAGGGTGTTTGCTTGTGATCCCATGGCCCCGCTCAATGTTAGCATTTGCTTTGTTCGTGTTTTCAACTTGTATAATTTAAAATGCCACATAGGGCAACGGATAATACGACAAAAAATAAAATGGCAACGAATAATACGACAACAAATTTACCAAGGCATGGATAATAATTGTCTTACATATTCCGGATAATTTGAAATGCCACATGCGGCAAAGGCCGGAAGACACGGGGGCGAGAGAAGAAGGAAATCATAGACAATGATCTGGGTCGCTACTGTCTCTACTCCTCGATGGATCGCCGGGTGACAAGATCCTCTAGCTCCTTCAATTCCTCATGACTTTGCTTGACAACAGCCATGGATTCCTCCACCTCCTACTCGTGGTCGATCCAGAGCTTCCTCAAGTCACCCATTAGTTCCTCGATGACCACTTTCAGCATCATCCCGAGGCAATGCTCTGCTCATGTAGATTCTTCCAACAGGCGGTCTCCTCCTTTGTCTCGGCGAGCGCCTTGAGGAGCTTCGCATTCTCACCCATGAGTTTCTCGATGAGGCCAGTCGCCTTCTCAACCGAGGCATCGCTAATATCGAGCAGCTTCATCAAGCCATCGACTAGCTCATGCTTCTTAATTAGGCCAGCGATAATGTCATCATCGCTGGCCAAGGACTTCAGCACCGCCAGATCATCATGATGGCCAACACGGCAAGTGTGCTTGTGAGAGCCCTGGCGTGACGGTGAGAGCTCGTTCGAGGGCTCCGCGCCACGCCAGGACATCTCTACTGCGGCTGGCGCGTATCGGCGGGACCTCTCTAGTGCTTCCGCGGCCTTGGCCTTTGCTCCCTGATTATATGTCGACCCGAAACTCCTCCTATCAGTCATGGCGGAACGACTTGAGATGAAATACCTATTTTGTGGGTGATGAGGAGAGGAACTGTGAAGTAATTTTTGAGTGGGTAGTTTGTATAGCCCGGTGCTAAGTGTGAACACATTTAGGTTTGATCAGTGTGAACAGATTTGCAATTACTTATTGCGTTGTAATCTGGAATGTGACAAGAAACAAGGTCAAAATTTATTGATGGTTCTGGGCTCGAAGTCCGAAACACACCTCCATATGGCTGCACGTTTCTGTTGTTCTGGCTCATCGCAAACAGTTCTTATGGATCAACCGTATGCCATGCATCGCACACGCTTCGAAATCCTGAAACGGTTCCCGGATGGCGTATGTGGGCCCGCATTCTCGGATGTACGTGTACGTGTTTGCCCACTATCACACACGGTCCATATATCACCATCGTGTCTGATGGATGCACCGTCGCGCCTCCCATGGGGTTCCAGAAGGTTGGCCAGAATTGCAATATGCAGGTGTTGTTGCTCGCTGTCGAGGCGGCCGTGGCGCACTCTGCTCGCGTCCGTCTATGCGTTTTGCTCACCATTGAGGCGACCGCAGTGCGCTCCACTCTGGCATCCCTGCGCGTGCTCTACTCGTCGTTGAGACATATTTACAATGGAAACGGTTAATAATTGTCTTACATATTGAGGATAATTTAAAATGGCACATGCGACAACGCCCAAAACACTCACGACCTACGTATGCTTAGCGAATTAAAATGTCAATATGCGACATTTGCATACAGTTATAATAAAATATAGGCTAAAAGGCTGAGCTGGCGGCAGTCCGACGATGGCCTTCTCGGACTCCATGATTAGCATAGCTGATGTAGCGTAGAACCCTAGGTGTCCGATCTTTCACGATTGGAGCGAATCCCACGAAGAACACGAAGAACACAAGGGGGAAACACGAGAGAGTCACTCAAACCAACAAGATTTGATTACATATGTCCTAGATCCTCGAAACACAAAGAGATACATGATCCACGCTCGAGCAAGGATGATATAAGTAGCGAGTTCTTCTCCGTTAGGAGGTCTTGAGCTTCTTACCATGAGGGATCTTGAATCCTCTTGGGGGATCTTCTCCACAAAGGCCGTGGAATCCAATGGAGAAGTAACCAAGTGGATGAGCAAAGCTCTATCACCTAAATGAGCTAAACCTTTGCTAACTCTCAAAAAGTGAAGGAGGATTCGTTTATATAGGCAAAGGGGACGAAGGGGTACATGGGATTTGGCCCAAAATGCACACGCAGGTGGTGGTCCGGATGATCCGGATGGGTAGCCGGATGATCCAGGTTTTAGGGACCTGGATTGTCCAGGAGGTGGTACGGACGAGGCGAAGAGGCAAGCGGCCCCAACGATAACTAGAAGTCTGGAGGGGGGTCCGGATGTCCGGCTATGGTCTGGATGATCCGAGACACGTCGGGATGGTCCGACTTCGGGGTGCAGCTTCAGGTGCTCTTGGGTGGATTAGCCGGATCGTCCAGGCTGGGGTCCGGATCGCCCGGGCTCTGTCCGGATCATCCGGGACCTCGTCCGGATAGTCCGGCCAGCCTAGGACTTGGCTGATTTCTTCTCCGTCTTCACGCATGTCTTCCTTCTTCGACCCCCTTGCTCCTTAGCTTCTTCATGGCTAACTCCTTGGTACCTGAGTATGCATAATGTCTCTGTTTGAGGTTGTAGCCATGTCTCATATGCATCAAAGTGGAATTGTGAGAGGAGAGATGTCACCTTGGTTTCGAGAGCTCTTGCACATGCTCGTGTCATGGGTCCACTAGGCACTTGGTGAGACGATGATAGGTCCATGGGGATGACCTTGGGATGCTCCACATCATCCCCCCCACATTGGGAGAGATCCGACCTCGGATCGAAATCTTCATCACCATGGTAGGGAGAGAGATCCTTGACATTGAAGATATCGCTCACATTGTACTTGTCGCGTGGGATGTCGATCTTGTAGGCGTTGTTGTTGTAGCGTTCGAGCACCTTGAATGGTCCATCGACTCGTGGTAGGAGCTTGGACTTCCGTTCGTTGGGGAAGCAGTCCTTGCAAAGGTGTAGCCACACAAGATCTCGACGTTGAATATCATGGGTTGCTTGTTGATGTTGAGCTTGGTCGCTAGGCGTTGTACTTGCTGCTCGATGGTGTTCCTTGTATCTTCATGCACCTTCTTGAGATAGTTCACTCATGCACTTGCGTCCATGTTGATGCGCTCTTGTAGTGGAAGAGGTAGAACGTCCAATGGGGACAACGGGTTGAAACTGTAGGCGACCTCAAAGGGGGACTTGCCGGTAGTCGAATGTCTTGCACGGTTGTAGGCGTACTCGGCGGTGGGTAGGCACTCTTCCCACTCCTTGATGTTCTTCATGATCAACACACGTAGGAGGGTAGATAGTGTATGGTTCGTCACCTCCGTCTGGCCGTTGGTTTGAGGATGGTATGTCGAAGAGAATAAGAGCTTGATTTCGAGCTTGGCGCATAAGGTCTTCCAAAAGTAGCTTAAGAACTTGACGTCGCGGTCCGAAATAATAGTCTTTGGCACTCCATGTAGTAGGAAGATTTCCCTACAAAAAAGATTTGTAACATGTGAGGCATCATCTATCTTGTTGCATGGTATGAAATGTGCCATTTTAGCGAATCGGTCCACAACAACAAACACGAAATCTTTGCCATTTCTTGTTCCAGGAAAACCAAGCACAAAGTCCATACTAATATCTTCCCATGGGTGATATGGAATAGGAAGTGGCATCTAGAGTCCATGAGATTGAGCTTTAGACTTAGCTTTCCGACATGTAGAGCATCAGTCGGTGAAGCGTGAGACGTCGCAGAACATCTTGGGCCAAAAGTAGTTCTTGGAGAGCGCATCAAATGTCTTGTCATGTCCAAAGTGTCCCATTAGTCCTCCATGAGATTCTTGCAAAAGTAACAAACGAAGAGAAGACTCGGGGATGCAAAGTTTGTTAGCTCTCATAAGATAATCATATTTGATGTAATAGCGTTCCCAAGATGTATGCGTCAAACACTTGGCATAAGGAATAGAAAAAGTAGGATCATGCGCATACAAATCTTTTATGTGCTCAAAGCCAATGACATTCAATTCAAGTTTAGTAACAAGCATGCATATGCGGGAAAGCGCATCCGCCACAACATTTTCCTTACCTTTGATGTACTTGATGACATAAGGAAATGACTCAATGAATTCACTCCAATTAGCATGATGCTTGTTCAACTTAGTTTGACCCTTAAGGTATTTAAGCGTTTCATGGTCAGTGGGATGACAAATTCATGAGGACGAAGATAATGTTCCCATTCACACAAAACTTGCACTAAAGCATATAGCTCTTTATCATAGATGGGATGATTGAGTTGCGCTCCGGAAAGTTTTTCGCTAAAGTAAGCAATTGGGCGCTTCTCCTGCGTTAACACACCTCTTATGCCATTACCGCTAGCATCGCAATGAATTTCAAAGGGTTTGCCAAAGTTGAGTAATTGTGACAGCCTGGGTTTTGCCCCTTCTTTTTGCTTGATTATTTTATTTGATTTTTTTGAAACTTGAGGTTTCTGAATCTTTTCATGTGGACTTCAACACTTGGGCATCCTTGGCTTTCACCCAAGTGCTTCACTTCCCTCCTAAATCATCATTTCACTTCTGACCTACCCATACATATTCATTTTCTCTCTAAAACCCTAAGCCAGATCTGTTTGCTTCAAAGCAACCCCAATTTTTATGGCTCAAAAAAATCTGAGATAATTCACAAATATTCTGTGCACCTTCCTGAGAAAAAATATTTCATCAATTTTTGGAATATTTTTGCTACAGAAAATCTTTTCTATTCTGGGCAGAAATGGTGGTTTCTATAGCAACTACCATTTTACTTGCTCCATTTGACCTGAAATGTCTTGTGCATCTTTACCTTAGTAACTTACCACTAGCCTCCAAAGCACAGCTTCAAACTTCAAGCCATTTGACCACAGTAACATCACCAAGTTACTGACGAGAAACTTACTTGATGTGTGAAAACTTCTCTACTGCACCTGGATCCAAACCAAATCATGGTAACACTCAAAACTACCATGAACAACATGCCAGACATTGGGTTTTTGCTTAGATCAACCTGATGTCATAGTTCACACGGTTACCGCGTTCGTCTAGGTGTGCTGGCATGCAGCCGACGCACTCTGCGACGCGCCCGAGCCTCTGTTGCTCGCATGCTCGCTTCCCCGCTTGCCCAACCATGCCAAACTTCGCCACCATCATTGTCTCAATGCTCTTAAATCCTCCCTGGCGCTCGCCGACGCCGGAGCTCGCCGCAGCGAGCACGGGCAAGCTCCGGCCAGCCCAACAGTGCGGAGCGCACAGTGCTTGTCGCCATCCTCTTGATCCTGTGCTCGTCTCCGCCCGCCCACAGTGGCTGCGTGACCTTCGTCGCCTTCTCCCCCTCTCACTGACGCCGCTCGTCGACGGGCGCCGTGGACAGGTGTCCACCGGTGGAGCCCGTAGCACCCTTGCCGCTCGCCTATATATAGAGCCCTTCCCAGCCTCCTAGAGCACCAACCAACACTCACACACACCCCACGATCGAGTAGGAAGCCGGAGCCCAGCCGGGCAGGCCTCGGGCTGCCGTCCCCGAGATTGAGCTCGCCGGCCATCCCCTCTAGTCGCCGCGGTAGCTCCCGCCCCTCCCAGGCCTGGGCGACCCCTCCAGGGCCTCCGCCTCTCTCCGGTGAGGCCGTCTCGCCCGCTTGGAGCCCCTGGAGTGGCCTCTGCTCGCCGTCTTCCTCAACTCCGGTGACCTCCACGTTCTGCCTCCGCTTGCGAGGTTGATTCCGACGCCGTCCGACCGCCCCTAGCTACACTACGGGTACAGGCAGGTGCGTCTCAACCCCCTCTTGCCATCCCTCTCTCTCTTTTGGGCTAAGGAGCCCTCGTCGCTGGCGAGAGCTCCGGTGAAGCCGCGGCCCCCTCTGTTTCCCTCTCCCTCTTTCCCCACCTGACTAGCGGGGCCCGCTAGTTAGCCACTCAGTACGCGCATGTAGCGATACGAGTGGTGGCGCCCCTGGGCTTTACGCCTTCGACGTCACCCACCAGTCTATTTCGAATTCATTTGAATTTACAGAACACTTCAAACAGTCATAACTCTTCAACCATAAGTCCAAATGAATTGATTCTTTTTGCACTGTGTTCTTTGTTTAGAAATCTCGCAGCTCACCATGGATGAGATTTTTCTGAGCTGTATAGAATTTTTGGTGATTTTCAGAAGTGTTCTTGATATTTTCTTTTTGTGTTTAAAACTATTTTCAAAAGGTGAAGCTTGTCTTGAGGATCACCAGGAGGCTTGTGAACCTCATCTGCACTAAGGCAAGCCACAGCAACATTTTCATGGTGCCATTTCAATATTTGTGATTTTCTTACTTGAATGAAAGGATTAATCCATGCATTTAAATGATTATGGAGTTATTTATATTCTGTTAAATATTGGTTAGTTGTTATGCTTGAGTTACATAATGGTTGAAACTAGTTTATTGATAAAGCAAGTTAAGATTTATTTGAGGTGATGTTAGAAATAATTTTGTTATGTATGTTAGCAATTATTTAAAGCTACATTTTTGCCCTCTTAGATTGATAAAAAGTTGTTAGAAAATGTTCTGTTAAATACTTGTTTAATCATATTATTTGTCTTACAGAATGTTTGAACCCAACTAGTGATAAAGAAAGTAATAGTTGTTGATAATGAAATCTTTTTGGCAAGCATATGAGAAATTTATCAGAGTTACTTTCTTGCGTAAGAAGTTAATAAACCTGTGGTAATATATTTTGGTTAAGTTGTGAGTCATTTGAGCAAGTAAAGTGAATTGAGTTATTGACGTTATGCTTGGTGTGTATAAGGATGGCATCGGTCATTATGTGATGCATGTGTTATTTTGCATTTCATGGCATGCTATGACACCGGTCATTTTTTTAGTTTAAAGTTAAACCTGAATATAACTCAACTTGAACATATCGTTGACTAAGTCATGGTGCCGCTGAATCGAGTTTCTTTCCAGTGCAACCACATTTGCCTTTGTGGGAAGGCCTTGATTCGGTCCATTGACACGACCTCTAGTCGGTACCTCCATCTAGGGAAGGTTATGTCGTGCTTGCCCTGGCCCGGTCAACAGACATAATCTTGTGTGCTCGTTGATGAGATTATGTGATAGGTGGGAACCCGTTGAACGAGTTCACGCCCAAGGGTGGCCCAATCTTCACGTCGTACGATCGAATCGGGAGGGATAACTAGCTACAAGCAGCCGGGATAACTAGCTTTATACCTGCCAAGGTTGGATGCAACCCGTACATTGGTGATGGCTGACCAACGCTACAAGAACTCCAACCCGATGTCCGAACAATCGCAGAACCACAAATCGGGACTAATCCACACAAAATGGCCAAAACCATAGAGCTCGAACTAGGGGGAACCAGAGGCTCCTTCTCGCGAATACGAATGAACTCACAAGAGCAAAGGTAGCAAGATCTCTCGGATCTCTCTAGCAGTCCTGCTGCATAAGCTTGTAGCTGAATGATTTGACAAAAGGTTTTCTAGAGGATGGGGGAGATGGGGTTTTCTAGCAGGGACAACCCCCCTTAGCTAGGTGTGAAAATGGTTTCAAAAGTAAGCAGGTTTGCATGGCTTCTTTGGGTGAATAAGCAGTCAACTTTGGGAGTTGTTGCAGAGCTCCTCGGAAATTCGCGAAGTCTTAACAGCCTGGACACCTTACACGAGAATGACTAGAACTTTTGACTCACAACTCCAAATGATGTGAGGGTTTATGCATTGGAAAGATAATTTGATGTAGCTTATGTTGATGTACCCCTATGGCCCCTTCTCTCTATCATATGGGTGTGCCACACCAAAACATCATAGGTAAAAACTGACAGCATCAGCTTCACTTGAAACTTGTTTTCTCCAAACTTGTTCCTCCATTGCGGTTGCTTCAAGAGCTCATAGATTGTTGGATTGCTTCCATGTTATACCCAAGTTCAACCAACAACAGTGGAGATGAAAGCATAGTTGTGTCATCAAGGTTAGAAGGTAAACTTAAGTTAACGTTCACCTGGTCACTTATTTGTTTGGCGCGACTTCTTGTGATTGGACCTATAATTGTTGGAGACTTGTCGATGATTGTGGTGTCCTCATCATCCTCCCCTCTTGAAGAGGAGTCGTCCTCGACTCTAATGGTCCAAAGTATGGAGAGAGGTCGGACACATTGAAAGTTGGACTTACACCATAATCCATCGGAAGGTCAATCTTGTAGGCATTGTCATTGATCTTCGTAAGAACTTTGAATGGACCATCTGCACGTGGCTGCAACTTGCATTTGCGTTGATCTGGGAAACGATCCTTCCGCAGGTGTACCCACACAAGATCACCTTGTTCAAACAACACCTTCTTTCTTCCCTTGTTTGCTCATTTTGCATATTGTTCAGTCATCTTCTCAATATTTTCCTTGGTCTTCTCATGAAGTTTTGTCACGAAGTCAGCACACTTACTTGCATCAAGGTTGGTTCGCTCCTACAATGGTAAAGGCAAAAGATCTATGGGAGCAGCAGGTTTGAAACCATAAACAATTTCAAAAGGACAAAATTTAGTGGTCGAATGTACTGCCCAGTTGTATGCAAACTCCACGTGGGGGAGACATTCTTCCCACATCTTTAAATTTTTCTTTAAAACCGCTCTCAGCATCATGGATAGCGTCCGGTTGACAACTTCAGTTTGTCCATCCGTTTGTGGGTGGCATGTAGTGGAAAAGAGAAGCTTTGTCCCTAACTTTGCCCACAATGTTTTCCAAAAATAGCTCAGAAACTTGGTGTCACGATCTGAAACAATAGTGCGTGGTACTCCATGTAGCCACACGATTTCCCTGAAAAACAAATCAGCAATGTGTGAAGCATCATCGCTCTTATGACACGGGATAAAATTAGCCATCTTGCTAAACCTATCAACCACCACAAAAACTGAATCACTCCCCCTCTTAGTGCGTGGCAATCCAAGAACAAAATCCATAGAAATATCTTCCCAAGGTGTACTAGGAATGGATAAGGGCGTATAAAGTCCATGAGGGTTTAAATGTGACTTAGCTTTGCGGCAAATCTCACAACGTAGTATGTAGCGCTCAACATCACGCCTCATCCTTGGCCAAAAAAATGGTCAATCAGCACACTCTCAGTTTTCTTTGCTCCAAAATGTCCCATGAGACCACCAACATGAGCCTCCTGCAAAAGCAACAAACGAATAGAGCAATCTGGGATGCACAATTTGTTAGCTCAAACAAGAATCCATCATGCAAGTGAAACTTTTCCCAGCCTTTCCCCTCACTACACTTTGAGTGTGGTTCAGCAAAATATGGGTCATTGGCATACAATTCTTTGATGCTTGCAGCCCAAGAATTTTAGTATCAAGTTGTGAGAGTAAAATATGGCATCTAGACAAAGCATCGGCAACAACATTATCTTTTCCTTTCTTGTACTTGACAATATAGGAAAAGATTCTATGCATTCACTCCATTTTGCATGTCTACGGTTCAGTTTTTGTTGACCCCTAAGGTGCTTTAAAGATTCATGGTCGGAATGTATCACAAATTCTTTAGGCCACAAATAATGTTGCCATGTTTCTAAAGATCTCACAAGTGCATATAATTCTTTGTCATAAAATGAATAATTTAGAGTTGGACTACTTAGCTTCTCACTGAAATATGCAATAGGCCTACCTTCTTGCATTAGTATGCCTCCAATACCCACACCACTTGCATCACATTCAATCTCAAAAGTCTTACCAAAGTTGGGTAGTGCAAGCAATGGTGTAGATGCCAATTTTTCTTTCAGCTCTTGGAAGGCCTTCTCTTGTGCATTTGCCCACTTGAAGGGAATATCTTTCTTGGTTAGCTCATTCATTGGGGCAGCAATGGTGCTGAAGTCCTTCAAAAACCAACGCTAGAAACCAGCAAGGCCAAGAAAGCTTCGTACTTGGCTTACATTTTGTGGAGGCATCCACTCACGGATGGACTTGACCTTCTCCTCATCTACCTCCACACCTTGACCTGAAACACAACTTTTTCTATGCAAAATGTGCACTTCTCCTTGTTAGGATATAATTTCTCCTCTCTTAGAACAGCAAGCACACACCGAATGTGTTCAACATGTTCATCCAAAGTTTTGCTATAAATCAGGATGTCATCAAAGTAAACAACCAGAAACTTTCCAATGAACATTCTAAGCACATGATTCATCAATCTCATGAAGGTATTAGGTGCATTTGTCAATCAAAATGGCATAACTAACCACTCATACAAACCAGATTTTGTTTTGAAAGCATTTTTCCATTCATCACCCTCTCTCATTCTTATTTGGTGGTAGCCACTTCGCAAGTCAATTTTAGAAAAGATGGTGGCACCACTAAGTTCATCAAGCATATCATCAAGCCTAGGTATTGGGTCCCTATACCTCACAGTGATGTTGTTAATAGGCCTACAATCACAACACATTCGGGAAGATCCATCTTTCTTTGGTACTAAAAGAACGGGTATAGCACAAGGAGAGAGACTTTCCCTTACATAAGTTTGTTTAGTAGGCCTTCAACTTGTCGTTGAATCTCCTTGGTTTCTTCCGGGTTTGTTTGGTATGGTGGTCGGTTCGGCAATGGGGCTCCTGGTACCAAATCAATTTGGTGCTCAATGCCTCTTTGTGGTGGCAGCCCTGGTGGTATCTCCTCGGGGAACACATCTTCATACCCCTGCAACATTTCAACAACAACACTAGGATTGGTGGAGGTTAATTCATTAGTAGAAAGAAAATTGTCCTTGTACAAAAGTACAAAGAACACGAAACTGGGTTCTCTCAACTCTCTCATGTCCCTTTTCCTAGCCATCATAACTAATACCTGTTTTTCCCATGTCTTGGTCAATTTAAGTTGTGGGGTTTTATTTGGCTTTGGATTCTCTCGCTCACTATATTGGTGGATGTCACTCAAGTGTTTCTCGCTCACTCTCTCTCTTTCTTTTTCAGATCATGCATCAATATTTCTTCGGGTGTCAAAGGGAGCAAAGATATGCGCTCTCCCTCGTATTGTAATGAGAGACGCTTAGTACGGCTGCTGATTTTCACATCATGATCATACAACCATGGTCTTCCCAACAGCAATTGGCATGCTTGCATTGGCACCACGTCACATTCCACTTGATCTCGGTACTTCCCAATGGAAAACTGAACGGTGACAATGTTGCTTACTCGAAGTGTACCACAATCATTGAGCCATTGCATCTTATATGGACTTGGGTGCCTTGTTTGTTTTAGTCCCAACTTCCCTACCAAATCTGAACTTGCAATGTTGTTGCAACTGCCATTGTCAACAATAATTCTGCAAACCTTGTCCTTGATGGTGCCACGAGTGTGAAAAATATTATGTCGCTGCCCTTTCTCTTCTTTAGCTGCATTAACACTAAGCACACGACGAGAAACAAAGCAATCTCCCATGTCGGCCTGAATATCAGAACCACTCTTCTCGCCCTCTTCATCCTCATGATCACCAAATGCTCCATTGTCTTCATGCTCACTCTCAGATTCCCATTCACCTTGTTCATTCACAAAGAGAACTCTCTTGTTTCGACATTAAAAAGAAATGTGACCATGCCCTTTGCACTTCCAACACTCAATATCTCGGCTTCGAGATGATGGTACAGCCGTGGGGTTAGAAGTACTTCCAGCAGCAGAAGGAGCACGCTTGCCAACATTCCTAGGAGACGGTGATGATGCCAATGAATCCGCTGTTCGCCGAATGGTGGTAGGGTGTGAAGTATGCTGAAACTGAGAACCACCATGAGAGGCACTTGGCTGTGACCTTTGCCATGGTGTGGTGGTGCGGCTATGAGATATCCGTCCATGACCACCCCGCTGCACCTTCCTCTCCGTGCGCTTTGCTTGCTCCAAAATATCTTGTAGAGTGTTATAGGGAAACATCTCCACAAAATCTGAAATTTCATTGTTGAGACCATGCAGAAATCTTGCCATCTTTGACTCCTCATCTTCATGAATACAAGCACGAACCAGCAACAATTCCATCTCTTTGTAGTACTCATCCACCATGCGCGTACCTTGGCTGAGGCGCTGCAATCTATTTCGGAGATCTCTTTTATATTGTGAAGGAACAAACTTTCGCCTCATGGCTTGTTTCATCTCTTCCCAAGTGTCAATGTGGTCACGGCCTAGCAGCAGCTGATTTTCTTAGAGTTGGTTCCACCAAGTGAGTGCGTAACCAAAAAACTCAACACAAGCAAGGTTGACACTCTTTGATGAGCAAGGTTATGGATACGAAAACTAATCACACTGCTCTTCCCAATCAAAATATGCATTGGGGTCTTCCTTTCCTGTGAACTTGGTGACGTGCAACTTGATTCTTGCCATGTCATCTCGATCATGATGTTCTGCATGACGCCCATCTTCAGCAGCACGACGGTATGGGACACAATCATAATCATCAAAATCATCTCCATGACCATGAGCAACACGCTCGTGAGGGTCATAGTAGTGGCCTCAAGGACCATGGCCTCGCCCTCGAAGTTGTACTCCTCGCTGCTCTCCACGAGCAGCAGCACCACGCCCATGAGCAGGAGCCACATGTCCACCATGGCTGTTGTTATCATCCTCCAAGTCACCGCCAACAGCAGCATGCACAAAATTCTCATCGCCAACTTCCTCAAGTGGATCAATAGGGTGTTGTCGGTGTCGAACCCTATCACCACCTGCTAGAGGATGCTCGTGAAGCATCCTTTCCATGGCTTGGAGTAAGTTGTTCTCGAGTCGCTGCAGCTCGGCACGTGTGACCGGGGCATCTTCTTCCCCATGGTTTTCTCCATGAACACTCGATCTAGACCATGCCATGTTAGTAAGGCCAAAAGTGGAATAGGATAATTTTGTGGAATCACACAACCTCACCTCTTACTCACCAAAGTTCTTATGAGTTCACATCAGATTGTGCTTCTCCCGGACGTGTTAAAGCGATTGAAAGACAGGGATCAAAGAACTAGCTTCGGTTTTTGTTGGATCTCGGTTGGGTAAACAAAAAGGGGCTTGTGCTGAAATCAAGTTGATGCAAACCAAGAAAATATGGGGATAGATCTGCCGCACCTTTGCACCAAGATTGAAAAACACACAACACACAAGCTTTTGAAATTTTTTCTACCAAGATGAAACTTTTGGATCTTGCACAACACTTTCTTTTTCTCTCTTGACTTTTTGCACTTTTTTTTCTCTCTTTGATTTTGATTTTTTTCCACTTTTTTTCTCTTTTTTTCCCAAAGCACGACAACCAAATCTGAAAACAACTATGAAGATGAACTTGGTGCAGATCTAAAAGATGAAGAACATGCAAGGTATGCAACAACAAGATCTCAGCACCAACAAGGCTTGGATTTATTCTTGGTGGGGCTTTGGACTTCTAGGACAGAAAATATAGCATGAAAAATACTCGATCTAAAGGGATGATAGCAACATAAACTAGGATAACAGATCCTACCGTGTCAACGAAAGCTCTGATACCGGATGATAGGTGGGAACCCGTTGAACGAGTTCACGCCCGAGGGTGGCCCGATCTTCACGTTGTAGGATCGAATCGGGAGGGATAACTAGCTGCAAGCAGCCGGGATAACTAGCTTTATACCTGCCAAGGTTGGATGCAACCCGTACGTTGGGGATGGCTGACCGAAGCTACAAGAACTCCAACCCGCTGTCCGAACAATCACAGAACCACAAACCGGGACTAATCCACACAAAACGGCCAGAACCGTAGAGCACGAACTAGGGGGAACCAGAGGCTCCTTCTCACGAATCCGAATGAACTCACAAGAGCAAAGGTAGCAAGATCTCTCGGATCTCTCTAGCAGTCTTGCTGCATAAGCTTGTAGCTGAATGGTTTGACAAAAGGTTTTCTAGAGGATGGGGGAGATGGGGTTTTATAGCAGGGACACCCCCCTTAGCTAGGTGTGAAAATGGTTTCAAAAGTAAGCATGTTTGCATGGCTTCCTTGGGTGAATAAGCAGTCAACTTTGGGAGTTGTTGCAGAGCTCCTCAGAAATTCGCGAAGTCTTAACAGCCTAGACACCTTCCACGAGAATGACTAGAACTTTTGACTGACAACTCCAAATGATGTGAGGGTTTTTGCATTGGAAATATAATTTGATGTAGCTTCTGTTGATGTACCCCTATGACCCCGTCTCTCCATCATATGGGTGTGCCACACCAAAACATCAGAGGTAAAAACTGACAGCATCAGCTTCACTTGAAACTTGTTTTCTCCAAACTTGTTCCTCCACTGCGGTTGCTTCAAGAGCTCATAGATTGTTGGATTGCTTCCATGTTATACCTAAGTTCAACCAACAACAATGGAGATGAAAGCATAGTTGTGTCATCAAGGTTACAAGGTAAACTTAAGTTAGCGTTCACCTGGTCACTTATTTGTTTGGCGCGACTTCTTGTGATTGGACCTATAATTGTTGGAGACTTGTCGATGGTTGTGGTGTCCTCATCATTATGGTACCGAGTCCCCGAGTGGGAGTGTCCCCAAGTGGGAGTGTTTTGACCACGACGGTGGTCGGGGTGTCTTTGGTAGACACGGGGCCACCTAGGACCATCCCGTTGGGGGATTTGGGTCGTAGTGGCCGGGAGAGTGCTGTGGGAGTGGAGGGGTTTTGTCGGAATGCCGTTGGTCCACCCGAATGGGAGTGCGAGGCCATGGGTTCTGTGGTGTGGGTACAATGTGCTACCTCTACAGAGTGTGTAATCTATCGATAGCTGAGTCCACGGTTACGGACACCTCGTAGTAGGTCCCACCATGAGTCAACATTTAATAAAAATTGCACTCTAAGCGATGAACTTTGCATTGTTGATGGATGGCAGAAAGGCCATCGAGGCAATTGGGACGAAATGATGGTCGTGGTTGTGATCGCTGTAAGGATCACGAGTTATTCTTGAGAAAGACCACTTTGGTGGTGTGACCACTTTGGTGGTGTGTTTGCTGGCCACTTTGGTGGTGTGTTGTGATCCAGAGATGATCACGGTTGGTAAGCTATCCCGAGGGACGATCGAGCATGATCACAGCATGTTGGCATATAGTGTTGCATTTTTCATAATTGGTTAAATATCATGATATTGTTTGTCATTATGATGATGCCTATTGTGAGCTTGCAAGTACATTCAATGTACTGACCTGGCGTGTCATGCCAGATTTCAGGAAAGTATCATTGGAGAAGAGCGTTGTCCGAGTCTAGATCGTGTCCACATCAGTGTCCCTGTGATATGGAGCTTCCGCCATGACGTTATTCCGCTGCGACGTAGTTGTTCAGATCGAGGCCCATTTATGTTCACTAAATAATGTACATATTGTTCAGCCGCACCGAGTGTGCCGCTTGGCCTTGACAGCTGTTGTAATGTAACCCTGTTCCGCTAGCATGAATAAAAGCGGTTGTCATTCTATACCAAGATGTTGTGCGTTGCCAGAAGACATGGTCTCTGGGCTGGCAATGTATGGTAAACTGGCCGCTCTGAGCCGGGGTGCCACAACTCTTGGTATCAGAGTCGCGCTGACTGTAGGCCACGCTAGGCTACGATGCGCTAGATACGAGTTTTAGTTGAGTGCCGGTAGTAGTTTGTGCTGATTATTGAGTCGCATGCATTCGGTTTATATTTCTATGCTAACCTGCTAATGGTTGTGGGTGTAGATGGCTCTGGTGCCGTATCCGTGCCAGTTGCAGCTAATGCCGTACACATCATCGCACCTCCTTCGCAACGTGTGGCGTCGGCTGTACCCTCTCCGAGACGACCCAGTCTATCGTGTGTAACGGGAGCATCTAGCTGATTCAGTATATGAGTATCACGCAGTGGTCACTCTGCGCACTAGTTCCGATTCCAACTCTTATACTAGCACTTCTCGGAGTGGTTATGCCTCCACCGCTTCTTAGGCTGTCCAGTTTGCTGCATTCGAGGTCCTTGTCGAGCTTCGTTACAACGAGGTACGAATGCAGAACCACCCAGGTTTTTACTACTACCCATCTCTGCACGACAACGGTCGTGTCCGTTTCCCTCTCATTGATCCGGAGTCTGATAGTGTTGCTAGCCACCTTGCTCGTTATATCATTGCTAGCTATCTCATGATCCACGAGCTGGCTCGAGAGCTGACTCGTACTGCTTTAGCCACTACTTTGGTCACTGCTTGATCCGCCACTACTCCGTCTTCCCTGGGATTTAATCCTTATGTCCCAGTCACTTCTAGCTCCCCTATTTCACCGGTTACTCCCCCGAGTAGCACGGGCGTCTCGACCGCGACCCCTCTCAGTACTTCTGCTGAGTGGGTCTCACTTCTCGCTACCCCTGTAGCCCCGATGCTTCATCCTACCGCTGCCCCTGAGGGAGAGCCCTCAAGGCAGCGCCGTCGTGTTACCTTTAACACGGAGGTTTCCGTTAACCACGTTAGTTCAGGATCCGAGACCACTTCAGGGGAGGGCGCCGCAGCACCAACAGAGTTGTAGTATCTTTGAGTATTCGCAGTTGTCTGGATGATGTATGCATGTAGTCGTTTGAGTCATGATGTTTTGTTGCCTGTATGAGAGTAGTGGACCAGTCATGTTGTTTACTTTTCATGTATGAGTCTATGTATAATTATGTTGAGACTTTATTCGCCGTATTTTTTCGCTTTTTCTGTTTTCTTCCGGGATTTGTCGATGGCTTTTCCCCAATTTTATCTTTGGGTGTTTCTCATCTCGATTGTGTTGTCTTGGAAAAAAATTCACAATAGGATGACGCGGGGAGGCAGCAGTAGTGGCGTTCGTGAGGGAACTCCCGTTCGTCGTTCCACATGACATGCATCACATTCTCCCGAGCCGTACGTTCAGCCACCACCTCCACCGCCTGATCCTCCCTCCACCGAGCAAATTCTGCGTATGTTTGAAGAGAAAAGAAACAGTGATCTGATTGAAATATTGAGAAGTGTTCAAGCTATGGTTGGACAGAATGGAAATCAAAATGGTCATAATTCAAAGCTGTCAGATTTTCAGAGGACTAATCCACCCAGTTTTAGTCGGGCTATTGACCCGTTGGATGCCGACGATTGGTTGCGCACAATGGAGAAAAAGCTTGAGATTGCCCATACTAAAGGGAATGATAAAGTTCCATTTCTAACTCATTACCTTGAAGGCGCAGCTACCATATGGTGGGAAAATACCAAGGCCTGTGGCCAAGTAATGAGGAACTCACCTGGGAGAAATTTAAGGATAAGTTCAGAAAATACCACATCCCTACTGGAATGATGAAGACCAAGCAGCGTGAATTTCTCGCACTCGTCCAAGGAAATCAGTCTGTGTCTGAATATCTGCAAAAGTTCAATCATTTGGCCCGTTACTCTATGTATGGCGTGGCCACCAAAGAAAGGAAGATTGATCGATTTCTTGGAGGTTTAGATCTGCAACTTTGGTGTGCTCTCAGTATGTTTGATTTCACAGAATTCCAAACTCTGGTGGACAAGGCGTTCATTGCTGAACGAGAGCACAAGCTGATATCCGATAATAGGCCTGCTAACGACAACAAGCGCATGTTTGAGTCAAAGAAGGATGGGCCACCTGTACAAAAGTCTCGTACCTGGCAGTAGACTCAGGTAGAATACAGGCCGAATTGGCAACAAAATGTTAACAAGACCACCACCCAAGTCAAGAATATTGTGACCAATCCAATGCACGAGGAACGTCAGCGCAATAATTCTTGTTTCATTTGCGGGCAGGATGGACATTATGCAAAGCAGTGCCCCAAGAACAACAAGACGAATGCCCTAAGCCAGCCGCAAATCAATTATATGGGGTCGCAGCCAAGCCAGCAAAACTTCACAGGGCACGTGCATCATATCTCCGCCGATGAAGCCCAAGAGAAGCCAGAAGTCGTCATTGGTATGTTTTCTGTTAATGACATACCTGCCATAATTTTATTTGACTCTGGGGCTTCCCATTCTTTTATTTCTTAGAGTTTTTCCGCCCAAAACAATTTTACTTGTACAATTTTGGGCAAAAATATGCTGGTACAAACCCCGGGATCTCTAATCAAGAGCAATCTGGTCTGCCGTGATCTAGAGATCAATATCAACGGGGTCTGTTTTCCGACATCCCTGATAATCATTGAGTCTGGAAAGTTGGATATTATATTGGGTATGAATTGGTTGACCAAATATCAAGTTTGCATAAACTGCGCAACCCGAGAAGTCAATCTGACCAGTCTGGATGGGCAGCTCACCAAATTCTATGCTCGCAAGAAGATACCCAGGCCAGAATTAGTGTGCACTGCTGTGGTTGAATTGGAATTTATTCCCGTGGTCAGTGAGTACCCTGATATGTTTCCAGAAGAACTGCCAGGCATGCCACCAGATCGGGAACTGGAGTTTGCCATAGATCTTGTGCCCGGAACCGACCATTATACAAGAAGTATTACCGGATGCCCTCATCAGAATTAGTAGAGCTAAAGAAACAGCTTGACGAATTACTCCAGAAAGGTTATATACGTCCCAGCTCTTCACCGTGGGGATCACCTGCAATTTTCGTGGGCAAAAAGGATTGTAGTCTCCATATGTGCATAGATTACCGCCAGCTGAATGAGGTCACCATCAAAAATAAATACCCGCTGCCAATGTATGGGGCCAAGGATTGATGATCTATTTGATCAGCTCAGTGGGGCTAAGGTATTCTCTAAAATCGGTTTACGAACCGGATATCATCAGCTCATGATTAAAAAGGAAGATATTCCTAAGACCGGATTCACTACTCGGTACAGTCTTTACGAATATACCGTGATGTCCTTTGGTCTCACCAATGCCCTTGCTTTCTTCATGCATATGATGAACAAAGTATTTATGGACTTCCTCGATAAATTTGTGGTAGTTTTTATTGATGACATCCTTATTTACTCCAAGGGTGAGGAGAAACACAAGGATCACCTCCGAGTAGTACTACAACGGCTCCGCGACCATCAGCTATATGCCAAGTTCAGTAAGTGCGGATTTTGGCTCAAGAAAGTTGGGTTTCTCGGACATGTACTATCCGCCGAAGGTATAGCCGTGGACCCGATCAAAGTAAAGGATGTGCTCGATTGGGTACCACCCATGACCATGACACAGATCCGGAGTTTCCTCGGATTAGCTGGGTACTATCGTCGTTTTATTGAAGGGTTTTCCAAAATTGCTAAGCCCATGACGGAGCTGCTTAAAAAGGATACACAGTTTAAGTGGACAGAGGACTGTGAGAAGAGTTTTAATGAGATGAAGATACGACTGACAACCGCACCTGTATTGACTCTTCCAGACATTTGTCGCAGTTTTGATGTGTACTGCGATGCTTCCAGACAAGTTATTGGCTGTGTGTTGATGCAAGACAGCAAGGTAGTAGCATACGCATCACGATAGCTACGACCTCATGAGGGAAATTATCCTACTAATGATTTGGAATTGGCTGTAGTGGTTCATGCATTAAAAATTTGGAGACACTACCTCATTGGAAAAAGGTGCCAAATTTTTACCGATCACAAAAGCCTCAAGTACACTTTCACTCAGCCAGATTTAAATCTCCGTCAGCGAAGGTGGTTAGAGTTGGTCAAGGATTATGACCTTGGAATAAATTTCCATCCAGGCAAAGCCAACGTTGTTGCTGATGCGCTCAGTCGAAAGCCCGTCAGCTTAAATGTCATGGTAAAATCATTGCCCACCAAACTGCAAGAGGAGATCGCTTAGCTCAACTTGGTCATCATAGAGGCTGACCTCGCTAATATTTTGGAAGTTACCCCCACACTTGAGATGGAGATCTGCAAGGCCCAACCAGCTGACACCAACCTACAAAAACGGGCCAAGGGTCAGATGGCAAAACAGACCTCTGACTTCTCCAAGGACGAATTCGGTACCCTCTGATTCCGTGGACGCATTTGTGTGCCAAATCAACCGGACTTGAAGAAGAAAATCCTGTCAGAAGCCCACGAGTCCGCATATTCCATTCACCCGGGAGGTACGAAAATGTATGAGGACCTTAGGCAGATATTCTGGTGGGTTGGTATAAAGAAAGACATTGCTTATTTTGTAGCCTACTACGACATATGCAACAAGGTGAAAGCAGATCATCAGAAGCCAGCCGAGCTTCTCCAACCGCTGCCAGTTTCACAGTGGAAATGGGAAGACGTTTGCATGGATTTCATCACATGATTGCCTAGGACTCAACGAGGCAAGGATGCAATATGGGTTATAATAGACACCCTGAACAAGGTTGCTCATTTCATTCCAATCAGCACCAGATACAGAGCAGATGAACTTGCACAACTGTATGTATCTAGGATCGTCAGTCTGCATGGAGTACCCGGAACTATCACTTCCGACCAAGGTTCTTTGTTTACCTCTGCTTTTTGGTCCCGCTCCATCGAGCCTTGGGGACAACACTAAAATATAGTACTGCCTATCACCCTCAGATAGATGGACAGACAGAGCGGGTAAATCAAATACTCGAGGATATGTTGCGAGCCTGTGTGCTAGCCAAAGGTGCTAAATGGGAAGACTGCTTGCCATATGACGAGTTCTCTTATAACAACAGTTTCCAGACCAGCCTTAAGATGTCACCATACGAAGCTCTGTACGGTCGTAAGTGCTGCACTCCTCTAAATTGGTCTCAGACTGGAGATAGACGTATCTTCGGAACGAATCTCATGCTGGAAGCTGAGAAACAAGTTAGGGAAATCCGAGACAGGCTGCAATTGGCCAAATTTCGACAGAAGAGTTATTATGATGCCAAACATCGGCATCTCAGTTTTGAACTCGGAGAACCCGTATACCTCCGAGTCACTCCTATGAAAGGAGTCAAGAGATTTCAGACTCGTGGAAAGCTGGCACCCAAATTCATTGGTCCATTCCCGATTATGTCTCGAGTGGGTACTGTTGCATATCAACTGGAACTACCCCCGGAATTGGCAGACATACACAACGTGTTCCATGTTTCACAATTGAGACGACGCATATCCCCTCCTGAGAAAATGACTGCAATGGCTGAGATAGAATTGGCAGAAGATTTAACTTATGAGGAAAGACCATTCAAAATTTTGGATCAAATGGAAATGGTCACTCGCAGTAAAGTCAAAAAAATTTACAAGGTTCAGTGGGAGCATCACACAGAGTCAGAAGCAACATGGGAGCAGGAAGAATTCCTTAGGGATCAGTATCTAGAGTGGTTTTCCCAAGCAACCGAATCTCGAGGACGAGATTCATTCTAAGTGGGGGAGATTTGTGACAGCCTGGGTTTCGCCCCTTCTTTTTGCTTGATTTTTTTATTTGAATTAGCACATATGCCCGTGCGTTGCCACGGGAGATATATTTCTTTGCCGGAAGCAATGGGAGAGATAATTGATGTGTCCACCAAAAAGATCACCATAACATGTCAAAGAAAAACGATCAGCATAGCGATGTGATATAGAGAGGTGTTGTGGACTTCTCGCGGGTCATGTTTGTCCTGTGAGATCTTGATAGTGGTGGGATTAGTCGGCGTGCCGGCAACCATCTAACTTGTGCATTTTTTTTCTTCGGGCCCACCTCTGTGTCGGGGTTGAGTCTACCTCCTCATTTGGTAGCTACGCGGCGACCTTCGGGGCACGGTAGTTTCGACCATTCTCTCTTATGATTGCGTAACAGGATGAATTACTAATTGTAGCGCATAAATCATGTTTCATTAGCATATTTAGCACATCACCAGACACCAATGTCCCTTCTATGTGAAAACATGAACCTTTTAAAATAACTTGAACACTTTTTGAATTTGTGATTGGTTTTTTAAAAAGGAAACACATTTTGAACATTTAGATTTTTTTAAATGTGTTTATTTAAACTCGGTCATTATTCAGAATTTGCGAACATTGCACCAAAACAAGAATATTTTTCATATTTCAAACATTTCTAAAATGATTTTTTTGGAAAATCTCAAATAACTTTGGAAAACACAAGAAAAAAATGGAACATATATAAAAATATATACCAATTTTGGAATGAGAACATTTTTTGTATTTCAAACATTTTTCAAAACATAATATATTTTCAAATTTTCGACATTTTTAAAAAAATTTCCAATTTTCCTATTAATCTGAACTTTTTTGAAAATTTTGAATTTATGAGAAAAGGAGAAAGAAAAATAAATTTGAAAGGAAAAAGACAAAAGAAACGGTAAAAAAAGAAAAATACAAACATAACACAGACCAAAAGGAAGAAAACGGTTCACGCAAGCTTGGGCGCCCTATGCGGATTTGTGACTATTTTAGAATGAGAGCAAAGATTTAATGTTCCGAATTTTTGTCAAAATGAAATATATTTCAGAATTTTCAAACCAGAATATATTTCAAAATTCAAATTTTTCTGGTATTATGAACTTTTTTGAAAATTTTAAATTTACAAAAAAAGGGAGAATGAAAAATAAGCTTGAAAGAAAGAAAGAGAAAAGAAACAGGAAAGAAAAAGATATACAAACGGGAAAAAGTTTTTAAATATATATAATTTCTTGAATATTCTAGGAAACATGAATAATTTTTGAAATCCCAAACATTTTGTTGACATTCTTTACATTTTTTCAGAAATACACAACAAAATTTGAATCGTTCAAAATTCACAATTTAATTTAAAAACATGAACCTTTTAAAATAACAAGAACATTTTTCGAATTTGTGATTGCTTTTGAAAAAGGAAAAACAATTTGAACACTCAGAATTTTTTTTAAATGTTTTTCTTTAACCTCGGACATTATTCTGAATTTGTGAATATTTCACCAAATAGAGAATAGTGTTCGTATTTGGAACATTTTTAAATGCTTTTTTTATGGAAAACCCGAAAAACTTTGGAAAGACAAAGAAAAATGGAACATTAAAAAACATCTGTACCAATTTTGGAATGAGAACAAAATTCTAATATTCTGAACATTTTTCAAAAAAAATATTTTAAAACTTTGGATCTTTTTCAAAAATCGTTTTTTCTAATAATATGAACTGTTTCGAATTTTTTTTGAATTTATGAAAAAGGGAGAAAGAAAAAAAACTTGAAAGGAAATAAGATAAAAGAAACGGGAAAGAAAAAAAAGAAAGAAATGGAAAAAGAAAAATATAAACATAACACAGAACCAGAAAAAACAGTTCAGCCCAGCTAGGGGGCCCTGCGCGAATTTGTAAATATTTGACGCTCAATGCGATTAATAGGAGTTTTCCAGCTGCATGGGCACAAAATTAATAGAGTTTGCTGCTATTTGATGCTCCCTGCAATATAACAAAGAAAAAGAAAACAGGTCAGCCCAGCATGGTGGCCATGTGCGAATTTCCTGCTATTTGACGCTCACTGCAATATATAGAGTTTTGCTACTTACGTGGGCACGAAAATAAATGGGCTGGCTTTGCTGGGCCACACTATTGGCGGCCCATGTATGAAATTCGGGATTTTTTCCTTTTCTAATAGAGAACGAACAAAAAATTAGTACCACCTCGAATAGAAAAAAACTTTTCGATGGTGAACGGATGAAAAAATTGGAGAAACGCACCTTGCTTTATTAGTAGGTATAGAATTTTTTTGAAACATGAGGTTTCTGAATCTTTTCATGTGGACTTCAACACTTGGGCATCCTTGGCTTTCACCCAAGTGCTTCACTTCCCTCCTAAATCATCATTTTACTTCTGACCTACCCAAAATTATCTTTGGAATATTTTTCTTAAAAGAAAAATATTCATTTTCTCTCTAAAACCCTAAGCCAGATCTGTTTGCTTCAAAGCAACCCAATTTTTATGGCTCAGAAAAATCTGAGATAATTCAGAAATATTCTGTGAACCCTAGTGCACCTTCCTGAGCAAAAATATTTCATCATTTTTTGGAATATTTTTTCTACAGAAAATCTTTTCTATTCTGGGCAGAAATGGTGGTTTCTACAGCAACTACCATTTTACTTGCTCCATTTGACCTGAAATTTCTTGTGCATCTTTACCTTAGTAACTTATCACTAGCCTCCAAAGCACAACTTCAAACTCCAAGCCATTTGACGACAGTAACATCACCAAGTTACTGACCAGAAACTTACTTGATGTGTGAAAACTTCTCTACTGCACCTGGATCCAAACCAAACCGTGGTAACGCTCAAAACTACCACGAACAACATGCCAGACATTGGGTTTTTGCTTAGATCAACCTGATGTCCTAGTTCATGTGGTGATCGCGTTCGTCCAAGCATGCTGGCATGCAGCCGACGCGCTCCGCGACATGCCCGAGCCTCTGTTGCTCGCGTGCTCGCTTCCCCATCTGCCCAACCATGCCAAACTTTGCCACTATCATCATCTCAATGCTCTTAACTCCTCCCTGGCGCTCGCCGATGCTGGAGCTCGCCGCAGTGAGCACGGGAAAGGTCCGGCCAGCCCAACAGTGCGGAGTGCACTTTGCTCGTCGCCATCCTGTTGATCCTGTGCTCGTCTCCGCCCGCGCACAGTGGCCGCGTGACTTCCGTCGCCTTCTCCCCCTCTCACTGAGGCCGCTCGTCACCGGGCGCCGTGGACATGTGTCCACCGGCGGAGCCCGTAGCACCCTCACCGCTCGCCTATATATAGAGCCCTCCCCAGCCTCCTCGAGCACCAGCCAACACTCACACACACCCCACGTTCGAGTAGGAAGCCAGAGCCCGGCCGGGCAGGCCTCGGGCCGTTGTCCCCGAGATCGAGCTCGCCGGCGATCCCCTCTGGTTGCAGCGGTAGCTCCCTCCCTTCCCAGGCCTGGGCGACCCCTCCAGGGCCTCTGCCTCTCTCCGGTGAGGCCGTCTCGCCCGCTTGGAGCCCCGGGAGTGGCCTCTGCTTGCCGTCTTCCTCAACTCCGGCAACCTCCACGTTCTGCCTCTGCTTGCGAGGTTGATTCCGACACCGTCCGACCTCCCATAGCTATGCTACGGGTACGGGCAGGTGCGTCTCAACCCCCTCTTGCCATCCCTCCCTCTCGTTTGGGCCAAGGAGCCCTCGTCGCCAGCAAGAGCTCCGGCGAAGCCGCGGCCCCTTCTGTTTCCCTCTCCCTCTTTCCCCACCTAACTAGCGGGGCTCGCTAGTCAGCCACTCAGTACGCGCGTGAAGCGGTACGTGTGGTGGCGCCCCTGCGCTTTACGCCTTCGATGTCACCCCCAGTCTATTTCAAATTCATTTGAATTTACAGAACACTTCAAACAGTCATAATTCTTCAACCATAAGTCCAAATGAATTGATTCTTTTTGCAGTGTGTTCTTTGTTTAGAAATCTAGCATCTCACCATAGATGAGATTTTTCTGAGCTGTCTTGTCAGGACCCCGACTCAATGCCACATTGATCTAGCATGTAACACCTCATATCACTTTGCGGCCTCACGCACGGTATTCCCACGAGTGTCGCCTTACCTTTACCCGGGACCGTTTGCGCCTTTTGGCACACGTATATGACAGTGTCGCTAGCATCTATATGATAAGGAGCCCGGGCTGACATGGCTAGTCGTAAACCCAAAGTGGCACAAACTTACAGGGACAGGCATCCATGACCCAGCATCGAACGTGTCGGTCATCAGCGAGTGAATCCAGGCTGTAGCACTGGGCTAGCAGGACTCCGGTGAACCGGGCTGTAGCGGGCTAACAGGACTCCGGTATTCATCGCGTGACATTTCCCCGAAGGGACAGACACAGGAACGAAGAAGGACACATGCCGGCCAGCCTAAGTGTTCCGGAGCAGTAGCAAGCTACCATGGCTCGGTGGAAACACTAGGAGACATTTCCCGGTAAGAGAGGCTACTAAAGATAAACAACTAGATAGTCAGATCCCACACATACCAAGCATTTCAATAACATACACACAATATGCTCGATATGTGCAATACAACATGGCATCACAAAATGACTCTACGACTCAGTAGTTTTTATTCAATAGGCTCCGAGGAGCGAGATATTACAATCATGGGTCTCATGACCCAACACTCAGAGCATACAAGTCAAAGCACAAGCGGAAGCTATCATGTCTGAGTACAGACATCTATAAATGAAAAAGGCTAAGAAGCCTGACTATCTACCAGATCCTGCCGAGGGCACAAGATCGTGGCTGAGGTAACAAGCTAAACGTCGAAGTCCACGCGGAACTACTAGTGAGACTGAAGTCTCTCTGCAAAAACATAAATTAAGCAACGTGAGTACAAATGTACCCAGCAAGACTTACATCAGATCTAACTACATATGCATCATTATCAACAAAGGGGGTGGTGGAGTTTAACTGCAGCAAGCCAGCTTTGACTCGGTGGCTAACCTGAACTACGACTGCAAGTAACTCTTTTGAGGTGGCGCACACGAGTCCACATATTCACCATATCAATACACCACTATGGATCCGCTCCCGTCTCCCTACGAGAACGCCGTCCATAGCACTCACGCTTATCTTGCGTATTTTAGAGTATCCACTTTCACTTGTCTATGAACTATGCAAGGGGTCCAAGTTTCCATATCCGAGGAATCCCGCTATTCGAATAGATGATGTTAACCCTGCAGGGTTGTACTTCTTCACACACGCTTTTGCCACTTATCGCCCTGTACACGTCATGTATCTCGGCAACCTTCAAGCGGAAGCCGGGCGAGGGAGTCGGCCACGACCTGACTAACCGAACAAGTCTCTAGTCCAGGTTTATCGCCTATTCGGGTTCCATCCGCAAGGAGATCCGGCCGGGGTGTCGCTCACGGCCCCAAACGATGTGAGCAGGGTTCCCAAGCCCACCATCCGGGTGCCACTTGGTACACCATGCCACTGTGCCTAGTCTGTCCCAAGCCCACCTGTACCGGGTGCCAATTGGTAGACTACTAACACTACCTACAAACACCAGAAACTAGTTGCAACTCCTGGACAGAGATCATGTTGATTAATAAGTCGAGAGGGGTCGAGTTACCGGAACCCAATGTGTGGTAGTAACTGGTCATGGATCACAAACACAGAACTCAGTTCCTGAAGACGGCTGCAATGAGACAACCCACCATGTACTCCTACATGGCCTCTCACCGCTACCTTTACCAAATCGTGTTCACACACTTAGCTCACACACAGTAGGACATGTTCACACGCCTCTGATTCATCCCCGATGAATCAGACCTGACTCAACTCTAAGCAGTAGCAGGCATGACAAACAAACATGAATGAGTAGGCACAACAGGGCTCAAACAACTCCTACTCATGCTAGTGGGTTTCATCTTTTTACTGTGGCAATGACAGGTCATGCAAAGGATAAAGGGGTTCAGCTACCGCAACAAGTAACAAATGAATCGTTGTTGTCCTAATGCAGTAAAAGAGAGCAGGAGCGAGAGAGTGGGATTTTATCGGAATGAACAAGGGGGTTTTGCTTGCCTGGCACTTCTGAAGATAATATAGCTCTTCGTCGGTGTCATCGATCACCTCGCCGGAACATCGTCTACCGAGAGGGGACAGATACCGGCAACAAAGAAGAAATACAATCAATGCAATGCACAATATGATGCATGCTCATGACATGGCAATATGAGTGTGTTTTGGGCTAATGCACCTAGACCAGGTTAAATGAAGTTGGTTTGAATCCAAGATTCAAACTCAAACTCCATATGTGATTATTTAAATGTCCTTTATTTGTTTTGTCCAAAACAGAGGACAAACATTGTTCAAACATGCATGAAAACGGTACAGATGGATTCCTTGAATTTTTCTGATAATTTTTCATATATAATTTATTTAATTTGGAGTTACGGTTAATTTTCTATGAATTTTAGAAGTTTAGGACATTTTCTGAAATCTCCTAAATAATAATAAATCCAGTAAATAATTTAATTGCGTCAGCCTGACGCCAGCATGACGTCAGCGAGTCAACGGCCAGGTCCAGGTCAAACCTGACGTGTGGGGTCCACACGTCAGTGACACAGGAACTAATCCCGGTCAAACCCAGCGCTGACTGGGGTTTGACCAGGGGTGGGGCCTACTGTCAGTGGCTGTAGGTGGTTTAGTTAGTTGGATTAGCTCCTAATGACGGAGCCACGTCAGCTCCCGCCGGAGTTTCGCCGGCGGTGCCCTCGAACCGCGGCGGAGTTCGCTCGGAACTCGCCAGAGTCGACGGATCGATGCGCCAGGGGCACCAGAGGATAGCCCGTGCCCGTGCGCATCTAGGGGGACCAACGGGAGGTGCGGGGGTGGCCGGGGTTCGCCGGAGTTGAGCCCGAGGCGGCGGCCGGAGCTCGGGGTTGGGGCGGGTTAGTGCTACGGTGTGCAAACGAGCGAGGTGAAGGGCTAGCAGAGCGCTACGCGATGCGGGGAGCGAGTTAGGCACGCCAGGGTGACCAGATGGTCACCGGAGCAACGCCGACGTTGAGGTCAGGCGGCGGCGCGTTTCGGCCATAAAGGGGACGACGGCTACGGCGATCAAATGAAGCGGGGAAGAGGGGGAAACGGTGGAGGAGCTCACGAGGGGTCGGTTGGAGCAGACGGCGAGCTCGGGGAGGCGGCGACGACGACAAATCGACGGCGGCGGTCCTTGGTGGCCGAGGAGGGGAACGGCGGAGCTAGCGGCATCCAGGGGCTTCCGGTGCCTTTCGTCTGGGTGAGGATGAAGAGGGAGGCGAGGCGGAGCTTCCTGGGGCGTCGGTGAGGCATGGGGTGGCCGGTAGGCGTGGCTACGGCGAGCGGCGGCGACGAGCTCCGTTCGGTCGTGGGAGGGAGAGGGAGCAGAGGGGATAGGGACGGAGGGAGTGAGCGGGAGGGTTCCAGGGGGTCGAGGCGGCGCCGAGGAGAAGGCGCGAGGCGTCATGGTGGCCTCAGTGACGCAGGCAGGCAGGGAGGTGCGTGGCGCCGCGGGCGCGCGTGCGCTGTCTCCCTCCTCTGCCTTCTGGCAGAGGTAGGTGATGACTGGCACGGGCCAGGTGGGCCGGCCCGGCCAGGTAAGTGGCCTGTGGCCTTACTCTCTCTCTCTCTCTCTTTTCATTTAGCTTGTTTTTCTATATTTCTGCAATTGTTTTGGCTTTATTAAAAATGCCAGAGCATTATTAAAAATCCTGAAAATATTCATGAGCACTTTCTGAATTATTTCAGTGTCCAACAAGTAATTCCAACATTATTTGAGCATTTAAATTATTTATAGTGTTTAAATGCCCAAAGTCAAATACAATATGATTTAGTTCAAAAATCCAAAAATGATCTAAGAATATATTCATCATTTTTGGCAGAGGTTTCCACCTTAACCAGAAATCATGAACTTTTCTTAGGAACTTTTTTGGGTTTATTGAAAAAGATTTTAATCCACCCTAGTTCAGTTGATTTAGTGCTAGGGTTTGAACATCCCCATTTCAAGTTTAAGAAAAATTTAAACATGATGCACACATGAATCTATCCTAGTGCAATACCATAAGCTAGGGATGTGACAACTCACCCCCACTAAACAAGAATCTCGTCTCGAGATTCAAGCGTAGGGTAAGATGAAGGGGAAACGCAAACTAGTATAATCTTCACGATCCAGGTTGCACTTCAAATGAACGTTGATTCGATCACCATCTTTGTCCCGTCGTCTTGCTCTGAGAACTCCAGCTAGCATGACAGCAAGAGGAAAAGGACAACTCCGGAAGAATCGATCTTCTCGAGGATCAATCAACTTGGGATCAGCTCACCAAGTGAGTCATAGCAACATCTCTTGAGCTGAGACACGAAGCATACATCTGAAGAAATGGAGTGAGACAGATGATGAGAGCTCACTAGGTAGACAACAATTCCACCCTAAGAAGGTGGTAAACGATTGTCAACGTAGCGAGGAGTTGAGTTGCCACAATACCATAACGGGGCACCTTAGGGAATGTGACTTGTGGAAATATCCCCTTAAGTGGCAAAAAGAATTACCTTTGATTCAGAGATCATTGAAACTCTTTATACCAGCCTAAGGAAAATCTCGAGCGATCGTTTGGAGGGGTTCGGTAGAATGGCATACTCGGACTTGGATGATGTGGATTACCTTGTTGAAGACAACGTAATGAATGAATTTGCTTATCACCGGAAATGGAAGAGACCCATGGTAGAATGGCACATTGGTGGTGCAAGCTGGGAACAAAATGCAAATGCTGGGAATGATTCTGGTAACTGGGGAAGAACCCAACAATAGAGAGTGAATTCACTGTTTGAAAAGGTCATAGCATTACCGAGGAAACTGAGAGCACTATACAGTTAATGCCGACGATCAAACCTAGCACTTGTGCATGCTCTCAAGAACTTGAGCATTTCCACAATCATCAAGGTTTTATCAACATCCGTGTCAAGGGTGCTGACAACACAACATACTACCATGATGGCTAATGATGGATGATGCAGACGCAAAGGAAGATAACACCTTCTCAGATTACACCTTAGCGAAGCCAAAGAAACAAAATCTGAATGATCGACCGAGAGACATTTAGCACTCCGCTTCTAATGTTCTCCTTGATGTGCTAGTGTATCCCATTCATAGATATGGTTTGATAACTAGAACATCAAGTAAAGGTCGGACTTCGGGAGCAATAGAATCCATAAGGAACAGTTACGGAGGTAAATCCTACGAAATCCTTATGGGGAGGTGGCCAACTTCCTCAAACAAGATACTACAATAATAGGTTTTCCGGCTGGGTGTGTTGGCCACGACATCCACTTTACCGGTTATCGAGGGACCAATATTATAGTTCTTGGGAAATGTTCCAACCATCATATCTGTCTGAGATTTAGATCTGGTTGGTGTCAGGATATTCCAGACTCATCGAGTCTAGGAAGAAAAATGAAAGTTTGCAACACAAATCGACGAGATGACGTTGCGAGATTCTCGGGAAATGAACTACGATAGCAAGCTCCAAAACATGAGCTGGTTCTGCTACAAACATGTGAACATGTTGTCCCAGACAAGCATGACCACATGGTAGTCTTATAATAAAACACTACCGAGTTCTGGTTGGGAACCATCATCGAGGATATCAAAGTTCTTGATTAAGCCCGGGTTAGCTCTTAAAAAGAACTCCTTCTCCTAGAACAAATCAGTCAGTGGCTTGGTGTGCTAGGATACACACATGGAATGAAGATGATCAGTCTATCAAACCACAGAATACTTCGCACATGCATAACTGACTTGGGATGGTTCCAGAGGAGGTAAAAACATGCTTTCTCGAATTCACGGCGGCAACTTACATCAAATGCACGTGAATCAAAGGAAGTCACTTCTTTCATCCAAACATATACCTCAGAGACGGAACTTGAAGGCATTGTTTACAAAGTTTCCAACACTAGCTTAATGTCCAACAGAATCATGGAGAAGATAAGGATGTTGTCGATGGGCTCAACAACAATTCATCCAGGTTCCCTTTTAAAAGGAATTCCATAGTTAAGTGAACAAGTGATAGCATTGGTCAGAACCAAAAGATATAATGGTGTATGCTCGAGGGATCAACCACGAGTAAGACATCATTACGAACATCGTTGGTTCTGATTTGATTTGACGATAGCCCATACTCAATCAAAGGTTTGGGTAAGATAATAGATCCAACAAATGTTCACAAGGACCAATTGATGAAGATATCATCTTTCTTCAGCACACACACACAAAAAGATATCCCTTAACATGAACTAAGTCAGACAAGCTTTTATCTTCCAACTCTCCAAGTTGTTGTTTAGCTTGACCAACTAGCTCAGGGTATCCCACACAGATTCTTGGAGAAGGGGTGGTTCACAAGAAACCAACTTGATCACGAGCTCAACATAGCGGTCAGGTAACAACCTAGTGATACCTCCGAGAAGATCTTCGAGAAATCACGAACCACCGATATGTTACTAAGCTCGAGAACAATCTCGCTTTTGAGGGCAAGACGATATGATCAAATGAGTGAGGACTTGACAAAATCCTAACTCATCGATTGAAAAATGCACCAGGAGTAAGGACTAGGTAGCACGATCAATCTTAGAATGATGACTCAATAATCAGCACGCTAAGAATGAGGTTGTTGTCCATTTAACTACCAAGCAACGGAGTTGCTAGCAGTATTGATTTCACACACCACGATTCACTTGTCGGCATTCCGGTTACAATAACACAAGAACCGAGGAATGAACAATGATGGCAAGAAGTATCACTGTACCAAGAGTTCATAGGATGGTGTGCCATTCCTATAACAATCCCGATATAAAGATGGTAATACTCCAAGGTAGAGCAGAGCAAAAGCTGGATTAGCAATTTGATCTGCGGAGCACAACTTCTTTGACCCAATCTTGGATATGGAAGAGGTACTGGAGTTTGTTTCTCCTAATCATTCCGGAATAGAATGGCTTGACAGACCACAAGAGTAATAGGCATCGATGAACGCATGCACACATAATCTTGACTATCAATTGATAGACGAGGGTCATAATGCAACTAAAGAGAACAACTCAAAGGAACATATAAATTTTCTGAGTTGTGGATGCATAGATTAGTTTGTCGAACCAGGTTCAACATAATTCTTCCGGATAACCCATGCAGAAAGGTTGAGCTGGCAGGGTCACAATATAGCATGGAGAACTCATCGAGAGCACTCTTGTTGTCATCTTTTGGTTCAGAAGAACTCCTGCCAAGAATGGTTCATGGTAATTGGAAGAAAGATGTACCACGAACCTCGAGGACTAACGCAAAGGTTACTAATATCCTAAAGGAACTAGCAAACACTATCAACATGAAGTAAGTAGAGTGAATCTCGGGTTCAAAACCCAGGAGTAGAATACCTACTAATAAGTGGCATCACGGAATGCTTTCGAGAATAAAGGCCAGAATCTTCACACTGGGAACACAAAACATGGCTAAACTACTAGATAATCCTCTGAGACACCTAGGGTCATAGTAATAACTCCAACATAAAGGTCGAGGCAGTAGAGTACCTCAACTCAACAATTTGTGTGATTAACCTGGCCTAAAAAGACATTGAAACCAGAGGAAAAGGATTTGCAAATGCATCAGACTATTTAGAAACCTGGGATGACTCGGGCAGCATAACGACTGTAAATGCTCGAAAGATTGGAGACATGCTACAAAAATGGTGGCATAGCCACTCAGAGGCACAATATCAAGGTTCCGAGATCAATAGTTAGCATACAGAGGTAGAAACTGAATTGAGGCTTGAAACTATCAATCCTATAAGTCTCTAACATAGTAACTCGTCATCCTAGTAGATAGATGAGAAGCCTAGTTCTTAATCCCCGTAGAAGAGAAGAGGTTGACTCAGATCAGAAGGCCATGAGGTATAAGGAGTAAAAAGAGCCTTACGTTCCATCCCACAATCAATTCCCTTATACAACTAAAGCATTTCTAGACTCAACTTCGACCAGTTTGGCTTGGTAATCCTACAGGCAGTCAAACTCTGATACCAACGCTGTCAGGAACCCGACTCAATGCCACATCGATCTAGCATGTAACACCTCATATCACTTTGCGGCCTCACGCACGGTATTCCCACGGGTGTCGCCTTACCTTTACCCGGGACCGTTTGCGCCTTTTGGCACACGTATATGACAGTGTCGCTAGCATCTATATGATAAGGAGCCCGGGCTGACATGGCTAGTCGTAAACCCAAAGTGGCACAAACTTACAGGGACAGGCATCCATGACCCAGCATCGAACGTGTCGGTCATCAGCGAGTGAATCCAGGCTGTAGCACTGGGCTAGCAGGACTCCGGTGAACCGGGCTGTAGCGGGCTAACAGGACTCCGGTATTCATCGCGTGACATTTCCCCGAAGGGACAAACACAGGAACGAAGAAGGACACATGCCGGCCAGCCTAAGTGTTCCGGAGCAGTAGCAAGCTACCATGGCTCGGTGGAAACACTAGGAGACATTTCCCGGTAAGAGAGGCTACTAAAGATAAACAACTAGATAGTCAGATCCCACACATACCAAGCATTTCAATAACATACACACAATATGCTCGATATGTGCAATACAACATGGCATCACAAAATGACTCTACGACTCAGTAGTTTTTATTCAATAGGCTCCGAGGAGCGAGATATTACAATCATGGGTCTCATGACCCAACACTCAGAGCATACAAGTCAAAGCACAAGCGGAAGCTATCATGTCTGAGTACAGACATCTATAAATGAAAAAGGCTAAGAAGCCTGACTATCTACCAGATCCTGCCGAGGGCACAAGATCGTAGCTGAGGTAACAAGCTAAACGTCGAAGTCCACGCGGAACTACTAGTGAGACTGAAGTCTCTCTGCAAAAACATAAATTAAGCAACGTGAGTACAAATGTACCCAGCAAGACTTACATCAGATCTAACTACATATGCATCATTATCAACAAAGGGGGTGGTGGAGTTTAACTGCAGCAAGCCAGCTTTGACTCGGTGGCTAACCTGAACTACGACTGCAAGTAACTCTTTTGAGGTGGCGCACACGAGTCCACATATTCACCATATCAATACACCACTATGGATCCGCTCCCATCTTCCTACGAGAACGCCATCCATAGCACTCACGCTTATCTTGCGTATTTTAGAGTATCCACTTTCACTTGTCTATGAACTATGCAAGGGGTCCAAGTTTCCATATCCGAGGAATCCGGCTATTCGAATAGATGATGTTAACCCTGCAGGGGTGTACTTCTTCACACACGCTTTTGCCACTTATCGCCCTGTACACGTCATGTATCTCGGCAACCTTCAAGCGGAAGCCGGGCGAGGGAGTCGGCCACGACCTGACTAACCGAACAAGTCTCTAGTCCAGGTTTATCGCCTATTCGGGTTCCATCCGCAAGGAGATCCGGCCGGGGTGTCGCTCACGGCCCCAAACAATGTGAGCAGGGTTCCCAAGCCCACCATCCGGGTGCCACTTGGTACACCGTGCCACTGTGCCTAGTATGTCCCAAGCCCACCTATACCGGGTGCCAATTGGTAGACTACTAACACTACCTACAAACACCAAAAACTAGTTGCAACTCCTGGACAGAGATCATGTTGATTAATAAGTCGAGAGGGGTCGAGTTACCGGAACCCAATGTGTGGTAGTAACTGGTCATGGATCACAAACACAGAACTCAATTCCTGAAGACGGCTGCAATGAGACAACCCACCATGTACTCCTACATGGCCTCTCACCGCTACCTTTACCAAATCGTGTTCACACACTTAGCTCACACACAGTAGGACATGTTCACACGCCTCTGATTCATCCCCGATGAATCAGACCTGACTCAACTCTAAGCAGTAGCAGGCATGACAAACAAACATGAATGAGTAGGCACAACAGGGCTCAAACAACTCCTACTCATGCTAGTGGGTTTCATCTATTTACTGTGGCAATGACATGTCATGCAAAGGATAAAGGGGTTCAGCTACCGCAACAAGTAACAGATGAATCGTTGTTGTCCTAATGCAGTAAAAGAGAGCAGGAGCGAGAGAGTGGGATTTTATCGGAATGAACAAGGGGGTTTTGCTTGCCTGGCACTTCTGAAGATAATATAGCTCTTCGTCGGTGTCATCGATCACATCGCCGGAACATCGTCTACCGAGAGGGGACAGATACCGGCAACAAAGAAGAAATACAATCAATGCAATGCACAATATGATGCATGCTCATGACATGGCAATATGAGTGTGTTTTGGGCTAATGCACCTAGACCAGGTTAAATGAAGTTGGTTTGAATCCAAGATTCAAACTCAAACTCCATATGTGATTATTTAAATGTCCTTTATTTGTTTTGTCCAAAACAGAGGACAAACATTGTTCAAACATGCATGAAAATGGTACAAATGGATTCCTTGAATTTTTCTGATAATTTTTCATATATAATTTATTTAATTTGGAGTTACGGTTAATTTTCTATGAATTTTAGAAGTTTAGGACATTTTCTGAAATTTCCTGAATAATAATAAATCCAGTAAATAATTTAATTGCGTCAGCCTGACGCCAGCATGACGTCAGCGAGTCAACGGCCAGGTCCAGGTCAAACCTGATGTGTGGGGTCCACACGTCAGTGACACAGGAACTAATCCCGGTCAAACCCAGCGCTGACTGGGGTTTGACCAGGGGTGGGGCCTACTGTCAGTGGCTGTAGGTGGTTTAGTTAGTTGGATTAGCTCCTAATGACGGAGCCACGTCAGCTCCCGCCGGAGTTTCGTCGGCGGTGCCCTCGAACCGCGGCGGAGTTCGCTCGGAACTCGCCAGAGTCGACGGATCGACACGCCAGGGGCACCAGAGGATAGCCCGTGCCCGTGCGCATCTAGGGGGACCAACGGGAGGTGCGGGGGTGGCCGGGGTTCGCCGGAGTTGAGCCCGAGGCGGCGGCCGGAGCTCGGGATTGGGGCGGGTTAGTGCTACGGTGTGCAAACGAGCGAGGTGAAGGGCTAGCAGAGCGCTACGCGATGCGGGGAGCGAGTTAGGCACGCCAGGGTGACCAGATGGTCACCGGAGCAACGCCGACGTTGAGCTCAGGCGGCGGCGCGTTTCGGCCATAAAGGGGACGACGGCTACGGCGATCAAATGAAGCGGGGAAGAGGGGGAAACGGTGGAGGAGCTCACGGGGGGTCGGTTGGAGCAGACGGCGAGCTCGGGGAGGCGGCGACGGCGGCAAATCGACGGCGGCGGTCCTTGGTGGCCGAGGAGGGGAACGGCGGAGCTAGCGGCATCTAGGGGCTTCCGGTGCCTTTCGTCTAGGTGAGGATGAAGAGGGAGGCGAGGCGGAGCTTCCTGGGGCGTCGGTGAGGCGTGGGGTGGCCGGTAGGCGTGGCTACGGCGAGCGGCGGCGACAAGCTCCGTTCGGTCGCGGGAGGGAGAGGGAGCAGAGGGGATAGGGACGGAGGGAGTGAGCGGGAGGGTTCCAGGGGGTCGAGGCGGCGCCGAGGAGAAGGCGCGAGGCGTCATGGTGGCCTCAGTGACGCAGGCAGGCAGGGAGGTGCGTGGCGCCGCGGGCGCGCGTGCGCTGTCTCCCTCCTCTGCCTTCTGGCAGAGGTAGGTGATGACTGGCACGGGCCAGGTGGGCCGGCCCGGCCAGGTAAGTGGCCTGTGGCCTTACTCTCTCTCTCTCTCTTTTCATTTAGCTTGTTTTTCTATATTTCTGCAATTGTTTTGGCTTTATTAAAAATGCCAGAGCATTATTAAAAATCCTGAAAATATTCATGAGCACTTTCTGAATTATTTCAGTGTCCAACAAGTAATTCCAACATTATTTGAGCATTTAAATTATTTATAGTGTTTAAATGCCCAAAGTCAAATACAATATGATTTAGTTCAAAAATCCAAAAATGATCTAAGAATATATTCATCATTTTTGGCAGAGGTTTCCACCTTAACCAGAAATCATGAACTTTTCTTAGGAACTTTTTTGGGTTTATTGAAAAAGATTTTAATCCACCCTAGTTGAGTTGATTTAGTGCTAGGGTTTGAACATCCCCATTTCAAGTTTAAGAAAAATTTAAACATGATGCACACATGAAGCTATCCTAGTGCAATACCATAAGCTAGGGATGTGACATGTCTAGAATTTCTGGTGATTTTCAGAAGTGTTCTTGATATTTTCTTTTTGTGTTTAAAACTATTTTCAGAAGGTGAAGCTTGTCTTGAGGATCACCAGGAGGCTTGTGAACCTCATCTGCACTAAGGCAAGTAACAGCAACATTTTCATGGTGCCATTTCAATATTTGTGATTTTCTTACTTGAATGAAAGGATTAACCCATGCATTTAAATGATTATGGAGTTATTTATATTCTGCTAAATATTGGTTAGTTTTTATGCTTGAGTTACATAATGGTTGAAACTAGTTTAGTGGATAAAGCAAGTTAAGATTTATTTGAGGTGATGTTAGAAATAATTTTGTTATGTATGTTAGCAATTATTTAAAGCTATGTTTTTGCCCTCTTAGATTGATAAAAAGTTGTTAGAAAATGTTCTGTTAAATACTTGTTTAATCATATTATTTGTCTTACAGAATGTTTGAACCCAACTTAGTGATAAAGAAATTAAGAGTTGTTGATAATGAAATCTTTTTGGCAAGCATATGAGAAATTTATCAGAGTTACTTTCTTGTGTAAGAAGTTAATAAACCTGTGGTAATATATTTTGGTTAAGTTGTGAGTCATTTGAGCAAGTAAAGTGAATTGAGTTGTTGACGTTATGCTTGGTGTGTATAAGGATGGCATCGGTCATTATGTGATGCATGTGTTATTTTGCATTTCATGGCATGCTATGACACTTGTCATTTTTTTAGTTTAAAGTTAAACCTGAATATAACTCAACTTGAACATATCGTTGACTAAGTCATGGTGCCGCTGAATCGAGTTTCTTTCTAGTGCAACTACATTTGCCTTTGTAGGAAGGCCTTGATTCGGTCCATTGACACGGCCTCAGGTCGGTACCTCCATCTAGAGAAGGTTATGTCGTGCTTGCCCTGGCCCGGTCAGCAGACATAATCTTGTGTGCTCGTTGATGAGATTATGGTACTGAGTCCCTGAGTGGGAGTGTCCCCGAGTGGGAGTGTTTTGACCATGACGGTGGTCGGGGTGTCTTTGGTAGACACGGGGCCACCCAGGACCAGCCCGTTGGGGGATTTGGTCGAAGTGGCTGGTAGAGTGCTGTGGCAATGGAGGGGTTTTGTTGGAATGCCGTTGGTCCACCTGAATGGGAGTGCGAGGCCATGGGTTCCGTGGTGTGGGTACAGTGTGCTACCTCTACAGAGTGTGTAATCTATCGATAGCCGAGTCCACGGTTATGGACACCTCGTAGTAGGTCCCACCATGAGTCAACGTTTAATAAAAATTGCACACTAAGCAATGATGGATGGCAGAAAGGCGATCGAGGCAATTGGGACCAAATGATGGTCGTGGTTGTGATCGCCGTAAGGATCATGAGTTATTCTTGAGAAAGACCACTTTGGTGGTGTGTTTGTGATCTGACCACTTTGGCGGTGTGACCACTTTGGTGGTGTGTTTGCTGACCACTTTGGTGGTGTGTTGTGATCTAGAGATGATCACGGTTGGTAAGCTGTCCCGAGGGACGATCGAGCATGATCACATCATATTGGCATATAGTGTTACATTCTTAATAATTGGTTAAATATCATGATATTGTTTGACATTATGATGATGCCTGTTGTGAGCTTGCAAGTACATTCAATGTACTGAGCTGGCGTGTCATGCCAGATTTCAGGAAAGTATCATTGGAGAAGAGCGCTGTCCGAGTCTAGATCGTGTCCACATCGGTGTCCCTGTGATATGGAGCTTCCGCCCCGACGTTATTCCGCTGCCACGTAGTTGTTCAGATCGAGGCCCATTTATGTTCACTAAATAATGTACATATTGTTCAGCCGCATCGAGTGTGCCGCTTGGCCTCAATAGCTATTGTAATGTAACCCTGTTCCGCTAGCATTAATAAAGTGGTTGTCATTCTGTACCAAGATGTTGTGCGTTGCCAGAAGGCATGGTCTCTGGGCTGGCAATGTATGGTAAACCGGTCGTTCTGAGCCAGGGTGCCACAGTAATTCAAGCACGGGAGCATGAGTAAGCAAATTCTTAAGTTCATTAAATGCAGTATCTTGGGATGGTCCCCAAACAAATGGCGCATTTTTCTTACTCAAAGCAAGCAAAGGTGAAGCAATGGTGCTAAAATCCTTCATGAATCTATGATAAAAGCCGGCTAGAGCAAGAAAACTTCGCACTTGTTGCAAGTTGGTTTGTTGGGGTCGAGTTTTAATAGCATTGATTTTAGATTCATCTACATGAACACCCTTAGAAGACACAATGAAACCCAAGAAAACAAGCTTATCAACACCAAAAAGGTATTTGTCCATATTAGCATAAAATCACTCTTTTATAAGAGTTTGCAACACGGTTCTAAGATTGGTGGCATGATCGTTGAGAGATTTGCTAAACACAAGAATATCATCAAAATAGACCACAACAAATACTCCAATGTAGGGGCAATGAACAAAATGCCTGACTTGCATGAAAGTACCTGGTGCTTCGGATAAACCCATTGGCATAACATGCCATTCATATAAGCCAAATTTGGTCTTAAATGCGGTTTTCCATTCGTCACCTTCTTGGATGCGTATTTGATAGTAGCCACTTTTAAGATCAATTTTAGAGAAAATTACGGCTCCGCTAAGCTCATCTAGCATATCTTCTAGGCGTGGAATGGGGTAACGATACTGCACAGTAATAGCATTGATAGGATGACAATCGGAATACATGCAAATTTACCATCTTTCTTGGGAACAAGGATTACCGGGATGGCATAAGGGCTCAAGCTTTCTTGTACATGTCCATTGCCTATGAGTTGTTGTACTTACCATTGGATATCCTTTGTTTCCTCGGGGTTGACGCGATAGGGAGCCTTGTTAGGAAGAGGTGCTTCGGGGATGAGGTCGATTCGGTGTTCGATGCCTCATAGTGGAGGTAGACCTAGAGGTAGCTCGCCGGGAAATACATCTTGGAATTCCTGCAATAGAGAAGACAACACTAAAGGTAGATTGTGAGAGTTGTTAGTTTTGGGTGCCTCGCCCTTACACAAAAGGACATAGTGCATGACACTTGATGGGTTCTCACACACTTCCCTCATCTCACTTTTGATGGCAAATAGCACTAAGTTCTTCTTGTCGCTCATCGTGGAGGCACTCAATTTGGGCTTGTGGCGCTAACTCTCTTTTGGGTGGTTCGCTCTCTCACTTTTCTCTCCATGATGGGTGGCTTGCTTGTCGGCGATCACTTGGCTAGGATACATAGGTCGTAGCAGGTACTCCTTTCCCTTTATCTTGAAGCTATAGTGATTTGTTCGCCCGCTGTGGATGACACCTCGGTCAAATTGCCATGGCCGTCCAAGAAGGAGGTGGCAAACGGACATCGAAACGACATCACACTCCAAAGTGTCTTTGTAAGCTCCGATCTTGAAGGAAACTTGTACCATATGCTCGACTTGGATAGTGCCAAAGTCACCTAGCCATTGAACCTTGTAGGGATGTGGGTGCTTCATCTTGACCAATTGGAGCTTGGAGCATAGTTCTTCACTCACTAAGTTATGGCAACTCCCTCCATAGATGATGACCTCCACGGACCTTCCATTGATGCTGGCCTTGATGTGCAAGATATGGCATCTTTGGTCTTCATCTTTTTGATGTTGAAGTGTCAATACCTTGGAGACAACAAGAGCGGGGCTCAAATCTTCGTCACAAAAGACTTGATTATCTTCATCTTCGTTCACTTGTCGGTGCATAGCAACTTGCTCAAGGGCTTCCATTTCCTCTTCACTCATGGAGTCATTGGTTCCGTCGTCGTTGAGGATCATGGTGCACTTGTTGGTACACTCAAAGGACTTGTGGCCTCGGCCGCCGCATGTGAAGCATTTGAAGGAAGTTGTCTTGATGGTCTCATTGGTACGAGTAGATGATGATGAAGCTGTCGGATTGAAGTTGCTTGTAGTAGGAGGATGACTTGAGGTTGTCAAAGTTTTCTTGTAACTTGACTTGTCGGCATTGCTTGTAGATGGCTTGGTTGAGGTAGAAGGTGTTGGAGAAGCCGTAGCTCTTCAAAGAGTACTTTGCATACTTGAATTCATCTTGCACTTGACGTTCCGCCTTGGTAGCTTGATGCACTAGCTCGATGAGGTTGGAGTAAAGTTGGAAGTCAACGATCTTCTTGATAGGATGATTGAGTCCATTCAATAAACGTGCCATAGTTTGTTCGTCATGTTCCGTGACTTTGGCTCTTATCATGTCTATCTCCATTTCCTTGTAGTACTCTTCAACGCTCTTTGTTCCTTGCTTGAGGAGTTGGAGTTTCTTAAAGAGATCACGGTTGTAGTAGGTGTGCACAAAACGTTCTCTCGAGACATCTTTCATTTGCGCCCAAGTTGTGATGGGTGGTTCACCTCTTGCCTCTCGACGCTCAGTGACTTGTTCCCACCAAATGATGACGTAATCTTGGAATTCAAGGAATGCCATAGATATCTTCTTCTCTTCATCATAGTTGTCCAAGCGGAACATCTTGTCAACCTTCAATGCCCATGAAAGGTACTCTTCGGGATCATTGCTTCCGGAAAACTTGGGCATGGTGAACTTTAGCTTGCCATAGCGTTGCTCTTCATTGTGTTGGGGTTGGGGATGATGATGCCCTTGACGTGGAGGATTGTCAACCTCATGTTGCTCTTGGCGTGGAGGGTTGTCAACCTCATTTTACTCTTGGCAAACTTGGGGTTCTTGTCGAGGAGCTTGCGGGACTTGATGGTACACTCGAGCTTGATAGTTCCTCTCTTGAACTTCTTCGTGAAGCGCTTCTTCTTGCTCACGTCTATGGCGGTTGCTTGCGGCAACGGCGCGACTTGTGTCGTGGAGGGCACGTTGCACCTCAAGTGCTTGAGCTTATCGCCATAGTTGTTCTTGACGTTGTGCCTCGGCATCTTGCTCCTCTTGATCTTGGCGTGCTCGTTCTTCTGCTTATGGACGTAGACGCTGTTGTTCTTGTGCTTGCGCAAGGGTAGCTTGGTTTTGGCGATGCCGATGTGCTTGGTTGTTGAATTCCTCTTGTGTAGGATTTCTGTTTAGAAGATTGCGGTTTGCTTGATGGTCTTGGCACGCGGCTCGTCGATGAGTGTCTAATGTTGGAGTACTTGAACCGGAGATGGTGTCGTCAGAGTGTCAACTCGAGCGGCCCTGTCTTGAGTAGGACGAAGTGGTAGAAGAGCGGTTGGCTAACAAGGCACGAATCTCTTCCATTCTTGCATTGCTCTCGTGTTTTTGTTCGTCGATCTTGTTATCGAAGTAGTCTCTTGTACATTGCTCAGAGAGTCGCAAGTCTGTGGCGAGATGGTCGATGCGGTCGCTCAATGCTTGTTGTTCTTGATGCAAAGCTCGTTGTGCACCAAAGAGGTGGCTCTTTGTGACGTGGGAGGTTATGTCGTCGTCTTGCTCGATGAAGAGTGGGTTGGTAGGAGAACTTGGCCTATCCATCATTCTAGCTAATATGTGAGTGGGAGAAAGAGAAAACTATACCAAATGTACCTTGAACGAAGTTGAAGATGGATCAATGAGCACTCAATAGTGTAACAAGGAAATAGCACCATTGGAATCAATTCTTGTCGGTTATCGCACGTACACAAGTAAAAGCTTATGGTGGAGCTTGGTGAGGATGGTGGCACAAAATTTGATGCAATTGTTAGTAAGATTCAATAATGTTGAAAAAGATTCGAAAATTCGCAAATTCAACAAGTAGACCAATAGCAAGTAGGGGTACACGGAAACACACACACAAATAGATAGATGGGGTTGTGCAAACGAAAAATGAGCTCAAAATGTGAACTCCACGGAAAATGCTCTTGTTGCACAACACTAGAGAGATGCTAGCACGATTGCACAATAGGCGGGTACGAAACTTGTGCACAACCTACTAAGCAAAAACACAATGACTTATATCCCAAGTACGCTATGTGTATGTTGTTCTGATGATATGGTCCAGGATGATCGAGTATGACAATCTTAATGTAGTATGATGGTATTATTCTTGCTTAAAAGATCTTTGCTTATCTTTATCTTTTTGCTTCAAAGCTTGTTTGGCTCTTTCTCTTTTGAGCTCTTTCTTTGGCCACTTATGCGAAACTTCATGAACCAAGCTAGAAATTGTGTATATGCTATGAAAACCTTGTGACACGAGAGATGATACCAAAATTATGATATATGCAGTGATCACTAATGTGCACAAGTAACGTTGCCGGCAATACTAAAATCGCTAGTCTCGATAGGAAAGGTATGCAAAATGGGCTATGTGGTTATCAATGCAAAGGCAAGGAGTACACGAGGTGTCGTCGAGGTTACCGTCCTTGTTTACGGTTGATGGTCAAAATTGTTGAGCGGTTGTGGTTGATGATGACTCCATGGCGAAGATGAGCGGCGGTGATGTCGATGTCGAACCATTCTAGTTAGCCGAAATGCCCTAGGAAACGATGAACCACAACTCAAATTCTCAAAACCAAATGTGTCAAAATTTGTTAGGGTTGGTAGCGATTGAGTGGTGGTAGGATTGGTGTATCGAAAGGGTTTGCGAAAGTTAGGAGGTGGTGGTCGGAGTGGGTATGCGGAGGCGTAGGTGGCAGTGGTCAAAAACTGTAGAAAATGCAGTTTCGGCAGAGATAGCCGGATGATCCGGGCCAGGAGCCGGATGATCCGGGCGCGTCCAGATGATCCAGGTCAAGGTCCGGATAATCCGGGCAGGTCAACTGCGCACGGGGATGGCTCGGGATGAACTCGAAAAACGGGACAAATTCGAGGATTTCGTGGATTTCGGATGGATTTCGAAGTGGAGATGGTGGGGAAAGGTAAGATCCACTTGCAACACAACAAATTCACAGATCAAAATCAACAAAACTTCATCATACCAACAAATCACAAAAAACTTTGGGCCTATTTTTGGTGGGGAATTTTCGAAATTGGGACAAAATCAACAAAATTAGGCTAGAAAACAAAGGGGTAGGGGCTCCAAATTGATGATCAACCTTGCTTTGATCCAAGATGATGTAGGTTAGAAACCTAGGTGGACGATCTTTCTTGATTGGAGTGTTGGAGATATGCCCTACAGGCAATCATGTATGATGATATTTCCTATGTGTTTATGAATAAAGAATGTCCTTGGACATCATCAATGATGTGTATCAGCAAGTACGTGACTTGTTTGTATGATGACTGTCCTAAGAGGCCCCTAGATGAAAAGGCTGTGTGGACGCGCATCCAATTAGACTAGCATATGACACGGTCGATGGCTTAGCTCACTATCGATGGAGCATTGGATGCTAATCGGATAATATGGACTCGGAAGGATCTGGTCGGATTCAACGTAGTCGGGTCTGGTCGGATTCGACGTAGTTAGATCCGAGTTGAGATAAGGTCTAAGTCGGACAGACCCAACTGTCGGATGTGGGGTTCCGGCAAACCCTTAAGGTTCGAACACTGGGGTGCGCGCGAAGTCTTTTCCTCCCACCGATCTACGCCCTAACTCTCTAAGATCTCGCGGACGAACTCGACGAACTCGCAACACAGAAAGACACAAGTTTTATACTGGTTCGAGCCACCATTGTGGTGTAATACCCTACTCCAGTGTGATGGTGGTGGATTGCCTCTTGGGCTGATGATGAACAATACAATGAGAAGAACAACCTCCTGAGGTTGAGGTGTTCTTGTGCTTGGCTAACTTGTGTGGGTGAGAGTGATCTAAGATCTCGTCCCTTGCCTATGGTGGTGGCTAGTCCTCCTTATAGAGGCCCTAGTCCTCCTCCCAAATCTTGAGCGGGAAGGGAGCCAACAATGGCGGGCAAACTTGAAGGGGGGACAGCTAGTACAAGCTATCCTGACAAAAGTGGTCTTCGCCTGCCAAAGGCTCTGGTGGTGACGCCGTCTTGGGCTCCACGATGACCTCCGTCTTGCCGTCCTTCTGGTCTTGGTCTTGTTGCACCAAAATGGCAACCTTTGCCTGATGCCTCGGTACTCCTCTCCTGCGCTGGTTTCCTTAGCACCAAATAGGAAATAGGCACGCTGTGCGCGCAGGCGCCCGCCTGGTGTCGATCGTCATGGCTCACGTCACGAGAGCCTCGTGAGGTTCGCCTCGCCTTGATATCTCCGCTCCTCATGAGCCTGCCTGACTAGGCCGCTCTAGAGGAGGTCTTGTGTCATCTGCCTCGCGAGGCTTGGCCCCTCGTGAGGGTCTTGGATGCCTAGTTGATCAAGGTGGGCCGTACGGCCTGCTAGCTTAGCCACGCCGCGGGCCGCAGGCAGGCAAGTCTAGGGACCCCCGTTACCAGAATGCTGACAGTAGGCCCCGGGCCGAAGGTGCGCTCGGGCTTGGCTTTGCGGCGAGGCCAAGGGTCAAGGACAGAGCACTGCGAGCCCCAAAAGCCTGCGGCCTTGGTTGACGCATGGCAGTTTAATTGGACGTGGACGTCTCCGCTTCCCCATGCTGCCTTGGCAACTTCATGACTTGACGAGTCCCTGCGACATGCAAGGAAAACCATCATTACCTGCGATCGTAGGAGGTGTCGGTTGGCCTTCTCTTGCTATAAATGGGGGGGGGGGGCGGAGCCCCCATTGCCCATCTCTTCCTTGCTCGCTTGCTTCTTCCTCCTCGCTCCACTGCTAGCTTCTTTTCCCTGCTTCGTTGCTAGCACCAATGGCGCCTATTAGAAGGTTCTCCACCGAAGAAAAGGGGAAGGCCCCCCGAGATATCTTGGAGCAATTTCCGCCGAAGAAGAGGTCGATCCATCGCTGTGAAGAAGCGGCGATGCAAGTGGTGATGAGGCCTTCGTGCGAGCGGCCTCCCCCAGGGTATCCGCTACCCCTGTATGCCCGAGCCGAGGACTCAGGAAGGCAGAGCGATGAGCAGCACCGCCGGCGCCGCGCCTGGGGTCGCTGCGCCACGGTGACACGCGCCGCCGCCCCAGGAATCCACGTCGCGGACTCCTCGCGCAAGCTGGTGATGTGGGCGCCGATGCCCCCAAGCTATTGGATCCGCTTCCCATGGTTCTTCTCTGACGTGATGCCACCGAGGGAGCCTCTCGAGCTCTGGTTGCAGCACGCCGACTACGATGCTCCGGCAACGGGAGCGGAGATCGAAGCGGTCCCCACTGACAAGATCTTCATGACTCGCAGCTGGGGCAAGATCACGCGGGTCTGCCGCGCGAGGGGCGCCCTAGCGATCGATCTTGAATACGACAACATCTCCACGCTCTTCTTCAAGGTCTTTGATGCCGAGGGCCGCCGCCTGGAATGCTGCTCAGGAGAGGAGCGCGAGGCTGATGCGCGCTCTGCTCCCAACCACTCCAGCAGCAGCAGCCCTTGGGAGTCCAGCAGCTCTCCTGAGCTCTACGAGACTACGGAGACGAGCGACGACAGCTACGTGCCCCCGAGCTCTCACCGCGCTCGGGGCAGTGCTGCCGTGTTTGGCCGTCGCCGCCGCTGATCTGGATGGGGTTGGCGTCGGCCTCCCGTGGCCCACTATTGATGATGGCATCTGCCACGGGGGGGGGGGTGGTGTAGGTAGGATCCTCCTTATTTTTAGCTTTTGTTTCCTGCAAAGAATCATGAAGCGCCCCGTGGGGGCATGTAAGGGTCTGTAATGTCTTTTGTGCTTATCTTCCCTGTTATGAAGATTTGATGAATGCGCATCCCGTTAAGTCTCGGTCCCCCCTTTCTTTCCTTGCGATAGCTTGTTGCTCTACGCCAACAGGTCCCGGTCCCCAGGCAGGCTACAGTCATCGCTGTTATGCCAGGTCGCGTGCTGTGGTCAAGGCCAGGAGGTGTGCGGCCTGAGGTCTAGTAAGAGCCCCTGAGGCGCGATGCTCAGGAGGTCCCTCTTAGCGCTCAAGCGGCCATGGTAAGGGAAGAAAGGGAGTTAACGTGGCTGCAACAGGATTGCGGCAAGGCGTGAGTATCCATAAGGCCCAGACATTTAGCCGATCCGAGGGCAAGACTTATCTTGTGAACTTCATGGCGATTCCTGATGTTGCGCTGGGGCTGCGTGCCAACTCGTGCGGCATAGCCAGGCCGGCCCATACAAGTTTCCCTCCTCCCATGATCTCCTTAGTGCTCTGCGTCCTCAGGTCCCGGCCCTCGAGCGAGCTCAGCCACCGCTGGTATGCCAGGTCGCGATGCCATGGTCAAGGCCAGGGGGTGAGGGCTGGAGAGCCAGTAAGAGCTCCCGAGTCGCGATGCTCAGGAGCCCCCCTTTTAACACGCAAGCGAATTGCATGAGAGAAAAGGAGACTCGCGGTGCCGCCTGCCATCCTCCCCGCGGTGTCCCTATGAACAGGCACAAGAAGAACATGGTTTGCCGTTACAGCCGTCACCCTGCCGCTGGTTGGTCTGGATGAAGTGAAGGCACTAAGGGCCTGGTGAGGTGACGTGCGCGGGCATGCCGCGAGCTAGAGCTCGACCACTCAGATTTGTCGACGTGGCAGGGACGGACCCATGCACTAGCGCCTTGCTTGTGAGGAGGCCCTGTGGGAGGCGATGATCGAGCAGGTGATAACGGTAGGCAGGTTAAGCAGGGAAGGCAAATCAGCTTGGGTAAATGCAGGAAGATACATGCCACTAGGTCCGGCCCGAGCGGCTTGGGGATGATACAGCCCGAGGGGTGCCCCCAACAAGGTAAGCTAAAGACATAAGCAAACGGGATACATGCCGTAGGGATGGACCCACACAGCCTGGGAATAATGCAGCCCAAGGGGTGCTCTCAGCTTAATGAGCTTGGAAGATGTCACCTGGTTCTGTAGACGAAGCAGAGTTGGTGCAGCTGAAGGCGTGCGTCGGAGAAAGGCCTCCTCATGAGCCACCGGAGCCCTGAGCCTCAGGAGGCTCTGGGGGCTCAGGAGGCTTCGCGAAGACCGTCTCCATTTCCTCCAGGATGACGCGGTGCTTGGCCTCTTGAGCCGTCAGGTCACGCTGCATGCCACGCTGATAGGCCGACGCCACGCTCGGCAAGCCGAGGGGCATGCGAACGTAGCTGTTTGGCGGGACCTTGCAACGGCCCACACGCGAAGGCCAGAAGCGCTCCTGGGACACGGCCCTACTAAGCCCTGGGACGTCGATGCAAACACGCAGCTCAGCACCCTCTCCTGGGTGGTGAGCTATGCCCTGTGAGCGGTTGTCACCGCGCATGGCTCTTGTGTCTTGCAGTTCCTGTGTGGTCTTGGCGATGAACTCCTAAGCGGTGGGCACCCCTTGCCCTGCGTCCTCCTGAGGAAAACGTGCCGCATGGGACACCTCCAAGTGGAGCCCAAGCACCTCCCTCGTGAGGTTGGCAAGGCCCGAGGCCCTCCAAAAGAGAGCCCTCGAGCCCTGCCCGAGAAGGGGGCTGGGCGCGCCTTGCTATACGATGGAGGGAGGCGCCCCTGGGACGGACGCTGATCCCGACAAGGCTCCCACCGCGACGCCATCCTCCTGAGGTCCTGCACGGTGCAACTACTTCTTCTTGGGGATGGCCTCCGGAGGGCCCTCACTTCTGCTGTCAGAGTCGTTGATTGTTGTAGCTTGGAAGGCGCGCTCGAGGGAGCACACGGCATCCCTTTCTTCACAAGGGACCGTGATGACCCTGCCACTTCCAGGCATCTTGAGGACGTTGTAGCTGTGGTGGGTGACCGCCATGAACTTTCCCATGGCCGGATACCCGAGGATGGCGTTGTACAACATGCGGATGTGCGCGACGTCGTAGTCGGTAAGCTCGGTGCAATAGTTGTTGCGTGTGCCGAAGGTGACAGGCAGGCGGACCTGTCCTATCGGTGTGGGGGAGCCGTCGGTCACTCTTGAGAAAGGTTTAGTAGGCTGGAGCTGCTCATATGGCACTTGGAGGTTGTCGAAGGTGTCGACGGACAGGACGTTGAGCCCTGCACCGCCGTCAATGAGGGTCTTGGTAACCTACACATTGCTCATGACAGGGGAACACAACATCGGGAGGACGCCAGCGGTGGCCGCGCACTTAAGCTAATCTGCCGAGTCGAAAATGATGGCACACTGGGACCACTTGAGCGGGCGCGTGGCCTCAAGCTTGGGGATCCCCGCATTCTCCTCGTGAGTGAACCGTTTGAAGATGCGCTGAGAGGCTGGGGCCTGGGCGCCGCCCAAGATGCAGGCGATTGCATGCGGCTCCTGGAAGCCCCCAGCCCCCTTGTCCTGATGATGGTCGTCATTCCTTCTTGGCAGCAGCGGAGGAAGACCGGCGTTGCCTTGGGGGTCATCCTCACGAGGCTGGTCCCTCCAGGGCCCCTCGCGAGGATGGTCCTGCCAGCGGTCCTCACGAGGCCTGTCGCGCCACTCCTGGTGCGTGCCACGGTCGTCCCAGCGTCCGCCTCCTCATCCTCCTCCAGGGCCGTAGCCCCGGTCGCTGTGCTCGGGGCCTCGACCGTAGCGTCCTTCACGTTGGGCTCGGAGTTCTTGGCAGTCGCTGGTGTTGTGGGTCTTCAGGTTGTGGAAGGCGCATAACGGTCGGCTGTTCTTGGATGACTCGGGCTGATCTCTGCCCTGTTTGGTGTCGGGCTCCGCAGCTAGCACTACCGCTTCCTTGCGCTTCACGTCCTTGGCCTTGCCTTTCTTCTCCTCTGTGCCTGCGGCTGGCAACTCAAGGAGGGAAAGGCGCCCCTCCTCAGCTTTCACGCACTTCGTTGCCAGGTTGAACAGCTCCTGAGACGTGCAGAGCTCCTCGTGGATGGCGAGCTCTACCTTCATCTTGACGTCACAGACGCCATCGGAGAATGCGGAGATGATGACATCATCTGTGACCTTGGGGATCTTGAGGCGGGTGCTGTTGAAGCGCTAGATGTACTTCTGGAGGGTCTCCTCTAATTGTTGCTTGATGCGGCGCAGGTCGGTCATGGCCGGCGGGCGGTCGCGAGTGCCCTGGAAGTTGGCGACGAAGCGGTCGTGCATCTCGTCCCAGGAGGAGATCGAGCCGTGCTGCAGGTTCAGGAGCAAGGTGCAGGCTCCATCCTTGAGATCCATGGGAAACCAGTTCGCCATGACTTTCTCGTCGCCGTTGGCTACTTCAATTCTCAACTCGTAGAGCTGTAGGAACTCTGCGGGGTCGGCGGTGCCGTCGTAGCGAGGTGGCAGATCCGGCTTGAACTTGCCTGGCCAGGCGACGCTGCGCAGCTCGGGGGTGAAGGAGCGGCAGCCGGCCATGGTTACTGGGGCCCGCCTTGGAGGTGGAGCTTGGTCGTCGAGGTCCACGCGGCGGCGGTGCACGGTCCTGACGAGGCGGCGCGGGAAGTGCGGGTGCAGCTTCACACGGCCTTGGGATTTCTTGGCAGCTTCTCTCTTCGCGCGCGGGCACCGGTCGTGGCGGATCGCACCGCGGGGCCGCATGCCTCGGTGCCAAGGCGCCGTCTTTGGGCTGGGATGGTGGAGGCGTGCCTCGGGCCTCCCATGGCTGGCTGAGGGTGAGGCTGAGACAGGGACGGCGCCGGGGAGCCCCCTGCGGCACGGACGAGCTCGGCGATGCGGTCAAGCCACTCCTTGTAGAGGTCGTCGACTGGGTGGTAGCGCAGGAGCTCGTTTGCGGCGATGAGTGCAGCCCGCGCCTCCATGGGAGCGCGGTGTGCATGAGATGAAGAGCCGGCTGGGGCCAGCGATGGAGTGGCGGTGCGGCCATCCTGCCGTAGCGAAGGATGCAGCCAAGACGCTTGCTGCTCGTTCCCCACCGGGCCGGTGGCAGCGTTGGCGGCGGGAGACGGAGAACGACGTGGTGGCCCGCCGATGGGAGCCATCTGAGCGACACGGGCGGTGAGGGCAGCCCGACGCTCAGCTCGAGCATGGCGAGCGTCCGCCATGGAGACGATGGAGCGACGGAGCGACGAACTGATGGAAGGAAAGCTACGACGCACCCCTACCTGGCACGCCAAATGTCGGATGTGGGGTTCTGGCAAACACTTAAGGTTCAAACACTGGGGTGCGGGCGAAGTCTTTTCCTCCCACCGATCTACGCCCTAACTCGCTAAGATCTCGCGGACGAACTCGACAAACTCCCAACACGGAAAGACACAAGATTTATACTGGTTTGGGCCACCATTGTGGTGTAATATCCTACTTGAGTGTGGTGGTGGTGGATTGCCTCTTGGGCTGATCATGAAAAATACAATGGGAAGAACAACCTCTCGAGGTTGAGGTGTTCTTGTGCTTTGCTAACTTGTGTGGGTGAGAGTGATCTAAGATGTCGTCCCTTGCCTATGGTGGTGGCTAATCCTACTTATAGAGGCCCTGGTCCTCCTCCCAAATCTTGAGCGGGAAGGGAGCCAACAATGGCAGGCAAATTTGAAGGGGGGACAGCTAGTACAAGCTATCCTGACAAAAGTGGTCTTTGCCTGCCGAAGGCTCTGGTGGCCATGCCGTCTTGGGCTCCACGATGACCTTCGTCTTGCCGTCCTTCTGGTCTTGGTCTTGTTGCACCAAAATGGCAACCTTTGCCTGATGCCTCGGTACTCCTCGCCTGCACTGGTTTCCATAGCACCAAAGAGGAAATAGGGACACTATGCACGCTGGCGCCGGCCTGGTGTCGATCGTCATGGCTCACGTCACGAGAGCCTCGTGAGGTTCGCTTCGCCTTGATATTTCTGCTCCTCGTGAGCCTGCTTGACTAGGCCGCTCCAAAGGAGGTCTTGTGTCATCCGCCTCGTGAGGCTTGGCCCCTCGCGAGGGTCTTGGATGCCTTGATGAAGGTGGGTTGTACGGCCTGCTAGCTTAGCCATGCCGCGGGCCGCAGGCAGGCAAGTCTGGGGACCCCCGTTCCCATAACACCGACACCAACTATGAGATGCAGCAATATGTCATTTGTGAGTCTTTAGTACATCATACGTTCTACGTCCTAAGACCTGAGCTGGTGCATGTACTCGGGATGGTGACATACTTGCTTTGGGCCAACCAAACACTACTCCATGACTCGGTAGTTACAAAGGTAGTTTTCCGGCTTGTCCAGGCACATGCTGTGAGACATGGCCGAGCAATATGGGATTTGCCCCTCCGATCAGGAGAGATATACTCTGGGCCCCTTGTGTGATCCGACCAAGATAAGCATGGCCATGCGATTAGGATTATGAGATAATCTGGTTTGTGGTCGACATCACTGGAACGAGAAAGAGGTTGGGGTAGCACAAGGATGACAGACTCGCCTTGATCCCGACAATATATATCGTGTGGCAAAGGGAACATATGTGTGATGTACGGGTTCGTCTAACCAGCTTCATCGGACACTTGGAGTCGGCACACTTTGCTAGAGGCCGCTACCGACCAGCTGAGTCGGATGTGATATGACTTGAGACCAAGTGAACGAACCTAAGGGGTAGCACGCTTAAGGGAAGGATCCTGTGAGGCCCAGTCCGACTCCACGAGTCAGAAGTGATCCAGGCCGAATAGATTTTGGGCTTTAGGGTCCGTTCGTGGCCCAAGTGTTGAGCCCGCGAAGGACGCCTGTATAAAGTGCAGGTGCGGCACACTCATGATATTAATAGCTTCGGCGCTGTCACTAGGGTTTACATGTGTTGTGAATAGCCACCTCCACTCTACCGCCGACTGTGTGATCTGACCTAGCAGTCCACCGCATGGTGTTCCTCCTGCACGTGCGAATACTGTTAGAGGTGGTGCACTTGCGCCGCTCTGGCGAACTTGTACGTGAGAATCGACGACCGGCTGTTCAAGGGAGATCGGACAAGGAGGAGACGCGCTGGCCCAACTCTTCTTCCGCTACACGGCACTACGCGTCTAGTGGTAACGATTTGTGATCCATCTCCCGTAGCATGTTCTTGGTTGTTCTGCGCATAGGAAACTTTGATTTGCAGTCGACGCACCCTACCGTAGAACCCAACAGTGGTATCAGAGCCTCTGCTATAAGATTTGAATTCGGATCGTATGCATATTAGATATGTGGAGGCGATAGATGAGCTCTGTTGTCGTTGATGAGATTGGTTGTGTGGATGGTTGATGAGATCAGTTGCACATGGGGATCGATGTGGCTATGTTTTCTGATGATCGGAGTCGTTGAGGTCATAACACAACCTACCCGTACCGGTCGGTATTGGCCATCGGGGTTAATAGTGAAATGTAAATCTGAATCGGACTCGCGATGATCGATAAGATCGGTCAGATCGAAAAATTCGGCGTGATCGGAGCTCAATTGTGATCTATGATTTCCGAAAACGTCGGGTGCTGCTCGTACCCACGAGGGGAGCTACCCCTTTGAACGCCGCCTGCTAATCGGCTCGTGGGACCGCCGTGTGTGTAGCGACTTGTATTTTGTACACGATTACTCAAACCGGTAGAATGCAATTCTATGCGTAACTTTTTTTTGCAGGTTTGATGTGAATAGTATGGCTCATGTGTATGTGATGCATGTTTGTAAATTATACATGGCCTGCGTGTCATGTTTGTCAGCCGGCAGGATGTGATAGCCTAGCTTAATAGGGATGATAGACTACTCATATCAATAAGGAATTCCTTCTTTTCCGGAAGCCCATTCGGACAGAACTCCAAAGTTAAGCGTGCTCAGCTTGGAGTAATTTCAGGATGGGTGACCAATCGGGAAGTTGCTCCCGGGTGCGCACGAGTGAGGACAAAGTGCACAGAAAAGACTAGTATTGATCTGTGGGGCCAGTCTAGATCCCGCCAGGAGTAATGACCACCGGCGGGTGTGTCCGGGGCGTTACAAGTTGGTATCAGAGCCGACCCTCGTGGTTACACAGATGTTTGCGGACAGGTGCGCGGTCATGTTGTTCATGACGTTTGTGACCCGTCATGGCACATGGCATGGTACATGTACCGGACTGGATGCACAGACGGTTGTACCAAGAGGGAACGTTCCTGTGGCCCGACGAGGACGTCGGTTCCTCTGAGTGGGGGTGTATGTGATAGCTTGGCTTAATAGGGATGATAGACTACTCATATCAATAAGGAATTCCTTCTTTTCCGGAAGCCCATTCGGACAGAACTCCAAAGTTAAGCGTGCTCAGCTTGGAGTAATTTCAGGATGGGTGACCGACCGGGAAGTTTCTCCCGGGTGCACACAAGTGAGGACAAAGTGCGCAGAAAAGACTAGTATTGATCTGTGGGGCCAGTCTAGATCCCGCCAGGAGTAACGACCACCGGCGGGTGTGTCCGAGGCGTTACACAGGAGCCAAAGTGCTGTCATGATATTTTATAACGACCTGCGTGTCGACTTGTGACTCCATGTAAAATTCATTACTAGTTCAAGTAGTTGGATAATAGAGATCAGGTTGGTGGCTTGGCGTCCCGACGTGACAAACAAGATGGAGTTCCTAGATGGTCATCAGAGTCGGAGCCTACCTGGAAGAATATCCATGAAGGAGCCATACTATTTCACAATATATGTTTATTTGTGATTGTTATGCTTCTTGTTTTCTATGCATGTTAGAATGGTAGAAAGATCCCTCGTTAATATCAAGCAATTTGCCATCCCCGATGTTGCACCTTGGCACGTCAAGTACGTCTAGTAGCGGGCTCATAAAATTGGGGTGCTGCTAGGTGTCCTTGAACTGAAGGGTTCGTGTCTGACACGGACATGCACTGCATCAGGTTAACTTGACAAGGCTATCAAAACGGTTTTGGGCCTTGTGGCAAAGAAGGTTGGGGGCCGGGGTATGAGATACCTTCCCGACCGACAGGATTCATATAGATATAATATTAGCAAGGAGTTTCTTACCAGATAGGCATGTTGTCTAGAAGTGATGCAAAAGCTCACTAGTCGTGTGTGCTAGTCGGATCCCGAATCACTAAGAGTTTGCAGAGGGGTGCCAACTTCAGTGGGAGTATTTATATTTAAGGCTTGAATTACTATACATAAACACATTGCTTAGTGATTGGATATTTTCTGTTGTAGATCAATGGCCCCACCTGATCAACCCAACTTTGCATTGAAATCAATTCTAGAAAAGGATAAACTGAATGGAACAAACTTTACCACCTGGTATAGAAATCCAAGAATTGTTCTCAAGCATGATACAAAGGAACATGTTCTAGAGGATCCATTTCCAGAGGAACCTGCCGATAATGCTAATACCACATCTAAGTGAAGGAAATATGCCCTAGAGGCAATAATAAAGTTATTATTTATTTCCTTATATCATGATGAATGTTTATTATTCATGCTAGAATTGTATTAACCGGAAACATAATACATGTGTGAATACATAGACAAATAGAGTGTCACTAGTATGCCTCTACTTGACTAGCTCGTTGATCGAAGATGGTTATGTTTCCTAACCATAGACATGAGTTGTCATTTGACTAACGAGATCACATCATTAGAAGAATGATGTGATTGACTTGACCCATTCCGTTAGCTTAGCACTTGATCGTTTAGTTTGTTGCTATTGCTTTCTTCATAACTTATACATGTTCCTATGACTATGAGATTATGCAACTCCCGTTTACCGGCGGAACACTTTGTGTGCTACCAAACGTCACAACGTAACTGGGTGATTATAAAGGTGCTCTACAGGTGTCTCCAAAGGTACTTGTTGGGTTGGCATATTTCGAGATTAGGATTTGTCACTCCGATTGTCGGAGAGGTATCTCTGGGCCCACTCGGTAATGCACATCACTTAAGCCTTGCAAGCATTGCAACTAATGAGTTAGTTGTAGAATGATGTATTACGGAACGAGTAAAGAGACTTACCGGTAACGAGATTGAACTAGGTATTGGAATACCAACGATCGAATCTCGGGCAAGTAACATACCGATGACAAAGGGAACAATATATGTTGTTATGCGGTTTGACTGATAAAGATCTTCATAGAATATGTAGGAACCAATATGATCATCCAGGTTCCGCTATTGGTTATTGACCGGAGACGTGTCTCGGTCATGTCTACATAGTTCTCGAACCCATAGGGTCCGCACGCTTAAAGTTTGATGATGATCATAATTAGGGTTTTTGTGTTTTGATGTACCGAAGGTTGTTCGGAGTCCCGGATGTGATCACAGACATGACGAGGAGTCTCGAAATGATCGAGACATAAAGATTGATATATTGGAAGCATATATTTGGATATCAGAATCGTTCCGGGTGAAATCGGGATTTTACCGGAGTACCGGGGGGTTACCGGAACCCCCCGGGGGTTAATGGGCCTACATGGGCCCTAAGGGAGAAGAGGAGGGCCGGCTAGGGCAGGCCGCGCGCCCCCTCCCCCCTAGTCCGAATAGGACAAGGAAGGGGGGCGGCGCCCCCCTTTCCTCTTTCCCCCTTCCCCTTTCCTTCTCCAACAAGGCAAGAGGGGGGAGTCCTACTCCCGGTGGGAGTAGGACTCCTCCAGGCGCACCCCTAGGGGCCGGCCGCACCTCCCCCCTCCCTCCTTTATATACGGGGGCAAGGGGGCACCCCATGACACACAAGTTGTTCTTCGTGATCGTTCCTTAGCCGTGTGCGGTGCCCCCTTCCACCATATTCCACCTCAGTCATATCGTAGCGGTGCTTAGGCGAAGCCCTGTGTCAGTAGAACGTCATCACCATCATCACGCCGTCGTGCTGACAAAACTCTCCCTCAACACTCGGCTGGATCGGAGCTCGAGGGACGTCACCGAGTTGAACGTGTGCAGAACTCGGAGGTGCCGTACGTTCGGTACTTGGATCGGTCGGATCGGGAAGATGTACGACTACTTCCTCTACGTTTTGTCAACGCTTCCGTTGCCGGTCTACGAGGGTATGTAGACAACACTCTCCCCTCTCGTTGCTATGCATCACCATGATCTTGCGTGTGCGTAGGAATTTTTTTGAAATTACTACGTTCCCCAACACTAAGAATGCCTACCAGAAACTCGTTGATGAATCAACGGAGATCAGCTGTCTAATGCTGGCTTGTATGGAGCCCGATTTGCAACAACATTTCGAAAATGTTGAGGCTTACGATATGATCGAAAGTCTCAAGAGCATGTTTTAGATATAGGCTAGGACTGAAAGGTTCAACGTCTGGCGATCCTTGATGGATTACAAGCTGAAGGAGACCGGTCACTGGAAGAGGAACTGTACCAAGTGTCTTGCAGAGCATGGAAAGAAGGCCGGAAATGCGTCTTCAGGCAAAAGTACACTTGTTGCATATGTTATAGACATTTACCTTGCTGACATACCTAGCAGCTCTTGGGTATTTGATACCGGATCGGTTGTTCATATTTGCAACTCGATGCAGGGGCTGGTAAGAACTAGGCGTGTGGCGCAAGGGGAGATTGACATCAGGGTCGGCAACAAAGCAAGAGTTTCTGCATTGGAGTTTGGCATGATGCAGCTCCAGCTTCCTTCTGGATTTATTTTGGAATTGAATAATTGTTATTACATTCCTGCACTTAGTCGGAACATTATTTCTGCCTCATGCTTGATGAGTCAGGGTTATGAGTTCAATTTAAAGGACAATGGTTGTTCATTTTATTTGAATGGTATGTTCCACGGCTATGCACCCATTGTTAATGGGCTATTTCTATTGAATCTAGAACAGCAACCGGTCTATAACGTGAATGCCAAGAGGTATAAGCCTAATGAGATAAATCCGACATACTTCTGGCATTGCCGTCTTGGACACAATAGTCTGAAATGCATGAAGAAGCTCCATGATGATGGGCTCCTAACTTTGTCCGACTTTGAGTCGTTCGAGACATGAGAATCATGCTTGCTAGGCAAAATGACTAAGTCTCCATTTGCAAAGAGTTGCGAGAGGGCGTCCGAGCTATTGGAACTTATACATAGTGATGTGTGTGGTCCAATGAGCACAACTGCCAGAGGTGGCTATCAGTACTTCATGACTTTTACCGACGACTTGAGTAGATATGGATATATCTATTTGATGAGGCACAAGTTGGAAACTTTTGAAAAGTTCAAAGAGTTTTAGAACGAGGTTGAGAATCAGCTCGGCAAGACTATAAAACTTTTACGATCAGATCGTGGAGGTGAGTACATAAGCCAGGAGTTTGATGATTATCTGAAAAGCCAAGGTATAGTACCTCTGCTCACACCTCCGGGTACAGCACAAAGAAACGGCATGTTAGAACGTAGGAGTAGGACCTTGTTGGACATGGTCCGGTCAATGATGAGCAAATCGGATTTACCGTTGTCATTCTGGGGATACACTCTAGAAACTGTAGCTTTCACACTTAACAGGGTACCATCAAAATCCATAGATAGGACACCACATGAGATGTGGACCGGGAAGAGTCCCAGTTTGTATTTTCTAAAGATTTGGGGTTGTGAAGCATTTGTCAAGCGACTTATGTCAGGCAAGCTTACACCCAAGTCGGATAAATGCATATTCATGGGATATCCGAGGGAAACCTTGGGATATAGCTTCTACAACCAGGAAGAGAACAAAGTGTTTGTTGCTCGGAACGGGGTTTTCCTTGAGAAAGAGTTTCTCAGTCGGGAGGCCAGTGGGAGGACGGTCCGACTCGAAGAAATTCGAGTACCACTTGTGGATAGCTCGGCGAGTTATGAGATCATAACGGAGTCAGTCAGGGAACCCATAGTGGAAGCAGCACCGGAGCCATGGAGGTCAGAAACATTGCGCAGAGTGTGTGATGTATTGTTGCTAGGAAGTGACGAGCCGACCACGTATGCGGAAGCGATGGTGAGCCCGGATTCCGAGGCATGGCTGGAGGCCATGAGATCCGAGTTAAATTCAATGGATGAAAATCAAGTCTGGGACTTGGTTGATCCGCCGCCTGGCGTAAAGGCCATTGGCTGCAAATGGGTCTTTAAGAAGAAAACCGATGTGGATGGAAATGTTCAGATCCACAAAGCTCGGCTTGTCGCTAAAGGTTATGGACAAGTTCAAGGAATTGACTACGATGAGACTTACTCGCCGGTAGTGAAGGTGAAGTCGGTGGGGATCGTACTAGCTATAGCTGCATATTTTGATTACGAGATATGGCAGATGGATGTCAAAAGGGCTTTCCTTCACGGAAATTTAACCGAGGACATGTATATGATACATCCCAAGGTTTTTTTCGATCCGACTAGCACTAGTAAAGCATGCAAGCTCAAGAGATCCATTTATGGGTTGAGGCAAGCATCTCGGAGTTGGAACATTCATTTTGATGAGGTCGCCACTAGTCTCGGTTTCATCAAAAGCGATGAGGACACTTGTTTATACAAGAAGTTAAGTGGGACCTCGATTGTGTTTTTGATCTTGTATGTGGATGACATACTACTGATCGAAAATGATGTTTCGATGCTGAACCCGGTCAAGGAATCATTAAATGGCAAGTTTTCAATGAAGGACCTTAGTGAGGCAATATACATTTTAGGCATCAAGATCTATAGAGATAGATCGAGGAGGCTGCTCGGCTTGAGCCAAAGCACGTATATTGATAAAGTGTTGAAGCGGTTCAACATGAGTGAGGCCAAGAAAGGGTTCTTGCCTGTCTCACATGGTATAAGGCTAAGTGAGACTCAGATTCCTTCAACATCTGATGAGAAAAGAAGGATCAGTCAGATTCTGTATGCCTCGGCAATTTGATCCATCATGTATGCCATGATATGTACACGGCCTGATGTTGCTTTTGCAATAAGCCTAACAAGTAGATACCAGGCCAACCCAGGTGAGAGACACAAGGCAGCGGTAAAGACTATTTTGAAGTACCTGAAAAGGACTAAAGAGATGTTCCTAGTTTATGGAGGTGAGGAAAAGCTCGTTGTAAGGGGTTACGCCGATGCTAGTTTCCAAACCGACAGAGATGATTGTCGATCACAGTCTGGATTCGTGTATGTCATGAACGGAGGAGCATTGAGTTGGATGAGTTCCAAGCAAGATACGGTGGACGATTCTACCATAGAAGCCCAATAGATTACGACTTGTGAAGCTTCAAAGGAAGGTGTTTGGATCCGGAACTTTGTGGATGATCTTGGTATTTTCCCAGCCTCGGTAAAACCGTTGGACCTTTATTGTGATAATTCTGGTGCCATCAAACAAACCAAGGAGCCGAGCGATCACCACAAGACCAGGTACATAGATCGGAAATATCACCTAATATGAAAGATCGTAAAGAATGGTGATGTTGATTTATGCAAAATTCACATGGATGCAAATGTTGCAGATCCGTTGACTAAGCCACTTCCACAATCCAAGCATGAGGGACTTGTTAGAGCTATGGTCATTCGATGTCTATTTGATTGACTCTAGTGCAAGTGGGAGACTATTGGAGATATGCCCTAGAGGCAATCATGTATGATGATATTTCCTATGTGTTTATGAATAAAGATAGTCCTCGGACATTTATCAATGATGTGTATCAGCAAGTACGTGACTTGTTTGTGGGACTATGCACTGTATGATGACTGTCCTAAAAGGTCCCTAGTCAAAAGGGCTGTGTGGACGCGCATCCGACTAGACTAGCATCTGAAATAATCGAGGCCTTGGTCTCACTAGCCATGGAGCATTTGATGCTAACCGGATAATATGGACTCAGAAGGATCTGGTTGGATTCGACGTAGTCAGATTCGAGTTGAGATAAGGTCTGTCGGACAGACCCAACTATGAGATGCAATGATATGTCATTTGTGAGTCTCTAGTACAACATACGTTCTATGTCCTAAGACCTGAGCTGGCGCACGTACTTGGGATGGTGATAGACTTGCTTTGGGCCAACCAAACGCTACTCCACTACTAGGTAGTTACAAAGGTAGGTTTCGGGCTTGTCCAGACCCATGTTGCGATACATGGTCGAGCAAGATGGGATTTGCCACGCCGATCAGGAGAGATATACTCTGGGCCCCTCATGTGATCTGACCAAGATAAGCATGACCACGTGATTCAAATTATGAGATAATCCGGTTTGTGGTCGACATCACTGGAACGAGAAAGTGGTCGGGCTAGCACAAGGATGATAGACTCGCCTTCAGCCCAACAATATATATCGTGTGGTAAACCGAACAGATGAGTGATTTACGGGTTCTCTTAACCAGCTTCATCGAACACTTGGAGTCGGCACACTTTGCTAGAGGCCACTACCGACCAGCTGAGTCGGATGTGATATGAGTCGCGACCAAGTGAACGAGAACCTAAGGGGTCGTGCGCTTAAGGGAAGGAACCTGTGAGGCCCGGTCTGACTCCACGAGTCAGAAGTGATCCTACTCGGACTCAGATCTAGGCCGAATAGATTTTGGGCTTTAGGGTCTGTGCGAGGCCCAAGTGTTGAGCCTACAACGGAGGCCTATATAAAGTGGGGGTGCAGCACACTCATGAGATTGATCGCTTCGGCGCTGTCACTAGGGTTTGCATGTGTTGCGAATAGCCACGTCGACTCGACCACCGACTGTGTATCGGACCAAGCAGTCCGCCGCACGGTGTTCCTCCTGCACGTGTGGATACCGTTAGAGGCGGTGCACTTGCGCCGCTCTGGGGAACCTGTATGTGGGAACCGACGATCGACTGTTCAAAGGAGATCGGACAAGGAGGAGATGCGCTGCCCCAACTCTTCTTCCGCTACACGACACTACGTGTATAATGGTAATGATCTGTGATCCATCTCCCGTAGCATGTTCTTGGTTGTTCTGAGTGTAGGAAATTTTAATTTGCAGTCGACGCACCCTACCGTAGAACCCAACATGGAGCGAATCCCACAAAGAACACGAAGAACACGAGGGGGAAACACGAGAGAATCACTCAAACCGACAAGATTCGATTACACATGTGCTAGATCCTCGAAACACAAAGACATACACGTTCCACGCTCAACCAAGGACGATACAAGTAGCGAGTTCTTCTCTGTGAGGTGTTCTTGAGGTTCTTCCCGTGAGGGGTCGTGAATCCGCTTGGGGGATCTTCTCTGAAGACGCCGTGGACTCCAATGGAGAAGTAAACAAGTGGATGAGCAAAGCTCTATCACCTAAATGAGCTAAACCTTTTCTAACCCTCGAAAAGTGAAGGAGGAGTCGTTTATATAGGCAAAGGGGATGAAGGGGTACGTGGGCTTCAGCCCGAAACACACTCGCAGGTGGTGGTCCAGATGATCTGGATGGGTAGCCGGATGATCCGGGCTTCAGGGACCCGGATGGTCCGGGAGATGGTCCGAACGAGGCGAAGAGGCAGGCGACACCGACAGTGACCCGGAAGTCCGGACGGGGTCCAGACGTCTGGATGGGGTCCGGATAATCCGGCACACGTCCAGATGGTCCGGCTTCGGGATGTAGCTTCGGGTGCTCTAGGGTGGATTAGCCGGATCGTCCGGGCCGGGGTCCGGATCATCCGGTGTCCATCCGGATAGTCTGGCCAGCTTGGGACTTGGCTAATTTCTTCTTCGTCTTCGCACATGTCTTCCTTATTCGATCCTCCTTGCTCCTTAGCTTCTTGATGGCTAACTCCTTGGTACCTGAGTATGCATAATGTCTCCATTTGAGGTAGTAGCCATGTGTCATGTGCATCGAAGTGGAATTGTGAGAGGAGAGATGTCACCTAGGTTCCGAGAGCTCTTGCACGTGCTCGTGTCATGGGTCCACTAGGAACTTGGTCAGACGATGATAGGTCCATGGGGATGACCTTGGGATGCTCCGAATCAATAGCACCCTTGAGCCTAGCCACCACATGATCGGGATCGAGGTTGACACGGCCACCGCCAGCAATTATGAAGCTGCATACTAGCTGTCTCATAATCGAAGTGTAGAGGTCCTATGCCCATTTCTGGCGGGGCATCAGGCTCTTGATGAGCACTGGTGATGGCGGCTCTTCGGGTGGGTCATCGATCACGCTGCCTAGCAGCTCTAGATCTTCTGCATGGTGGATGGAAAACTACTCATCACACTTCCTCTGCAATATGTTGATTATTTGCCCAAGGACTATCACGGTGATATCACTGCCAATGGGCCATGGTGCCTGCACCGGCCGATGAAGCTCTTGCTCCTCGACCTGCTTCGGCTTGTTCTCCTCGCCAAAGATTTAATGTTGGTAGGGTTGATGTCGAAGCTTTGGTCATTGCCTAGCATGCTTGGACTAACTAATGGTACATGGGTGAGGACTAGATCTACGCATAGTGTCGCGATGGTGCGTTGCCGCCTAGGTCATATGCAGCAAGCCATTAGCTGGTGGCGGGAAACCGATGAGGGAAGAGGCAGGGATTTTACAATTCACCCATGTGGATCGCAGGAAGACTAAGTGGAGCACACAACCCGACTGCCGTATGCGGTGTCACGTGTTATCTATTACACACGTGTTAACATAAGGAAACGTATGTGTAACGAACCAATCATCGTGCACGAGTACTCATAGACGCATCGTGTGCGATACTCCTAGCCACCACAAGCAACTAGTTTACATTTTTCAAAGTTTTTTGTACACATAGAATCGCACACGAATGAACTTTAGTAACCATCTGTGTTATATTTTCTGATTGCAAACAGTTCATCCGAGTGGGCTATTTGCTGCGTATCACACACATCTTGTTTACATGAATTGATTCATTTGTGTTCTTTTGGCTCATCGCAAACAGTTCATCTATGTGAACTGTATGCCGCATATCACACACATCTTGTTAAGTTGAACTGTTTATGTTGTGTCCCCTAATCGAAAATAGTTCGTCCGAGTGAACCGTATGTCGTATATCATACACACCTTGATTTTCGGTTGCATTCCCTAATAGCAAATAGTTCATCAGAGTGAACTGTATGCCGTATATCGCACACACCTAGATATGGTTGCCCATTTATGTTGTTCTATCTCATCGCAAACAGTTCGTATGGATCAACCGTATACCTTGCATCGCACATGCAACTAAAATCTGAACCATGTTTGATGTATCTGAAGGAAATATGCCCTAGAGGCAATAATAAAGTTGTTATTTATATTTCCTTATATCACGATAAATGTTTATTATTCATGCTAGAATTGTATTAACCAGAAACTTGATACATGTGTGAATACATAGACAAAACAAAGTGTCCCTACTATGCCTCTACTTGACTAGCTCGTTAATCAAAGATGGTTAAGTTTCCTGACCATAGACATGTGTTGTCATTTGATGAACGGGATCACATCATTAGAGAATGATGTGATGGACACGACCCATCCATTAGCTTAGCATTATGATCGTTTAGTTTTATTGCTATTGCTTTCTTCATGACTTATACATATTCCTATGACTATGAGATTATGCAACTCCCAACTACCATAGGAACACTTTTTGTGCAATCAAACGTCAAAACATAATTGGGTGATTATAAAGATGCTCTAAATGTGTTTCTGAAGGTGTTTGTTGGGTTGGCATAGATCGAGATTAGAATTTGTCACTCCGAGTATCGGAGAGGTATCTCTGGGCCCTCTCGGTAATGCACATCATGATAAGCCTTGCAAGCAATGTGACTAATGAGTTAGTTGCGGGATGATGCATTACAAAACGAGTAAAGATACTTGCTAGTAATGATATTGAACTAAGTATGATTATACCGACGGTCGAATCTTGGGCAACTAACATACCGATGGACAAAGGGAATTACGTATGTTGTCATAACGGTTCGAGCAATAAAGATCTTCGTAGAATATGTAGGAGCCAATATGAGCATCCAGGTTCTGCTATTGGTTATTGAACAGAGACGTGTCTCGGTCATGTCTATATAGTTCTCAAACCCGTAGGGTCCGCACGCTTAACATTCGATGATGATTTGAATTATCAGTTATGTATTTTGGTGACCGAAGTTTGTTTGGTGTCATAGCCCTAGAATACCTGAGTGATATAGTTGCATCTGCACTCATGCATCATGTCTAAAATTTCTGAAAGTTGAATTGAGGTTTGTTGAAACCCTCAGAATCAGTTCAAAAATAATCAACATTTAATTCTCATCAAATGAGACCAATGAAATGTTCATGTTACTCTATGAAAATATTGGTAAGAGGTAAAATTCGAACCAATATTTTTGGAATCATAGAAATATTTATTTTGGGCCTTTGAATTAAATCAATGACATATTCGAGTTGGATTTATTTATATTATATAAGAAATAAAGTTCAAATATTTTTGTAAGTTGCCGGTGACCTTGGACTAGTTTCTGAGCTCACATAACAATTTACAGAAAGTTTAAAAAATGATTTGATGTTTTAAATAAAATCAAAACAAAATGAAAATACAGAGAAATAGAAAAGACAAATAAAATATAACATGAAGTTACCTGTAGCTTACCTGGCCTAGCCCACCTGGCCTGGCACTGTTGGCCAGCCCTCCAGGAGCCCCACCATCTTCAACCTCTGTCAGTAGGCAGAGGCGTGTCGACGCGTGCGTGCCTGAGCTCCACCTCCTGCTTCCACCACCTGCTTTTCCCTCGCCCTGCCTCCGCGCCATAGGAACGGCCTTGACCCCCTCTGCCTCCCCCTCACTTTGTAGCTCTCTCCCTCTCCTCTAGCTCCCTCTTCGCAGCCCCACCGAACACGCCATCGCCGCCACTCACCGTTACCGCGGCCACCGGCAACCACACCCTCACATACGTGTCTTTGAGCTTCTATTTGTCGTCCTCGACCTCCTCGATGAGATATGGCAACACGGGGCGCCCCCGAATGCTGTCGGCGCTGTCGTCTTCAACCTTCGGCTCCCTAGATCCCCAACAACGCCCCGACGTCGTACGACCTCCTACGAGCCTGCTCAGACGCGTGCCGCAACCGCTGTGAGCCATTGTCGTTTGCCCCTCCTCCCCATGCCTCTCGATCACTATAGCCACCAGTTGAAGTCCCTGCCATTTTGAACCCGCCCCAGGTTCCGTCATCCTTGGATCCAGGCAGAAGGCTGGAGGATCGAGTGCAAGATGGCGCAGAGGCAACAACCATGGGGGCTGCCAAGGGCTGTTGCTCGTCTTTTGTCGAGTGTCTCTGCACCATGTGGTGCGACAACTTTTAGCAGGGCGCAAATGTAGGAAGACTCTTCCGAACAGCGTCCCTTTCACTTCATGTGAAAGTAGCACAAATTATGTAAATAATAATAAGAATAAGAAAGAGAAGCGTAATGTTACCGTGTTGTCGGCTTTGTATGTAAAACCTCCTGATCCGGAGAAACTCGATCGTTCCGACTGAAGCCGAAGCTCACCGCCTCCCAGCCATGTCGCTGCCGTGGCCACCGTCACCTAGAGCCGCAACCGAGCATGCCACCGTGGTCAGCACGTTCCTAGGAGTCGACCGCGACCACCCGCGGCTCCTGCCGTTCCCTGCAATGTTGATTCGCTCGCCGCCCGAACGCTGGCCGCCGCACTTGCTATCGCTGCCGTCATTTTAGTCCAGCTCCGGCGAAGCTGAGGGCATCACCCGACACGCGCGAGCTCTAGCTACTCGTGGATGGGCTCCACCGTTGGTTTGGTCGCCGGAGAAGCAATCCCGAGCACCACAGCCGCGTATGACCTCGCCGGCGACCAGTCGCTGGTGGGTTTGACCCCAGTTGACCGGGGGTTTGACTCTCATGACTCACTGATGTATGGGCCTAGGCCCCTAATTAATCTAGATTTAGGATTAAGTTAGTGCTAACTAACTCTATTAATTAATCCAGACACTAACATGTGGGATCGCCCTAATTATCTCCAGATTAGGATTAGTTCTAACCCTAACACCCTGTTAACTGGCTATGTCATTGACCAGTGGTCCCCATAGGTCAGGTTTGACTCGGATCGGTCTGTAGACCTGATGACATCATAGTGACGTAGTGCTGACGCAGTTAACCATTTTCTGGATTAAAAATAATCCAAGAAATTCCAAAAAAAGTTAAAACTTCTAAAAATCATAGAAAATAATCTATAACTCAGATTGAAAAGATTTATATATGAAAAATGATCAGAAAAATCCAATCTATCCATCTGTACCTTTTTCATGCATGCTAGAACAACTTATAGATGCTGTTTAGGACAAACCATATAAATGGCATTTGAATGTCCACATATGGAGTTTGAATTTGAATCTTGTATTCAAACCAACTTCATTTAATCTGTTACTAGTTGCATTAGCTCAAATCACAGCATATTGACATGTCATGATCATGCATCATATTGTGCATTGCGTTGATTGTGTTCTTCCTTGTTTGCCGGTATTTGTCCCCTCTTAGTAGACATGGTTCCAACGATGAGTTCGATGACACCGATGAAGAGCTATATCATCTTCAGAAGATCCTGGCAAGCAAAACCCCCTTGTTCATTCCGATAAATCCCATTCTCTCGCTTCTGCTCTCTTTTACTGCATTAGGACAACAACGATTCAACTGTTACATGTTGCAGTAGTTGAACCCCTTTTCCTCTGCATGGCCTGTCATTGCCATAGTGAATAGATGAAACCCACTAGCATGAGTAGGAGTTCTTTGAGCCCTGATATGCCTACTCATCCATGCTTTTTGTCATGCTTGCTACTGCTTAGAGTTGAGTCAGGTCTGATTCATCAGGGATGAATTGGAATGGTGATCAACATGTCCTACTGTGTGTGAGCTAAGTGTGTGAACATGATTTGGTAAAGGTAGTGGTGAGAGCCATGTAGGAGTACATGGTGGGTTGTCTCATTGAAACCGTTCTCAGGAACTGTGTTTCGTGTTTGTGATCCATGAACATCTACTACCATGCGATGGGCCCAAAACCAATGGACCCTCTCGACTTATTAACTGCCCCTGTCCTCTGTCCAACAGTTGCAAGTAGTTTTTGGTGTTTGTAGTATGGTGGAGGCCGTGCGCAGCGCTGACCCGAGGTGTGGGCTGTGATGGGGTAGGCACGTGGCTCGGTGTACCGAGTCGCCTGTTTGGTGACCCGGGAACCCTGTACACATCGTTCGGGGCCATATGTGGAAACCTCGGCCGGACTCCCTGAATAGGCGATAAACCTGGACTAGGGACTTGTGTGGTTAGTCAGGTCGTGGCCGACACACACGCTGGGCTTCCGCTTGAAGGTTGCCGAGTACATGTCGTGTAAACGAAGATAAGTGGTGTGAGCGTGTGTGAAGAAGTACACCCCTGCAGGGTTAACATGATCTATTCGAATAGCCGTGTCCGCGGTAAACGACCTCTGGGTTGCCTATACACTTCGTAGACAAGTGAAAGTGGATACTCTAAAATGCGCAAGATAAGCATGAGTGCTATGATGGCGTTCTCGTAGGGATACGGGAGCGGATCCATAGTGGTGTCTTGATTGGTGAATATGTGGACTCGTGTGCGCCACCTCAAAAGAGTTACTTGCAGACGTAGTTCAGGATAGCCACTGAGTCAAAGCTGGCTTGCTGCAGTTAAACACCACCACCCCCTTTGTTGATACTGATGCATATGTAGGTACTTCTGATGTAAGTCTTGCTGGGTACATTTGTACTCGCATTTGCTTAATTTATGTTTTGCAGAGAGACTTCAGTCTCACTAGTAGTTCCGCGTGGACTTCAATGTTTAGCTTGTTACCTCAGCTACGATCTTGTACCCTTCACTACTAGAAAAAGGGCTATAGATGGGATTGACACTAATGGCGCACCAGACAAGCTGTGCGCCATTAGTATATACTAATGGCGCACCACCTTCTGATACGCCATTAGAGCTGAAACTACTAATGGCGCACCTGACTCAGGGTGCGCCATTAGTATCAATTTTTTTTGGACTAGTGCGTCTGTCCAAACATACTAATGGCGCATCCAGACACAGTGCGCCATTACTTGTTGTAACTAGTAATGGCGCACCTGTCGGAAAGTGCGCCACTAATGTTGTTTTTTTATTATATTTTTTATTCCTTTTTTTGCAAAACTACTAATGGCGCACTGTTCCACCGTGCGCCATTACTAGTTTAAACTAGTAATGGCGCACTGTGGAACAATGCGCCATTAGTATGTTTTTTTTGCAAAACTACTAATGGCGCACCAGCAGAAGGTGCGCCATTAGTAACCTGGATTACTAATGGCACATTTAGAGTTGGTGCGCCATTAGTAAGTGGGCAGCAACAAGATATTTTGGACAGCCTCTCCTACCCACACTCACTTTCTCCCCACTTCATTCTCTCCACCTCCTCCTTGTCTCGGGTGCCTCCTCTTTTTCACCTCATTTCCACCACAGATTCATTCAATTTAAGTGGTTAAATTACCTTGTTTTGATAGGTAAGTAAGGGGGGAAGCTATATTTATGTTGTTCTCCCTACAACAATGTGCACATGCACTTTTTATGGCCTAGCTAGATCTATGTATGTTCGTGGTGTTGCATATGTTTGTGGTGTTGCATATGTGTTTGTGTTTGGAGGTGTACCGGTATTTGAAATGCGATACTTGCCAATATTTTGCCGGAATGTTGATTCATTTCCGTTTCGGCGAGAATTTTGGCATTAAGCATTCTTTTTGGTCCTATTTTTAGGGAAAGTCATGCCAAATTTTTTCTTGGTTCTAAAATATTGTTTTGCTCTACCCCGCAGGCGACCATGGTCCGCACGATGACCGAAGGCATCATGAATAGGTTTTTGAGGTCCGCGAAGGCCGAGATGCTTCAAAAGAACGAGACGGAGATAAGATGTCCGTGTCGAAGATGCAAGCTGAAGAGCCTTATTGCGGACCCGGAATCCGGGCAGGTGCGCGACCACCTGCTCTTGTGTGGTTTCATGGATGGCTATCGGTGGCAAGGTGATGAAGATGACTACGAAGTCATCCATGGGGGCCGGGCAAGAAATGAGGAAGGGCAGCAAGACAACCACCGCGTCTCGGGCGAGCGAGAAGACGAAGAATCCCCAGGAGATGATCACGACGGTGATGCTGTACACAGTCATCATGTAGAAGATGCAGGACATGATGATGAGGAAGATGCCGGAGCAGACGACGGGCATGATCATGAAGATGATGATGCCGGCGGAGCAGACGACGCTGGACCATCGATGGGCTGGGTGCAGGACCCTCATATTCAAGAGCTGCTTCTCAAGCAGACGGATAACGCAAGAGCTGCCGCCCGAGAGAAAGCCAAGATGGATCAACTTGAGTTAGACGCGGTTACTCCATTGTATGAAGGATGCAGGCCCGAGGATACCCGCCTGAAAGTAACGCTCATGGCTCTGGAGATGAAGGTAAAACACAAAATGACCGACACATGCTTCGACGACAACATGTCATTCTGGCACGAACGTCTTCCCAAGGGGAACAAGTGCCCGACCAGTTTGGAGGAGGCGAAGAAAATCGTGTGTCCTCTGGATTTACCGCACGTGAAATACCATGTGTGCATGAACAATTGCATCATTTATCGGGACGAGCACGCGGAGTCTACCATATGTCCGGTGTGCGGCGTCACTCGATACAAGAAGAGGAAGAAAGCTCCTCGAAAAGTGGTGTGGTACTTTCTGATCACTCCTCGTCTGCAGCGGTATTTCGTGGACCCTAAGGTAGCAAAGCTCCTGCGTTGGCACGCGGATAGGGAGGAGAAGAAGCGAGAAGATGACGCAAATGATCCGGAGATAGATAAAAAAGACAAGATGCTGAGTCACCCTAAGGATGCGAGCCAGTGGCAAGCGTTGAACTTCGAAGACCTAGAATTTGGAACGATCCAAGGAACATCGTGCTGGGCGCGAGCACCAATGGAGTCAATCCGTTTGGCAGCCAGAGAAGTACACATAGCACCTGGCCTGTGTTTGTGTGGATGTACCACCTTCCCCCCTGGTTGTGCATGAAGAGGAAGTACATTCACATGAGTATGCTAATTGAAGGACCAAAACAACCAGGGAACGACATCAATCTGTATCTGGGGCTGCTGAAAGAGGAGCTTGACACGCTGTGGAAAACGCCAGCCAATACGTGGGACGCCGCAGAGAAAGAATATTTCCCTATGAGAGCCGCGCTGCTCACGACGGTGCACGACTATCTCGGTTACGGATATGTTGCGGGGCAGGTTGTCCACAGATTTTCTGGATGCGTCAGGTGCATGGATGACACAACGTATCGCCAGCTAGATAGAGATCCCGGGTCTTCGAAAACCGTGTTCATGGGACATCGAAGGTGGCTTCGCGATGTTGACCCGTGGAGAAAACGCAAGGATCTCTTCGATGGTGAAACCGAACCCCGAGGACGCCCGCGTACGAGGAGCGGCGAGGAAATAGACGAGCTGTTGAAAAATTGGAAAGATTGCCCACTGCCGGGAAAGAAGCAAAAGGTGCCAGAGCCGGGAAAGAAGCGAAAGGCGCCAGAGCCGTTGGTGAAGGTATGGAAAACGAGGTCTATTTTCTGGGACTTGCCGTACTGGAAGATCCACCGTGTGCCTCACAGCCTTGATGTAATGCATATCACGAAGAACGTGTGCGAGAGTCTGCTTGGTACCCTGCTCAACATGCCAGAGAGGACCAAAGATGGGCCGAAAGCAAGGGCAGACTTGAAATCAATGGGCATCAGGCAGGAGCTTCACGCTATATATGATGATGATGATGATGACGATGAGGCGAAGCAGGACACGGAAAGTCGTCGCAAAGGCAAAAAGGCCAAGAAGACCGGAAATGACTACCCTCCCGCGTGCTTCACTCTAAGTCAGGAGGAGATCGAGCAGTTTTTCACCTGCCTCCTAGGAGTAAAACTTCCTTACGGTTACGCGGGGAAGATAAGCAGATACCTAGACCCAGCGAAGCAGAAGTTCAGCGGGATGAAGTCTCACGACTGTCACGTGCTGATGACGCAGATACTTTCAGTTGCAATCCGTGGGATCATGGACGCGCACATCCGTGAAACTCTATTTGGCCTATGCAACTTTTTCGACGTCATCTCTCGGAAGTCTGTTGGCATGAGGCAACTCCGAAGGCTACAGGAAGAGATCGTGGTGATACTATGCGAGCTTGAGATGTACTTCCCGCCCTCATTCTTCGATGTTATGGTGCATCTGCTGGTCCATATCATGGACGATATCATCCAACTCGGGCCGACGTTCCTGCACAGCATGATGCCGTTCGAAAGGATGAATGGTGTCATCAAAGGATACGTTCGCAACATGTCACGTCCAGAGGTAAGCATAGCCAGTGGCTTTCTGACCGAAGAGTGCATCTCCTACTGCACGAATTATCTAGGCATCGAGAACCCCGTTGGTCTGCCCGACAACAGGCACCTCGGCAGGCTCGCTGGATGGGGTCACCGTGAGGGTCTCCGCGAAATGCATGTCGACTTCGAGGGTCGACTCGCCGACTTTGAAAGAGCAAACCAAGTCGCGCTACAACACATAGACGTGGTCGATCCTTGGGTGGTAGAGCACAACACCTTTATTAAGAAGACGTACAATGACCAAGGCCAACAGAGGACGGACGGAGATATACTCAAAGAGCACAACTCATGTTTCACGCGTTGGTTCAAGCAGAAGCTTCCGTCGTACCCTTTACATGAGGATTCTTCTGCGGAAGAACAACTCATATTCGCCTTGTCACAGGGCACCGAGCACAACCTGATGACCTATGAGGTGTACGATATCAACGCTACACATTCTACACCGAGGCCAAGGACATGAAGAGCGATGGTTATCAGAACTCCGGGGTAACGATGGAGGAACAACCTCACTTGTATGAGGACGCCGCCTTCCCCACCGATCCTGAGACCACTGATGGTACCGCTAAGGATGACCCCACTGATGCCACCACTGATGGTGCCGCCGAGGATGCCACCACTGATGATGGCGGCGCACGCACATATGGCAGCCAACCGAAGAGGCAACGGAAGGACCGTCGCCCGACCGTGCTCCGCACCCTCAAGGAGGAAGTTACTGATGTGGACTCTGACGGGAATCCAATGGCGCCCGAACGAATAGTCAAGGGGTACTCGCTTCAGCTCGGGTGCATTCTCCGGAGCACCGCCTCGATCAACACCGAGAACCTGAGGCATCCTGACAGAGGGAATTTGCGCAACCTCCTCTTCACGAAGCTGCACGAACGATACAAGTTCCCCGCTGAATTTGGAAACACAAGCCTCAAAGGGAATAAAGTGAACAATGCTACCCTCACGAAGATGAGCAAGGCCCTGTCTACTTGGAAAAGCAATGTGAAGAGAATGATCGAGAAAGGTGAGAGTTATGAGAAGATCAACGAGAAAAATCCTTCGATCACCGAAGATGACTACAACGACTTCAAGATCAATTGCTCGAGCACCGCAAACTCCGAATCAACCAAGTGGGAGAAAGAAATGCGGGAGCTGAACTTAGGGGAACACACACTCGGTCCCGACGGTTACAGAGTGGCGGAGCCTATATGGGACAAGGAGGAGGCAGACCGTGCCGAGCAAGGCCTACCGCTCCTCTTCGATAAATACAGTGACAAGTAGACCAGGAACTTTGTCAGGGCCTGGTACAAGAAGGACCCGAAAACAAAGGAGCTTACCACGGATCCGAAGACCAGGGCGCTTGAGCTTGTTCTGGTAAGGAATACACCCCCGCGTAATTAGCTCCATATGGTTGCATTCTAGTTAATGAAGCCAAATTTCTAAATGGTTCACATTCCTTCCGCAGGCGACTGAAAGAAGTAGCGCGGGGTCGACTAAGAGCAACCCTTGGGACACCACTCTAAATAGGGTGTTGAATGTAATGAAGAACAAGGATAAGCTCAGTAAGCTGACGTCAGCTGGTCGTGTGGCTGGCAAAGGCTTGTCGACAAAATGGTCGTCATACTATAACACTGGTGGGCGAAAGGAGAAAAAGACCAGCTCGGAAAGCCAGGCGCGCGAGGTTCAAGAACTCAGGGCACAGGTGGCGCGGATTCCGGAGATTGTCCAAGAGCAAGTGCAACAACAACTCGGAGCGACGATCACCGCCATTGTGCCTACCTTGATCCAGGGGATTAGTGCGTGGATTGCGGGTGGCCAACAGGGGCCGCCCCCGATTCCTAGCTTCACGGCCAGCAACTCGCAGAACGCGATGGCGGGGCCTTTGGTGTCTCCGGCGAAGGCGGCATTGGTGTCTCCGACGACGGCACGGGAGCTTAATGCACCCGGGTGTACGCCGGCCGGCACCTCTGCAGCAAGCGGCCCCTCCGTCAACTGCACGCCCGCTGTTGGCGGTGCCTCGACATTAGCCGAGCTCGACGCCATCATCACGGTAACTAATTAAGCCTCTCTCGGCCGAGGACTTCATCTCCCTGCCTTTGACTGGGCATCCCTGACGCCCTACATGTTTTCGCAGGGCGCCGCCGACGTTCCGTGCACTCTCCTGCACTTCGTGAACAACGAGTTGGTCAATGTCGCCAAGGGCAAAATCGTTCAACCGGGCAACCAATTGTTCCACGGTACCCAGATGCCACCCAACTTGTTTAGGGTTCAACTGGTTCAGGTGCTGCCAGGCTGCGACGAGTTGTTACCTCTGATTCGACCCGTCGGGGCCGACGATGATGACATGATGACCCTCAGCGCCTGCCTGAGCTGGCCCCTGCTTTGCCCGAAGAGCCAGAATCGTTTGGGGGCGGGGGACACCACCCCAAAGACAACACCGCCAGTCGTGCCGGTGCCAAGTCGGCCCCATGGCAAGACCGCCGCAACGGTGCCGGACATCCCCATGCCACTGGATCCAAATATGCATATGGCACAGGATCAGAACAACGACGACGACGATACATTTGCCAACGTCGATCAGTACTTTCCGATCATGGGTACGGTGGCGACTTCATGGGGCCTCCTTCTCAAGAACCCAACCCAACAAAAGACGTGCACGATCTAGCTGGTACCGCGGAGAAGCCAAGTTGCAATAGGCATCGTCTACCGTTCATCTCTCAGGAGACGCCTCCAGCTGCCGACTTCACCGAGCCTCAGATAGGCGAGGTGCGAAATATTATCAGCCCCAACACACTCAAGAAGGCGGTCTGTGAGCAGAACTCGGTCCCATTACAGGAGAAGAAGAAGGCACGCAAAAGAAAGACTAACAAGGGTGCGGGCTAGCCGGCACCGAGTACGATCCGTGCTCAGGACGGGCCACCTTCACCTGAGGATATATCGAGGAGGGTGCATGTGGCGGGTAGGCCGATGCTACCGAGAAATATGCTCGATGCTGCAACCGGTGCTATGCGGAGTCTGCATTACAGTGTTCTTTCTTTGGAGAAGCGGCGTCTCAGAGAGAAGGATGCGGCATACCCAGTTTTCGCGGCCAAGGTGCCAGAGGGCAAGGGCTTTGTGGATAACTCCATCGGGGGTACGATCGTCCTGCGGTTTGATGACATCCATGCTATGTTGAACCTTCATCCGCTGAACTACACCTTCGTTCGGCTATTTTCGCTGAGTATGGAGATGCGGATCATTCGCGACAAGACCCCGGACATCGTGATAGTCGACCCCTTCTACATGCGTGCCAAGATCTTGGGCAGCGCTGGGGACCGGCAAGTCGCGACTTCTTACCTCGAAGGCGTCATTCTGGCAAACCAAGATAAGGATAACTTCCTCGTGCCTTACTTTCCCGAGTAAGTCCTCCCCTCAACCGCCCCGTAACATATGAATTCTTAGATTTCGATCGTTTTTCTTTTAACATTCTGCAGTGACACACATTGCACGCTCATCCTCCTAAGCCCCGAATATTCCATGGCCACGTATTTCGACCCGGACCGTCAGTCGAACGTAGACTACTCAAATGTCAAGAAGGTTATTGATGATGTTCTCCCCGGCTACGTCAAATCTGGAGGCACCTTCACCAGGCCTATTCGTAAGTACGGCAAGCACGTGTTCTCCCACAATACGACATTCTGCTGCGTCAAACAGCCACTTGGCGGTCAGAAGGGTGCCAACTACGCCATCCATCACATGCGGGCGATCGTACGGGACCATCATCAACTTCTGCTACCGAGTAAACTCAAAGATTGGGCCGCGAGCGTGTCGGCAATCCAGGACGCGGACATCAGACAATAATTCTTTCGCATCCAGTCGGAGTTTTCGGAAATCATCCATCAATATGTCCTTCGTACCTCGGGGCAGTTCTACCTTAGAAATCAACCGTCCAACAGTGACATCGACACAATGCTACAAATGCAGGCTGACAACGACCGTTATTTCATGACTCCCACGATAGACGGCAGCTTCATCCACGCTCCGGTCCCTTGAGTCGAGTCGAAAGCAGTGATGCTGTGTCTAGTTCTGAAACATCGATTGGCTCATGTTGTAATTAAACTTTAATGAACTTGTAGTATGTCTCTTTGGTTTCGAGAGTCGTTCAACTTAGATGTAATCGATGCTATTAATGTCTTGCTTTTCTCTTCCGATCGTTCTGTTGCATACTTATATATTGCTTATGTATTGTCTGTGAATTGATACTAACGTTTCGTTTGGCTACTTCATAGCGATGCCGTCGTATGTCGTGTACAAGGGTAAGGTTCCCAGAGTCTACGACGACTGGGAGGAGTGTCGGAGACAGGTTCACCGATTCAGCGGTAACAGTTACAAAGGGTACACCACTAGGGCCGAGGCCGAATCTAGATACGCCCGCTATCTAGCGGGAGAGGGGAGGGAGCGCTGGAGGAACCGAATGAAGACGAGTTTCATCGTGATGATGCTCATCGTGATGACCGCAGCTCTCTTCTATGTGATGGTAGTTTAGATGATCGATATCGACTTGTAATGTGAAGACAAACTCGCTACTCGCGGTCTCGAGACTTGTAATATAATGTTCTATCTTTCTTCGGTCTTTTCAATTCAGAGACTAATATGATGAATTGTATTCGGAGACTAATATGATGAATTGTATTAAGAGACTAATCTTCTATTGTATTCGATGAATCTGTTGTTGATGTGTGCTGTCTATATTTTGTCCAATTATACATTTTGTAACCTGTGCAAAAACCAAAAAATAAAAAAATAAAAAAAACCTAATATTCATACTAATGGCGCATCACATCACAGTGTGCCATTAGTATGCCAAAGGATACTAATGGCGCATCATTAAACAGTGCGCCATTAGTATGCCGAAGTTACTAATGGCGCATCTTGTTGTTGTGCGCCATTAGTATGCCAAAGCACCTGGGTATACATGGCCCCCTGGGAGGCATACTAATGGCGCACTGTTGTATATACTAATGGCGCATCAGAGGTGCGCCATTAGTATACCAGATACTAAGGGCGCACCCGTGGTGCACCATTAGTAAAATATACGAATGGCGTGGCACTAATGGCGCACCACTAATGCGCCATTAATGGCCAAATTAGGTGCGCCATTAGTAGGCCTTTTCCTAGTAGTGCTTGGGCGGGTCTTGTAGATAGTCAGGCTTCTCATCCTTTTTCATTTGTAATTGTCTGTACTCAGACATGTTCATGCTTCCGCTTGTTGCTTGTATGCTCTGTATGCTGGGTCATGAGACCCATGTTTTTAATACTTGGCTCCTCGGAGCCTAATGAATAATTACTTTGAGTTGTAGAGTTTTGTTGTGATGCCATGTTGTATTTGCACATATCGAGCATATTGTGTGTATGATTTGAAATGCTTGGTATGTGTGGGATCCGACAACCTAGTTGATTATCCTTGGTATCCACTCTTACCGAGAAATGTCTCCAAGTGCTTCCACTGAGCCATGGTAGCTTGCTACTGCTCCGGAACACATAGGTTGGCCGGCATGTGTCCTTCTTTGTTCCTGTGTCTGTCCCTTCGAGGAAATGTCACGCGGTGTCTACCGGAGTCCTCTTAGCCCAGCTGCTACAGCCCGGATTCACTCGCTGATGACCGACATGTTCGTTGCTGGGTCATGTATGCCTGTCCCTGGAAGTTAGTGCCACTTTGGGTTTACGACTAGTCATGTCGGCCCGGGTTCTTTGTCATATGGATGCTAGCAACACTATCATATACGTGTGCCAAAAGGCGCAAACGGTCCCGGGCCAGGTAAGGTGGCACCCGTGGGAATACCGTGCGTGAGGCCGCAAAGTGATATGATGTGTTACATGCTAGATCAATGTGACTTAGGATCGGAGTCCTGACAGCTTTGGTCTCAGAGCCTGTCTGCCTGTAGGATTACCAAGCCAAACTAGTCGAAGTCGAGTCTAGAAATGCTTTAGTTATATAAGGGAATTGATTGTGGAAGGGAATGTAAGGGTCTTTTTACTCCTTTACCTTATGCCCTTCTGATCCGAGTCATCCTCTTCTCTTCTACGGGGTTAAGAAGTAGGCTTCTCATCTTCTATCAGGATCACGTGTTACTAATCTGTAGACTTATAGGATTGATAGTTTTAAGTCCCAGTTTAGTTTCTACTACCTCCGTGTGATGACACTCGATCTTAGAACCTTGATATTGTGATGTTGAGTGGTTATGCCCCTATTTTGCAGGCTGCCTCAAATCTTTTTGAGCATTTACAACCGTTATGCTGTCCAAGTCATCCCAGGTTTTTAAATAGTCTGATGTATTTGCAAATCCCTTCTTTCTATTCCCAATGTTCCTTTGGGCCAGTTTAACTACACTAATCGGTGAGTTGAGGTACTCTGTTGCCTCGACATATATGTTGGAGTTATTATTATGACCCTAGGTGTCTTAGAGGATCACCTAGTAATCTAGCCATGTCTTGTGTTCCCTGTGTGATGATTCTGGCCATCATTCTCGGTAGCACCCCGTGATGCCACTTAGTTAGTAGGCATTCTATTCCTGGGTTCTTGAACCCGAGGTTCACCCTACTTACTTCATGTTGATAGTGTTTTCTAGTTCCTTTAGGATATTAGTAACCTTGTGATAGTCCTCGAGGTCCGTGGTATTATTCTCTTACAAATACCATGAATTACTTATGGCAGAAGTTCCTTGTTGAACCAGAAGATCACAACCAAAGTGCTCTTGATGAGTTCTGGATTCTATGTTGTGACTCTGCCAGTTCTACCTTTCTGCATGGGTTATCTGGAAGAAATATGTTGAACTCGTTTGACATGCTAATCCATGCACCCACAACTCAGAAAATTGTATGTTCCTTTGAGTTGTCCCTCTTTAGTTGTTTTTTGACCTTCGTCTATCAATTGATAGTCAAGAGTATGCGTGCAATCGCTCATCGATGCCTATTATTCTTGTGGTCCATCCAGCCATCCTATTCAGAATGACGTGGTGAAAGAAACTCCAGTACCTCATCCATATCCATGATTGGGTCAAAGTACTTGTACTCCACAGATCAAAATGCCAATCCAGCTTTTGCTCTATTCTACCTTGGAGTGTCGGGTTTTTTATGTCAGGAATATCATGAGAATTGCACCAACTCTAATGAATTCTTTTTGCAGTGGTACTTCTCACCATCATTATTCATTCCTCGGTCTCGTGTTGTCGCAATCAGAATGCCAGCAAGTGAACTATGATGTGTGAAATCAATACCCCTAGCAACTGTGTTGCTTGATAGTTAAAGGACAATAATTTCATTCTTAGTGTGTTGGTCATTGAATCATTCTAGGATAGATTGTGCTACCTTGTCCATTTCCCTGGTGCACTACTCAATCAATGAGATAGGATTGTGTCAATCCATCACTCTCTTGATCACATCGTCTTGCCCTGAAGTACAAGATTGTTCTCGAGCTTCATAACATATCAGTGGTTTGTGAATTTCTGATCATCTTCTCGAAAGTATCACCAGGTTGTCCCCTGACTATTATGTTGAGCTCGTGATCAAGTTGGTTTCTTGTAAACCACCCCTTCTCTAAGAATCTGTGTTGGATACCCCTGAGCTAGTTGGTTAAGCTAAACAACAACTTGGAGAGTTGGAAGATAAAAGCTTGCCTAGCTTAGTTCATTTCAAGGGATATATTTGTGGGTTCTAGAAAGATGATATCTTCATCGATTGGTCCCTATGATCAGTTGTTGGACCTATTGTCTTATCAAAACTTTGATTTGAGTGTGGGCTATCCTCAAATCAAATCGGAACCAACAATGTTCCTAATGTTGTCTTACTCTTGGTTTTTCCTCGAGCATACCCCGTTATATCTTTTGTTCTGACCAATGCTATCGCCTTGTTCACATAGTTGTGGAATTCCATCTTCATTGGAATCTTGATGACTTGTTGAGCCCATCAGCAACATTTTTATCTCCTCCATGATTCGTGTTGAACATCGAGCTAGTGTTGGAAACTTCTAAAAGCGTTATCTTCATGTTCCGTTCGTGAAGCATATGTTGGATGAAAGAAGTGACTTTCTTTGATTCACGTGCATTTGGTGCAAGTTGCCACCAAGAGTTAGAGAAAGATTGTTTTTGTTTCCTCCGGTACCATCCCAAGTCAGTCATGCATGTGCGAAGTATGCTATTGTTTGACAGGCTCGCTACCTCCACTCCATATGTATCTCCTAGTACACCAAGCCACTGACTGATTTGTTCAAGGAGAAGGAGTTCCTTCATAAGAGCTAATCCGGACTTATGAAAGGACTTCGATATCCTTGTTGATGGTTCCCAGCCAGAACTCGATAGTGTTTTGTTGTAAGACTACTACGTGGCCATGCTTGTCTGGGACAGCGTGTTCACATGTGTGTAGCAGAACCAGCTCATGTTTTGCAGCTTACTACCATAGTCCATTTCCCGAGAATCTCGCAACCTCATCTCGTCGATTTGTGTTGCAACCTTCCTTTCCAGACATGCCATCTGAAATGTCCTGTTACCAACCAAATCTGAATCTTAGGCAGATATGATGGTTGGAACTTTTCCAGGATTTATGATGTAGGTCCCGACAAGGTTGATGTTGTCCAACACACCTAGCCGAAGACCTATTATTGTAGCATCTTAACTAAGCAATTTGACCATCCTCTCCATAAGGATGTTGTGCGACTTATTTTAGAAGTTGTTCCTTATGGATCCTTTGTTCTCCCGAAGTCAGACCTTTACTTGATGTTCTAGATACCGAATGGTATTGGGTTAAGCTGGTACATTGTAACACCCTCGATGCGGCAATATCTCCCACATGTCGAAGCACGACTTAGAGGCATAACCGCATTGAAAGCAATGTCGCAAGTGAGGTAATCTTCACACAACCCATGTAATACATAAGGGAAAGAGATACATAGTTGGCTTATAATTGCCACTTCACACAATTACATGAATAAAGCATTACATCAACCAGATACAAACAAGGTCCGACTACGGATCCCAAAATAAAAGAAGACTACCCCAAATGCTACACAGATCCCCGATCGACCCCAACTGGGCTCCACTACTGATCAACTAGAACGAAACAACACCAAAGGACAAGATCTTCATCGAGCTCCTCCTTGAGCTTGGTTGCGTCATCTGCATGGACTCATCGGCACCTGCAAGCTGGTTTTGGAAGTATCTGTGAGTCACGGGGACTCAGCAATCTCACACCCTCGCGATCAAGACTATTTAAGCTTATGGGTAAGGTAAAGGTATGAGGTGGAGCAGCAGCAAGCGACTAGAATATATGGTGGCTAACATTCGAAAATGAGAGCGAGAAGAGAAGGCAAAGCACGATCGAGAAACAATGATCAAGAAGTGATCCTAGAACAACCTACGTCAAGCATAACTCCAACACCGTGTTCACTTCCCGGACTCCGCAGGAAAGAGACCATCACGGTTACACACATGGTTGATGTATTTTAATTAAGGTCAACTTCAGGTTTTCTACAACCGAACGTTAACAAATACCCATCTGCCCATAACCGCGGGCACGGCTTTCGAAAGTTCAATCCCTGCAGGGGTGTCCCAACTTAGCCCATGACAAGCTCTCGCGGTCAACGAAGGATATACCTTCTCCTGAGACATTCCGATCAGACTCGGTATCCCGGTTCTACAAGACAACTTCGACAAGTTAAAACAAATCAAGCAACGCCGCCGGAATGTGCCGACAAATCCCGATAGGAGCTGCACATATCTCGTTCTCAGCGCACACTCAGATTGTCCAAACTTCCGGTAGGCCAGCCCAGAGTTGCCCCTGGTGGCCACCGGCGGCTGACAGTTTGGACCAACACTCAGAGGAGCACTGGCCCGGGGGGGGGTTAAAATAATGATGACCCTTGAGTCTGCAGAACCCAAGGGAAAGAAAAGGCTAGGTGGCGAATGGTAAACCAATGTTGGGTATTGCTAGAGGAGTTTTATTCAAGGCAAACTGTCAAGGGGTTCCCATTATTACCCAACCGCGTAAGGAACGCAAAATCCGGGAACATAACACCGATATGACGGAAACTAGGGCGGCAAGAGTGGAACAAAACACTAGGCAAAAGGCCGAGCCTTCCACCCTTTACCAAGTATATAGATGCATTAACATAACGGGATAATATAATGATATCCCAACAAGAAAATAATGTTCCAACAAGGAACGGTCTCCAATCTTCACCTGCAACTAGCAACGATATAAGAGGGGCTGAGCAAAGCGGTAACATAGCCAATCAACGGTTTGCTAGGACATGGTGGGTTAGAGGTTTAACATGGAAATTTGGGAGGCATGATAAGCAAGTGGTAGGCATCGTAGCATAGGCATAGCAAAAGAGCGAGCATCTAGCAAAGCAAAGATAGAAGTGATTTCGAGGGTATGATCATCTTGCCTGAAATCCCGCAACGAAGAAGAACGAGTCCATGAAGAAGACAAACGGACATTGTCGAACGAATCCTCACAACACGACGTTACCGGAACCAACCTGAAGAAGCAAACACCGGAAAGAAGCACACAACATAGTAAACAACCAACACATGAACATGGTATGAATATGTGGGATGCGGTATGCGATGCATATGCATGATTTGACAAGGAATGATTGAACCTGGCCTCAACTTGGAAATCCAAGTGTTCCACTGGAAAGGTGAGGTGATTTCAGTTGAAATCGATATAAAGAACACCGGAACCGGAGACACGGTTTGGAAATGGCAAGCAAAATAAATATGGCACCGGTCTGTGATAAACAGCAAGTAGCCATCTAAATGCAACAAGACAATTATGCTACATCACTCAAACATGACAACAAAATACATGGCAGGGATACACTCAAGATGCTTGACAAAAGATGAACACTGAGCTACGGCTAATTCATCAATTAATAGGTTCAAACAAGCATGGCAAATGTGCAATTAATAAACAGGTTTCAGACTTAGTGAAATTAACACAAGCCTGGAATTTCAGATCAGGTAGCACACTTTGGAGCAAGAAAACTATATGCTACAGGAACTTAACATGGCAAAATAAAGCATGACATGGAGCTACTCAAAGAGATTAACAAAAGTCCCTTAGTGACCTTGAGCCAAAAGGGATCAGAAAATACAATTGCAAGCATGTCAACATGGCAAAAACATAATCAGATTACAGACTTAGTGAAAAACTTGAGCATGCAAATCTGTTAACGAGTAGGCATGTTCACGAGCTCGATGCACTCACTAAAGAGCAAGGCATGAAAATCTAAGCATACACCCACCAAGAACACACATTGTATAAGCTAGACATGGTAAGAACAACAACATAGCATGCACGGATCAACAACAAGATCCTCGGCAAAATCGCTAACAAGTAGACAATCTGCCCAGATTCGCGAAATAGCAAAAGTAGAGCTCGGTTGACTCATGCTAGGGTGCTCCATAAATGCAAACAAAGACATGGATGGATATAGCACTACAATATTAACAAATCATCCTTACTGATCATCCTCAAAAGAGGTATGGATCACTAGGAAACAACATGAACATATGGCATATTGATAAAAACAGATCAAGGGCTTAGAGAAAAACTAAGTCCCTGAAATCAGCATTAACGAATTCACTACTTTGCAAGCTTGTGCTAGTCACCACACACATCACAAAAATACATGAATAGCACCTCTGTAAAGATGACATGGCATATAACAAAACTCATGTAGAGCTCAGGAGCATATCATGCACACAATAATCATGGCGAAGATGACAAATAGCTATTTCGTGGAGCAGATCTGACAATTATCTCAAATAGCTCTCTTCCAACAGCATTTCGGGCATCAAGATGAGCTCAAGTGAAAATTATTTAATGAGATGAAATGATGTGCTCTCTGAGACAAACATTTCGATATGCTACACGCATGAATCGGAGCTATAGATGCAAAGTTACTGCATGATGAACGTGGTCATTTGAATCTGGAAATCTCGGGGACAGAGAAAAATATACCCTCGAGATAAAAGTCGACGACACGAAATCTGAGGTTCGCCGACGCGGTTCTCGCCGGAGATTGCGGGAAGAGAGATGGAACTCGCTGGAGATGGCGGAGCCGGGCCGGATCTCGCCGGATCTGGCCGGATCCCGGCGCAGGGTGGCGGAGGGAGGCTGTCGGCGGGCGGCGGTTCAAAGGACGAGGCGGCGGGGCGAACTTCGGTGGTGGCGCGGGGCGAGCTCCGATGGTGGCGCGGGGCTGAGCATGGCGGCTGCGGCAAGGCATACAGCGGCGAAGGCGAGGCACGGCAGGGAGGCGGGCGACGCACGGGGGCTCGGGCCCGATCGCGGCTCGGGCGGGCCGGCCTCGGGCCCCGCGGGCCGGCGACAGGCGCGATGGAGAGAGAGGGAGGCGACCGGCTGAGGTGGCGGCGTCTGGTTGGTGCAGGAGGCGGTGGCGGGTGACGTGTCGCGATGCGATTGGGCGGAGTGATGTGGCGGCGGCGGACATTGTCCGGCTCGGCGCGGACGTCCGTCGGCACGAGGATGAAGAAGACAAGGGTTTGGACTGCTCAAAAAATCGGGGAGAGCCACATATTTATTGGTAGAGGGAGCTAGGAGAGTCCAAATGAGGTGCGGTTTTTGGCCACGCGGTCATGATCGAACGAACGAGATGATGGAGAGGGTTTCGGTGGGTTTTGGGCCAAAAATGAAAGGGTGTTGGGCTGCAACACACACAAGGCCTTCTCGGTCCCTCGGTTAACCGTTGGAGTATCAAACGAAGTCCAAATGGTACGAAACTTGACAGGCGGTCTACCGGTAGTAAACCAAGGCCACTTGGCAAGTCTCGGTCCAATCCGGAAATGTTTAGCCCCCACACACGAAAGGAAGGTAGAGAGGACCACCGGAGGAGATAGGAGCGCCGGAATGCAAAACAGGCAACGTGGAAAATGCTCGGATGCATGAGACGAACATGTATGCAAATGAAATGCACATGATAACATGATATGCAATGCATGACACGCAAGCAATGACAAACCAACAACAACGAATAACTGGAGGACACCTGACACATCGGTCTCGGGGCGTTACAACACTCCACCACTACGAGAGGATCTCGTCCCGAGATCTCGAATGGCACCGAAGGGACAACGGAACAGAAAGAGAAGAGGTAAAACTAAAGTTGCTTCTTTGACAAACGAGTGAAACCACAAACCTTGAAGAGGTTAAGCCATTTCGAGAAAAGAATACGACGGAGATGAACGCGTATCAAGGAGAACATTAGAAGCGGAGTGCTAAATGTCTCTTGGTCGATCATCCAGATTTCATTTCCTTGGCATCGCTAAGGTAAAATCTAAGAAAGTGTTGTCTTCCTTTGTATCTGCAACATCCATCACTCTTGATCATTGTAGTATGATGTGTTGCCAGGATCCTCGCTATGGATGCTGGTAAGACCTTGATGAGTAAGGAGATGCTCAATTTCTTGAGAGCACGCTCAGTCATTGGGTTATATCCTCGGCATCATCTGGAGTGTGCTTTCCATTTGCTGAGTTTTCTTATAAGTCTAGTTCTTTTCTTCCAAACTGAGTATGCCATTTCTCCGAACTTCTTCAAACGATCATTTGTGATTTTCCTTGGGATGGTTTAGAGAGTTTCAATGATTTCCATACCAAAAGTAATTCATTTTCCACTCAAGGAAATAGTTCTATGAGTCACCTCCCCCAAGGTGTCCCATTATGGAGTCATGTCAACTAACTCCTCATTACTTAGACCCCATCCACCATCTTCTTCAGCATGGAATTGTTGCCTACCAAATTGAACTTCATCGTTTGTTTCTTCCATCCCTCTTGATGTGTGTTTTGTGTTTCAACTCAAGAGATGTTTCAAAATCTCACTCCATGAATTGATCTTGAGCGCCCGATCTTTGAGGAGATCGACTCATGTAGAGCTTCTTTCTGTCGTCATCATGTTGGATGAAGATCCTGAAAGCAAAGACGTCAAGATCAATTGGAGCAATGAATCAACATCTTCGAGAAGGCAAATTGGATCATGCAGATCGTGTTAGCTTGTGTTCCCTCTGTCTTCTTACCTCACGTCTTGAATCTTGGGATGAGATTCTTGCTTAGTGGGGGTGAGTTGTCACAACCCTAGAATACCTTAGTGAAATAGTTGCATCTGCACTCATGCATCATGTCTAAAATTTCTGAAAGTTGAATTGAGGTTTGTTGAAACCCTCAGAATCAGTTCAAAAATAATCAACATTTAATTCTCATCAAATGAGTCCAACGAAATGTCCCTGTTACTCTGTAAAAATATTGGTAAGAGGTAAAATTCAAACCAATATTTTTGGAATCACAGAAAATTTATTTTGGGCCTTTGAATTAAATCAATGACATATTTGAGTTGGATTTATTTCTGTTATATAAGAAATAAAGTTCAAATATTTTTGTAAGTTCCCTGTGACCTTGGACTAGTTTCTGAGCTCACATAACAATTTACAAAAAGTTTGAAAAATGATTTGATGTTTTAAATCAAATCAAAACTAAAATACGGAGAAATAGAAAAGAGAAATAAAATATAATAGGAAGTTACCTGTAGCTTACTTGGCCCAGCCCACCTAGCTTGGCACTGTTGGCCAGCCCACCAGGAGCCCCACCATCTTCAACCTCCGCCGGTAGGCAGAGGCGTGTCAACGCGTGCGCGCCCGAGCTCCACCTCCTGCTTTTCCCTCGGCCTGCCTCCGCGCCACAGGAACGGCCTCGACCCCCTCTGCCTCTCCCCTCACTCTGTAGCTCTCTCCCTCTCCTCTAGCCCCCTCTCCGCAGCCCCACCGAACACGACGTTGCCGCCGCTCACCGTTACAGCAGCCACCGGCAACCACACGCCTCACCGATGAGTCTTCGAGCTTCTACGTGTCGTCCTCAACCTCCTCGATGATATAAGTAACGCTGGGCGCCCCCGAACGCTGTCGACGCCATCATCTTCAACCCTCGGCTCCTCAGATCACCGGAAACGCCCCAACGTCGTCCGACCTCCTACGAGCCCGCTGAGACGCGTGCTGCAACCGCTGTGAGCCGCCGTCATTTGCCCCTCCTCCCCATGCCTCTCGATCACCGTAGCCACCGTTCCGACTGAAGTCGAAGCTCACAGCCACTGTCACCTAGAGCCGCTCGACACGTTCCCAAGAGTCGACCGCGACCACCCACGGCTCCTGCCATTCCTTGCAACGTCGATTCGCTCGATGCCCGAACGTCGGCCGCCGCACTTGCCATCGTTTCTGTCGTTTTAGGCCACCTCCGGCGAAGCTGAGGGCACCACCCAACGCACGTGAGCTCCAACTACTCGTGGATGGGCTCCGCCGTCGGTTTGGTCGCCGGAGAAGCAATCCCAAGCACCACCGCCGTGTATGACCTCGCTGGCGACCAGTCACCGGTGGGTTTGACCCCAGTTGACCGGGGGTTTGACTCCCATGCCCCTAATTAATCTAGATTTAGGATTAAATTAGTGCTAATTAACTCTATTAATTAGTCCAGACACTGACATGTGGGACCGTCCTGATTATCTCTAGATTAGGATTAGTTCTAACGCTAAACACCCTGTTAACTGACTGTGTCACTGACCAGTGGTCCCCACAGGTCAGGTTTGACCCGGATCGGTCTATTGACCTAATGACGTCATAGTTACGCAGTGCTGACACGGTTAACCATTTTATGGATTAAAAATAATCCAGGAAATTCCAGAAAATAGTTAAAACTTCTAAAAATCATAGAAAATAATCTAGAACTCAGATTGAAAAGATTTATATATGAAAAATGATCAGAAAAATCCAATCTATCCATCTGTACCTTTTTCATGCGTGATAGAACAAGTTATAGCTGCTGTATAGGACAAATCATATAAATGGCATTTGAATATCCACATATGGAGTTTGAATTGGAATCTTGTATTCAAACCAACTTCATTTAACCTGTTGCTAATTGCATTAGCTCAAATCATAGCATATTGACATGTCATGATCATGCATCATATTGTGCATTGCATTGATTCTGTTCTTCCTTGTTTGTTAGTATTTGTCCCCTCTTAGTAGACGTGGTTCCGACGATTAGTTCGATGACACCGATGAAGAGCTATATCATCTTCAGAAGTGCCAGGCAAGCAAAACGCCCTAGTTCATTCTGATACAATCCCACTCTCTCTCTTCTGCTCTCTTTTACTGAATTAGGACAATAATGATTCAACTGTTACATGTTGTAGTTGAACCCCTTTTGCTCTGCATGACCTGACATTGCCACAGTAAATAGCTGAAACCCACTAGAATGAGTAGGAGTTGTTTGAGCCCTGATGTGCCTACTCATTCATGCTTGTTTGTCATGTCTGCTACTGCTTGGAGTTGAGTCAGGTCTAATTCATCGAGGATGAATTGGAATGGTGATCAACATGTCCTACTGTGTGTGAGCTAAGTGTGTGAACACGATTTGGTAGAGGTAGCGGTGAGAGGCCATCTACGAGTACATGGTGGGTTGTCCCATTGAAACCGTCCTCAGGAACTGTGTTTTGTGTTTGTGATCCATGAATAGCTACTACCACGCGTTGGGCCCGAAACCAATGGACCCTCTCAACTTATTAACCTCCCCTGTCCTCTATCCGGGAGTTGCAAGTAGTTTCTGGTGTTTGTAGTATGATGGAGGCCGTGCGTAGCACTGACCTGAGGGGTGGGGTGTGATGCGGTAGGCACATGGCCCGGTGTACCGAGTCGCCTGTTTAGTGACCCAGGAACCCTGTATGTGGAAACCTCGGCCGGACTCCCTGCGGATGGAACCTGAATAGGCGATAAACCTGGACTAGGGACTTGTGTGGTTAGTCAGGTAGTGGCCGACACCCTCGCCGGGCTTCCGCTTGAAGGTTGTCGTGTACATGTCGTGTAAACGGCGATAAGTGGTGAGAGCGTGTGTGAAGAAGTACACCCCTGCAAGGTTAACATGATCTATTCGAATAGCCGCGTCCATGGTAAATGACCTCTGGGTTGCCTATACAGTTCTTAGACAAGTGAAAGTGGATACTCTAAAATGCGCAAGATAAGAGTGAGTGCTATGGATGGCGTTCTCGTAGGGAGACGGGAGCGGATCCATAGTGGTGTATTGATTGGTGAATCTGTGGACTCGTGTGCGCCACCTCAAAAGAGTTACTTGTAGACGTAGTTCAGGATAGTCACTGAGTCAAAGCTGGCTTGCTGCAGTTAAACTCCACCACTCCCTTTGTTGATACTGATGCATATGTAGCTAGTTCTGATGTAAGTCTTGCTGGGTACATTTGTACTCACGTTTGCTTAATTTATGTTTTGGAGAGAGACTTTAGTCTCACTAGTAGTTCCTCGTGGACTTTGACGTTTAGCTTGTTACCTCAGCTACGATCTTGTACCCTTGGGAGGGTCTTGTAGATAGTCAGGCTTCTCAGCCTTTTTCATTTGTAGTTGTCTGTACTCAGACATGTTCATGCTTCCGCTTGTTGCTTGTATGCTCTGTATGTTGGTTTATGAGACCCATGTTTGTAATACTTGGCTCCTCAGAGCCTAATGAATAAATACTTTGAGTTGTAGAGTTTTTTTGTGATGCCATGTTGGATTTGCACATATCGAGCAAATTGTGTGTATGATTTGAAATGCTTGGTATGTGTGGGATCCGACAACCTAGTTGATTATCCTTGGTAGCCTCTCTTACCGGGAAATGTCTGCAAGTGCTTCCACTTAGCCATGGTAGCTTGCTACTGCACTGGAACACTTAGGCTGGCCGGCATGAGTCCTTCGTCATTCATGTGTCTGTCCCTTCGAGGAAATGTCACACGGTGTCTATCGGAGTCCTGTTAGCCCAGCTGCTACAGCCCGGATTCACTCGCTGATGACCGACACGTTCGTTGCTGGGTAATGTATGCCTGTTCCTGTAAGTTATTGCCACTTTGGTTTACAATTAGTCAAGTCGGTCGGGGTTCTTTGTCATATGGATGCTAGCGACACTATCATATACATGTTCCAAAAGGCTCAAACGGTCCCGGGCCAGGTAAGGTGGCACCCATGGGAATATCGTGTGTGAGGCCGCAAAGTGATATGATGTGTTACATGGTAGATCAGTGTGACTTAGGATCAGGGTCCTGACATTCGGATTCCTAGATAAGATCACAGACATGACGAGGAGTCTCAAAATGGTCGAGATGTAAAGATTGATATATTGGAAGGTAGTATTCGGACATCGGAAGGGTTCCAGAGTGTATCTGGTACATACCGGAGTACCGGAACCCCCGGGGGAAAGATATGGGCCATATGGGCCATAGGAGGGAGGCTAACCAGCCCACAAGGGGCTGGTGCGCCCCCCACAAGGGAAGAGGCCGAATTGGACTTGGGAAGGGGGCGCCACCCCCTTTCCTTCTCCTACTCCCTCTCCTTCCCCTTTTCCCCCTCAAGTAGAAAGGAAAAAAAGGGGGGCCAAATCCTGCTAGGACTAGAGTCCTTGTAGGACTCCCCTCTCCTTGGCGCGCCCCTGGTGGCCGACCTCCTCCCCTCCTCCTTTATATATGGGGGCAGGGGGCACCCCAAAGCACATCCGTTGTTCTCTTAGCCGTGTGCGGTGCCCCCGTCCACAGATTACCACCTCGATCATATCGTTGTAGTGCTTAGGCGAAGCCCTGTGCCGGTAACTTCATCATCACCGTTGCCACGCCGTCGTGATGATGGAACTCTCCCTCGTCCTCAACTGGATCAAGAGCTCGAGGGACATCATTGTGATGAACGTGTGCTAAACACGGAGGTGCCGTACGCTCGGTGCTAGGATCGGTTGGATCGTGAAGACGTTCGACTACATCAACCGCGTTACTAAATGCTTCCGCTTTCGGTCTACGAGGGTACATAGACACACTCACCCCTCTTGTTGCTATGCATCTCCTAGATATATCTTGTGTGATCGTTGGAACTTTTTGGAAATACTATGTTCCACAACAATGGCATCTGATCCAAGTCTATGCGTAGATGATATGCACGAGTAGAACACAATGAGTTGTGGGCGATAATTGTCATACTACCTACCACCAACTTCTTACTTTGATTCAGCGGTATTGTTGGATGAAGCGGCCCGGAACGACATTACATGACCGCATTCATGGGACTGGTTCTACCGACATGCTTCGCACATAGGTGGCTAGCGGGTGTCTGTTTCTCAAACTTTTGTTGAATCGACTTTGATTACGACCAGTCCTTGTTGAAGGTTAAAACATCACACTTGACGAAAAATCATTGTGGTTTTGATGCGTAGGTAAGAACTGTTCTTGCTAGAAGCCCGTAGCAGCCACGTAAAACATGCAACAACAAAGTAGAGGACGTCTAACTTGTTTTTGTACGGCATGTTGTGATGTGATATGGTCAAGACGTGATGAGATATAAATTGTTGTATGAGATGATCATGTTTTGTAGAAGTTATCGGCAACCGACAGGACCCTTATGGTTGTTGCTTTATTGTATGAAATGCAATTGCCATGTAATTGCTTTACTTTATCACTAAGCGGTAGAGATAGTCATAGAAGCAATAGTTGGCGGGTAATGATACTACAATGGAGATCAAGGTGTCAAGCCGGTGATGATGGAGATCATGACAGTGCTTTGGAGATGGAGATAAAGGAACAAGACGATGATGGCCATATCATGTCACATATTTTGATTGCATGTGATGTTTATCTTTTATGCATCTTATTTTGCTACGTTGGTAGCATTGTAAGATGACTCCTCACTAAATGTCAAGGTACAAGTGTTCTCCCTGAGTATGCACCGTTGCTACAGTTCATCATGCGGAGACACCACGTGATGATCGGGTATGGTAAGCTCTACGTTCGCATACAATGTGTGCAAGCCAGTTTTGCATGTGCAGAATACTCGGGTTAAACCTGACGAGCCTAGCATATGCAGATATGGCCTTGGAACATTGAGACCGAAAGGTCGAACGTGAATCATATAGTTATGATCAACATAGAGATGTTCACCATTGAAAACTACTCCATCTCACGTGATGATCAGACATGGTTTAGTTGATATGGATCACATGATCATTTAGATGACAAGAGGGATGTCTATCTAAGTGAGAGTTCTTAAGTAATATGATTAATTGAACTTCAATTTATCATGAACTTAGTCCTGATAGTATTTGCATATCTATGTTGTAGATCAATAGCTTGCGATGTAGTTCCCCGTCTATTTGTTCCTAGAGAAAAATAAGTTGAAAGATGATAGTAACAATGATGCGGACTGGGTCCATGATCTAAGGATTATCCTCATTGCTGCACAGAAGAATTATGTCCTTGATGCACCGCTAGGTGACAGACCTATTGCAGGAGCAGATACAGACGTTATGAACATTTGACAAGCTCAGTATGATGACTACTTGATAGTTTAGTGCGCCATGCTTTATGGATTAGACCCGGGACTTTCAAAACATTTTCAATGCCACAGAGCATATAAGATGTTCCAATAGTTGAAATTGGTATTTTAGACTCATGCCCGTCGAGAGGCATGAGACCTCTGACAAGTACTTTGCCTACAAGATGGAGGAGAATATCTCAACCAGTGAGCATGTACTCAGAATGTGTGAGTACTACAATCGCTTGAATCAATGGGAGTTAATCTTCCAGATAAGATAGTGATTGATAGAGTTCTCTAGTCACTATCACCAAGTTACTGGAACTTCGTGATGAACTATAATATGCAAGGGATGACAAAAACGATTCACGAGCTCTTCGCGATGCTAAAATCGGTGAAGGTAGAAATCAAGAAAGAGCATCAAGTGTTGATGGTTAACAAGACCACTAGTTTCAAGAAAAGGGGCAAAGGAAAAGAAAGGGAACTTCAAGAAAAGATGGCAAGAAAGTTGCCACTCCCATGAACAAACCCAAAGCTAGACCTAAGCCTGAAACTAAGTACTTCTACTACAAAGGGAATGGTCACTAAAAGCGAAACTATCCCAGATACTTGTCAGACAAGAAGGATGGCAAAGTGAGCAAAGGTATATTTGATATACATGTTATTCATTTGTACTTTACAAGTGTTCATAGCAACCCATGGGTATTCGATACTGGTTCAGTTGCTAAGATTAGTAACTCAAAACAGGAGTTGTAGAATGAACAAAGACTAGTTAAGGATGAGGTGACCATGTGTGTTGGAAGTGATTCCAAGGTTGATAAGATCACCATCACACACTCCCTTTACCTTTGGGATTGAATTTAAAATAAATGTTATTTGGTGTTTGCGTTAAGCATGAATATGATTGGATCATGTTTATTACAGTACAATTATTCATTTAAGTCAGAGAAAAATTGTTGTTCTGTTTACATGAACAAAACCTTCTATGGTCATACACCCAATGTAAATGGTTTATCGAATCTCGATCTTAGTGATACACATATTCATAATATTGACGCCAAAAGATGCAAAGTTGATAATGATAGTGCAACATATTTGTGGCACTGCTGTTTAGGTCACTTGATTATGAATCATTTGATGCTTGCAAACCATGCCTCATGGGAAAGATGACTAAGACTCCGTTCTTCAGAACAATGGAGCGAGCCACTGACTTATTGTAAATAATACATACCGATGTATGCGGTCCGATGAGTGTTGAGGCTCACGGTGGGTACCATTGTTTTCTCACCTTCACAGATGATTTGAGTAGATACGGGTATATCTACTTAATGAAACACAAGTCTGAAACATTTTAAAAGTTCAGAGTGAAGTGGAGAATCATCGTAACAAGGAAATAAAGTTTCTACGATCTGATCGCGGAGGCGAATATTTGAGTTATGAGTTTGTCCATCATTTAAAACACGGGACAATTCCATTTCTGCCTCTAACTGGAACCCACTATTTAAATTTGCACCTAATTTGAATGTGTGCTCAAATTTTCCCCTCTGTCGTTAGTTGCCCTTATAGAAATGCCCTTCTGCGCCATTACTGTCTGGTCAAACAGCTTTGACCATCTCGAAAAATAGCAAAAAAAGTCAAAAAAATCTGAAATTTTGTGGGATCGAAGGTACTCAGGTTCGCAAGGTGCGTGCAAATTTTCATGTTGTTTGCACATTCTAGGAGCTCGTGGCGAAGGAAAAACAGTAAATATGTACGTGTGTGAACCGTAAATTCAAAAACATAGCAAAAAAATCAAAAAAATATGAATTCTTTTGGCATCCAAGACACTTAGGTGTGGAAGGTGTGTGCAAATTTTTTTGTGTTTGGACATTGTAGGAGCTCGTGGAGAAAAAAACAAAATTTGTCTCAGAAAAAACTTGTAAAAAATACACTATTTTGGTTTTTTTTGCGAGAGCTCCTCGCATGTCATTTGATAACAAAATTTTGCGCACGCCTTGTGCACCCGAGCATCTTGGATGCCAAAAAAATTCATATGTTTTTGAATTTTCTTGCTATTTTTTGAATTTACTATTCAAAGATGTACAGATTTATTGTTTTCCTTTGCCACGAGCTCCTGGTATGTCTAAATAGCACGAAAATTTGCACGCACTTTGCGCACATGAGTAGCTTCAATCCCACAAAATTTCAGATTTTTTTGATTTTTTTAATATATTTTTCGAGATGGTCAAAGTTGTATGACCGGACGGTAACGACGCAGAAGGGCATTTCTATAACGGCAACTAACGGCAGAGGGGCAAATTTGAGCACACATTGAAATTAGGGGCAAATTTGAGTAGTGGGTTCCAGTTAGGGGCAGAAATGGAATTGTCCCTTAAAACAATGTGGAATAGTTTCATAACTCACGCCACCTAGAACACCACAACGTAAAGGTGTGTCCGAACATCGTATTCGTACTTTATTGGATATGGTGCGGTCTATGATGTCTCTTTTGGGGTTATGCATTAGAGACAGCTGCATTCACGTTAAATAGGGTACCATCCAAATCTGTTGAGACGACACCATATGAACTATGGTTTGGCAAGAAACCTAAGTTGTCGTTTCATAAAGTTTGGGGTTGCGATGCTTATGTGAAAAAGCTTGTCAGGACCCCGATCCTAAGTCACACCGATCTAGCATGTAACGCATCATATCACTTTGCGGCCTCACGCACGGTATTCCAACGGGTGCCACCATACCTGGCCCGGGACCGTTTGCACCATTTGCCTCATGTATATGATAGTGTCGCTAGCATCCAAATGAAGGAGAACCCGGGCCTACATGACTAGTCGTAAACCCAAAGTGGCACTAACTTACAGGGACGGACATACATGACCCAACAACGAATGTGTCGGTTATCAACATATGAACCCAAGTCGAAGCAAGCTACAAGGACTTAAATGAACAACGCGTGACATTTCCCCGAAGGGACAGACACATGAACGAAGAAGGACACATGCCGGCCAGCCTAAGTGTTCCGGAGCATTAGCAAGCTACCATGGCTCAGTGGAAGCACTAGGAGATATTTCCCGGTAAGAGAGGCTAACAACAAGGTTGTTGGATCCCACACATACCAAGCATTTCATTAACATACACACAATATGCTCGATATGTGAAAATACAACATGGCATCACAACAAAACTCTACGACTCAAAGTATTTATTCATTAGGCTCCGAGGAGCTAGATATTACAAACATGGGTCTGATGACCCAACATTCAAGTCATACAAGCAATAAGCACATTCGGAGGCTTAACTTGTCTGAGTACAGACAACTACAAATGAAAAGGCTAAGAAGCCTGACTATCTACAAGACCCTATAGAGGGCACAAGATCATAGCTGAGGTAACAAGCTAAACGTCGAAGTCCACGCGAATCTACTAGTGAGACTGAAGTCTCTCTGCAAAACAAAAAATAAGCAAACGTGAGTACAAATGTATGCAACAAGACTTACATCAGAACTAGCTACATATGCATCAGTGTCAACAAAGGGGTGGTGGAGTTTAACTGCAGCAAGCCAGCTTTGACTCAGTGGCTATCCTGTACAATGACTGCTGGTAACTCTTTTGAGGTGGCGCACACGAGTCCACATATTCACCAATCAATACACCACTATGGATCCGCTCCCGTCTCCCTACGAGAACGCCATCCATAGCACTCATGCTTATCTTGCGCATTTTAGAGTATCCACTTTCACCTGTCTATGAACTGTAAAGCAACCCAGAAGTCCATTACCGCGGACGCGGCTATTCGAATAGATCATGTTAACCCTGCAGGGGTGTACTTCTTCACACACGCTCTCGCCACTTACCACCATGTACACATCGTGTATCTCGGCAACCTTGAAGCAGAAGCCTGGCGAGGGAGTCGGCCATGACTTGACTAACCATGCAAGTCTCTAGTCCTGGTTTATCGCATATTCGTGTTCCATCCGCAAGGATATCTGGCCGGGGTGTCGCTCACGGCCCCAAACGATGAGAGCAGAGTTCCCTGGGCATCCAACGGGCATCTCGGTACACCGTGCCTCATGTCTCTACCACATCATAGCCCACCCCTAGGGTCAGTGCTATGCACGGCCCCCAACACATATCCTACAAACACTAGAAACTAGTTGCAACTCTTGGACAGAGATCAAGGCGGTTAATAAGTCGAGAGGGGTCGAGTTACCAGAACCCAATGTGTGGTAGTAACTGTTCATGGATCACAAACACAGAACTCAGTTTCTGAGGACGGTTTCAATAAGACAACCCACATTGTACTCCTACATGGCCTCTAACCGCAACCTTTACCAAATAATGTTCACACACTTAGCTCTCAACAGTAAGACATGTTCACCACATTCCAATTCATCCCCAATGAATCAAACCTGACTCAACTCTAAGAAGTAGAAAGCATGACAACAGGCATGAATGAGTAGGCACATCAGGGCTCAAACATCTCCTACTCATGCTAGTGGGTTTCATCTATTTACTGTGGCAATGATAGGTCATGCAGAGGAAAGGGGTTCAACTACTACAACGTGTAACAGTTGAATCGTTGTTGTCCTAATGCAGTAAAAGAGAGCAGAAGCGAGAGAGTGGGATTGTATCAGAATGAAGAAGGGGGTTTTGCTTGCCTGACACTTCTGAAGGTAGTATAGTTCTTCATTGATGTCATCAAACTCATCGTTGGAACCACGTCTACTAAGAGGGGACAACCACTGGCAAATAAGAGGGAACACAATCAATGCAATGCAACAATATGATGCCTGAATGTGACATAGCAATATGCTATGATTTGAGCTAATGCAGCTAGCAATGATTTAAATGCAGTTGGTATGAACACTAAATTCAAATTCAAAGTCCATATGTGATTATTTAAATGCCAAACATTTGACTTGCCCTATTAAGCAACTATAAGTTGTTTCAATAGGCATGGAAATGGTACAGGTGGATAGATTGGATTTTTCTGATCATTTTTCATATATAAATCTTTTCCATCTGAGTTATAGAATAATTTCTATGATTTTTACAAGTTTTAGGTATTTTCTGGAATTCCCTGGCTATTTTAAATTAGATTAAATCTAGAAAATACTTTATTGCGTCAGTATTGCGTCATCGTGATGTCAGCAGGTCAAACGGGTTGACTGGAGTCAAACTTAACGTGTGGGACCCATATGTCATGGACATAGTGGCTAAACCAATTAGCTAAACTTAAACTAAAACTGTCCGAGCTTAATTAACATGCGGGGCCCACTGCCAGTGGCACGGATCAGTTATTCACGGCTAATTAAGCCATCCACGTCAGTACAACTGGGAATAGGCTGCCGACGACCACCCGGTGCGGCGAAGGCATGCCGGAATGGCGCTATGGCGTCGACTGGATGTGCCGTGGGCGTGTGCAAGGAGCTCCTGCTCGCCCGCATCCATTGGACCGGACGAGAGGCCGCGGGGTGGCCGGAAACAACACCGGCGATGAGATACGGCGGCGGCCGAAGCATAGCCACGGCGAGAGAACTTCACTAGAGGGCGGTTTCATGTGGAAGAGAGAGGGAGAAGGGGTGGTGGCTCACGGTGGTTCCAGCAGAGGCGATGGCGAGGACGGGGGCGCGCTGGACGAAGCAAATTGACGGCGGTGGTCGTCGGCATCCGAGGATGAGGAGGAGCCCGATGGTGATGTTGCAGCACTTCCGAGGACGTGAGCCTCGGCATGGAGAAATGGGCTTGGGGCGAAGCTCGGGGGTGGCTGGTGGCTGTGAGGACGACGGGTGGCCGCCATGGCTGCTCCCGGCCGAGCTCAAGGACGAGCGATGGAGGGGAGGAGAGGGCCAGGGAAGGGGGAGGACAGAGGGGGTCGAGGGCGTCTCCAGGCGCGGGGACAGGGAGGAGGATGAGCCTCCAACGCGAAGCAGGAGGTGGTGTCGACGCGCGCGCGCATCTAGCACGCAGCTGCTTCGGTCGGCGGGGTCGAAGATGACTGGCATCTTGGGCCAGCTGGGCTGAGCCAGCTACAATGCAGGTAAGCTAGCCAGGTTAGTTTCCTATTTTTCCTATTTCTGTTTCTGTTTTCTAATATTTCAATTCTGTTTTGATTTGATTCATAGACCAAATCATTTTACCTTCTGAAAATATTTATGTGGCTTGAGACAACATATTCAAAGCCACTCACAGGTTTTCAGGATTATTCGATTCATATTTTATACATAGTAAATATAAATCCAATTCAAATAATTATTGGCTTGATTCAAAGTCCCAAATTAATCATTTCCGAAATTCCAAAATTATTGGTTTGAATTTTAGCTCTTGCCAATATTTCCAGAGATTAAAAGGAACATTTTGTTGGGCTCATTTGAAAAGATTTTATTGTTGATCATTTTTAAAAGGATTCTGAGGCTTTGAAAATTCCCTCAATTCAATTTCGTTGAGTTTAAAATGATGCATGGATGCTCTCTGATGCAACTATTAACAAGAAAATTCTAGGGTTGCGGCAACTCCCCCCCCCCTAACAAGAATCTCGTCCCGAGATTCAGGACGTGAGGTAAGAAGACAGAGGGGACACAATGCAAACACAAACTTCATGATCCAGATTGCACTACTCGAAGATGTTGATTCCTTGCAACATCTTGTTCTTGACATCTTTGCTTTCAAGACATTCATGCCAACACTATGGCGGCAAAAGGAAACTTTCCAAGAATCGATCTTCTTGGAGATCGAACAACTCACGATCAACTCACGGAATGAGACATAAGAACAACTCTTGAGTTGAGAGTCGAAACACACATCAAGAGAGATGGGAAATAACAGATGACGAAAGTTTAATTTGGTAAGCAACAATTCCATGCTTAAAGAAGATGGTGAACAAGGTCAAAGTAGCAAGGACTTAATTGCCATGATTCCACAATGGGGCACCTCAGAGGAGGTGAATCATAGAATTATTCCCTTAATTGACAAAATGAAATGCTTTTGATCCATAGATCATTGGAACTCTTCATTCTATCCTAAGGCAATTTACAAACATTCGTTTGACTGAGTTCGAGAGAACGACATACTCGGACTAGAATGGATGATTTGGACTACCTTGTTGAAGACAACACAATGAGTGATTTTTGCTTATCATCACAAATGGATGGGACCCATGGTAGGACCACTTTTGAAGATGATCCCGAACAACAATTACTGAGAAGGGCGACCCATGGGAAATTGGCACAATGGCGGTGCAAGCTGGGAACAAAATGCAAATGTTGGTAATGTTCCAACCATCATATCTGCCTGAGATTCGGATCTGGTTAGTAACAGGATACTTCAGACTCAACATGTCTAAAAAGAAGAGTTGCAACACAAATTGACGAGATAACGTTGCGAGATTCTTGAGAAATGGACTATGGCAGCAAGCTCCAAAACATGAGCTAGTTCTGCTACACACATGTGAACACGCTGTCCAAGACAAGCATGACCACATAGTAGTCTTACAACAAAACAATACCGAGTTCAGGTGGGGAACCATCATCAAGGATTTCAAAGTCTTTACGCAAGTCCATGGATTAGATCCCAAGCATAGACTTCTTTTCCTTGAACAAATCAATCAGTCGCTTGGTGTGCTAGGAACACATATAGAATGGAGGTAGCTAGTCTCTCAAACCATAATATACTTCGCACCTGCATGACTGACTTGGGATGATTCCAGAGGAGGCAAAAACAAACTTTCTCGACTTCACGGTGGCAACTTGCATCAAATGCACATGAATTAGAGGAAGTTACTTCTTTCATCCGAACATATGCTTCATGAGATAGCATGAAGAAATGCCTTTAAAAGTTTCCAACACTAGCTTAATGTTCAACAAAATCATGGATAGGATAAGGATGTTGTCGATGGGCGCATCAACAATTCATCTAGGTTTCCATACAAATGGAGTTCCGTAACTATGTGAACAAGATGATAGCATTGGTCAGACCCAAAAGATATAATGGTGTATGCTCGAGGAAACAACCACGAGCAAGACAACATTACGAGCATCGTTGGTTCTGATTTGATTTGACGATAGCCCATGCTCAAATCAAATATTGGATAAGACAATAGGTCCAACAATTGATCAAAAGGACCAATCAACGAGGATATCATCTTTCTTCAACACACACACAAAAAGATATCCCTTAGTGATGAACTAAGTCGGAAAAGCTTCCATCTTCCAACTCTCCAAGTTGTTGTTTAGCTTAACCAACTAGTTCAGGGTATCCAACACAGAGTCTTGGAGAATGGGTGGTTTACAACAAACCAACTTGATCACGAGCTCAACATAATGGTCAGGGGTCAACCTGGTGATACTTCCGAGAAGATATTCGGAAAATCACAAACCACCGATATGTTACTAAGCTCGAGAGCAATCTTGCTTTTCAAGGCAAGAGATAGGATCAAAAGAGCAAGGAATTAATACAATCCTAACTCATCGATTGAAGAGTGCACCTAAACTAAGGACTAGGTAGCACGATCAATCTTAGAATGATGGTTCAGTAACCAACACGCTATGAATGAATTTATCGTCCATTAACTACCAAGCAACGGGATTGCTGGGAGTACTAATTTCACACATCATATAGTTCACTTCTCGGCATTCTGGTTACAATAACACGGAGACTGAGGAATGAATGATAATGGTGAGAAGTATCACTACGTCAAGAATTCATAAGAGGTGGTGCAATTCCTATGACAATCCTGACATAAAGAGGGCAATACTCCAGGGTAGAATAGAACAAAAACTAGATTGGCATTTGTTCTATAGAATACAACTACTTTTACCAAATCCCAGAGATGGACAAGGTACTAGAGTTTGTTTCTCCCAGTGATTCCGGAATAGAATAGCTTGACGTACCACAAGAAAAATAGGCATCGATAAATGAATGCACGCATACTCTTGACTATCAATTGATAGACGAAGTTCAAAATACAGCTGAGGAGGGTCAACTCAAGGAACATATAACTTTTTGAGTTGTGGATGCATAGATTAGTATGTCGAACCAAGTTCAACAGGTTTCTTCCAGATAATCCATGCAAAGAGGTAGGACTGGCAAAGCCACAATATAGAATGTGGAACTCATCGAGGGTACTCTTGTTGTGATCCTTTGGTTCAAAGAACTTCTGCCATAAGCAGTTCATGGTATTTGGAAGAAGGAAATACCATAGACCTCGAGGACTATCGCAAAGGTTACTAATATCCTAAAACAACTAGAAAAAACTATCAACATGAAGTAAGCAGGGTGAATCTCGGGTTCAAGAACCCAGGTATAGAATGCCTACTAAGTAAGTGGCATCACGGGATGCTTTCGAGAATGATGGCCAGAATCATCACACTGGGAACACAAAACATGGCTAGATTACTAGGTGATCCTCTAAGACACCTAGGGTCATAATAATAGCTCCAACATATATGTCGAGGCAATAAAGTACCTCAACTCACCGATTAGTGTGCTTAATCTGGCCCAAAGGAACATCAGGAACGGGCAGAAGGGATTTGCAAATGTATCAGACTAATTAGAAACCTGGGATGACTCAGACAGCATAACAGCTATAAATGCTCGAAAAGATTTGGAAACATCCTACAAAATGGTGGCATATCCACTCAACATCACAATATCAATTTTCTGAGGCCAGCTATGAACATACGGAAGTAGTAGAAACTGAACTGAGACTTGAATCCATCAATCCTATAAGTCTATGGATTAGTAACACGTGATCCTGATAGAAAGGATAGAAGGCCTAATTCCTTAACCCCGTAGGAAAGATAAGATGACTCGGATCAGAAGGGCATAAGGTAAAGGAGTAAAAAGAGCCTTACATTCCCTTCCACAATCAATTCCCTTACATAACTAAAGAATTTCTATACTCAACTTCGACCAGTTTGGCATGGTAATCCTACAGGCAGTCAAGCTCTTATTCCAAAGCTGTCAGGACCCCGATCCTAAGTCACACCGATCTAGCATGTAACACATCATATCACTTTGCGGCCTCACGCACAGTATTCCCATGGGTGCCATCTTACCTGGCCCGGGCCCGTTTGCACCTTTTGGCTCACGTATATGATAGTGTCGCTAGCATCCATATGACAGAGAACCTGGGCCGACAGGACTAGTCGTAATCCCAAAGTGGCACTAACTTATAGGGACAAGCATACATGACCCAGCAATGAACGTGTTGGTCATCAACGTCGTATGAACCCAAGTCGTAGCAAGAGACAAGACTTAAACGAACAACGCGTGACATTTCCCCGAAGGGACAGACACAGGAATGAAGAAGGACACATGCCGGCCAGCCTAAGTGTTCCAGAGCAGTAGCAAGCTACCATGGCTCAATGGAAGCACTGGGAGACATTTCCCGGTAAGAGAGGCTACCAAGAATAATCAACTAGGTTGTTGGATCCCACACATACCAAGCATTTCATTAACATACACACAATATGCTCGATATGTGCAAATACAACATGGCATCACGACAAAACTCTATGACTCAAAGTATTCATTTATTAGGCTCCAAGGAGCCAGATATTACAAACATGGGTTTGATGACCGAACATTCAAGTCATACAAGCAATAAGCACATGCGGAAGCTTAACTTGTCTGAGTACAGACAACTACAAATGAAAAAGGCTGATAAGCCTGACTATCTACAAGACCCTATCGAGGGCACAAGATCATAGCTGAGGTAACAAGCTAAATGTCAAAGTCCACGCGAATCTACTAGTGAGACTGAAGTCTCTCTGCAAAACAAAAAATAAGCAAACGTGAGTACAAATGTACGCAGCAAGACTTACATCAGAACTAGCTACATATGCATTAGTGTAAACAAAGGGGTGGTGGAGTTTAACTACAGCAAACCAGCTTTGACTAAGTGGCTATCTTGTACTACGACTACTGGTAACTCTTTTGAGGTGGCGCACACGAGTCCACATATTCACCAATCAATACACCACTATGGATCCGCTCCCATCTCCCTACGAGAACGCCATCCATAGCACTCGTGCTTATCTTGCGCATTTTAGAGTATCCACTTTCACTTGTCTATGAACTGTAAAGGCAACCCAGAAGTCCATTACCGCGGACACGGCTATTCGAATAGATCATGTTAACCTAGCAGGGGTGTACTTCTTCACACACGCTCTCGCCACTTACCACCATGTACACATCATTTATCTCGGCAACCTTCAAGCAGAAGCCCGGCGAGGGACTCGACCACAACCTGACTAACCACGCAAGTCTATAGTCCAGGTTTATTGCCTATTCGGGTTCCATCTACAAGGATATCCGGCCGGGGTGTCGCTCATGGCCCTAAACGATGAGAGCAGGGTTCCAGGGGCACCAAACGGGCATCCCGGTACACCGTGCCTCATGTCTCTACCGTATCATAGCCCACCCCTAGGGTTAGCGCAACGCACGGCCCCCAACACATATCCTACAAACACTAGAAACTAGTTGCAACTCCTTGACAAAGATCGAGGCGATTAATAAGTCGAGAGGGGTCGAGTTACCGGAACCCAATGTGTGGTAGTAACTGTTCATGGATCACAAACACAGCACTCAGTTCCTGCGGACGGTTTCAATAAGACAACCCATGATGTACTCCTACATGGCCTCTCACCGCTACCTTTACCAAATCGTGTTCACACACTTAGCTCTCAATAGTAAGACATGTTCACCACATTCCAATTCATCCTCAATGAATCAGACCTGACTCAACTCTAAGCAGTAGCAAGCATGACAAAAAGCATGGATGAGTAGGCACATCAGGGATCAAAGAACTCCTACTCATGCTAGTGGGTTTCATCTATTCACTGTGGCAATGACAGGTCCGGCAAAGGAAAGGGGTTCAACTACCGCACCATGTAACAGTTGAATCATTGTTGTCCTAATGCAGTAAAAGAGAGCAGAAGCGAGAGAGTGGGATTGTATCGGAATGAACAAGGGGGTTTTGCTTGCCTGGCACTTTTGAAGATAGTATAGTTCTTCATCGGTGTCATCAAACTCAATGCCGAAACTACGTTTACTAAGAGGGGAGAACCACCGGCGAACAAGAGGGAACACAACCAAGGCAATGCAACAATATGATGCATGAATGCGACATAGCAATATGCTATGATTTGAGCTAATGCAGCTAGCAATGATTTAAATGGAGTTGGTATGAACACTAAATTCAAATTCAAACTCCATATGTGATTATTTAAATGGCAAACATTTGATTTGCCCTATTTGGCAACTATAAGTTGTTCCAACATGCATGTAAATGGTACAGGTGGATAGATTGGATTTTTCTGATCTTTTTCCATATATAAATCTCTTTCCATCTGAGTTACAGATTAATTTCTACGATTTTTACAAGTTCTTGGTATTTTCTGGAATTTCCTGGCTATTTTAAGTTAGACTAAATCCAGAAAAAACTTTATTGCGTCAGTATTGCATCACCATTATGTCAGCAAGTCAAATGGGTTGACTAGAGTCAAACCTAACGTGTTGGACCCATATGTCATGGACACAGTGGCTAAACCAATTAGCTAAACTTAAACTAAAATTGTGCGAGTTTAATTAACATGTGGGGACCACTTCCAATGGCACGGGGCAGTGATTCGTAGCTAATTAAGCCAGCCACGTAGTACAGCCGAGAAGAGGCCGCCGACGACCATCCGGTGCGGGGGAGACATGCCGGAAAGGCACTGCGGCGCCGGCTGGATGTGTCTAGGGCATGTGCAAGGAGCTCCTGCTCGCCCGCATCCATTGGACCGGATGAGAGGCCGCGGGGTGGCTGGAAACAACACTGGTGGCAAGCTATGGAGGCGGACGAAGCATAGCCACGGCGGGAGAACTTCACTAGAGGCCGGTTTCACGCGGAAGAGAGAGGGAGAAGGGTCGGTGGCTCACGGCGGTTCTAGCAGAGGCGACAGCGAGGACAGGGGCACACTGGACAAAGCAAATTGTTGGCGATGGTCATCGGCATTCAAGGATGAGCAGGAGCCCGATGGTGATGTTGTAGTGCTTCCGAGAACGTGGGCTTCGGCGGGGAGAAATGGGTATGGGGGCGAAGCTCGGGGTACGTTTGGGCGGCGAGGGGTGGCTGGTGGCCGCGAGGACGATGGGTGACGGCCATGGCTGCTTCCGCCCGAGCTCTAGGATGAGGGATGGAGGGGAGGAGAGCGCCAGGGAAGGGGGAAGGACAGAGGGGGTCAAGGGCGTCTCCAGGCGCGGGGACAGGGAGGAGGATGAGCCTCCAGCGCGAAGCAGGAGGAGGCGTCGACACACACGCGCGTCTAGCACGCAGTTGCTTCGGTCGGCAGGGTAGAAGATGACTGGCATCTTGGGCCAGCTAGGCTGAGCCAACTACAGTGGAGGTAAGCTGGGCCAGGTTAGTTTCCTTCTTTTTCATATTTCTGTTTCTGTTTTCTAATATTTCAATTCTGTTTTGATTTGATTCACACACCAAATCATTTTAGCTTCTGAAAATATTTATGTGGCTTGATACAACATATTCAAAGCCACTCACATGTTTTCAGGATTATTGGATTCATATTTTATACATAGTAAATATAAATCCAATTCAAATAATTATTGGCTTTATTCAAAGACCCAAATTAATCATTTCTGAAATTCCAATAATATTGGTTTGAAATTTAGCTCTTGCCAATATTTTCAGAGATTAACAGAAACATTTTCTTGGGCTCATTTGAAAAGATTTTAATGTTGATCATTTTTAAAAGGATTCTAAGGCTTTGAAAAATCCCTCAATTCAATTTCCTTGAATTTAAAATGATGCATGGATGCTCTCTGATGTAACTATTAACAAGCAAATTCTAGGGTTGTGACAAAGCTTTAGCCTTATAAGCTCGAACCCAAATATGAGAAGTGCATCTTCATAGGATACCCAAAAGAAACTATTGGGTACACTTTCTATCACAGATCCGAAGGCAAGATCTTTATTGCTAAGAATGGATCCTTTCTAGAGAAGGAGTTTCTCTCGGAAGAAGTGAGTGGGAGGAAAGTATAACTTGATGAGGTAGTTGTACCTTCTCTCGATTGGAAATTAGTTCATCATAGAAATCAGTTCCAGTGATGCCTACACCAATTAGTGAGGAAGTTAATGATGATGATCATGCAACATCAGATCAAGTTACTACCGAACCTCGTAGGACAACGAAAGTAAGGTCCGCACCAGAGTGGTACAGTAATCCTGTTCTGGAAGTCATGTTACTAGACCATAATGAACCTACGAACTATGAGGAAGCATTGATGAGCCCAGATTCCGCGAAATGGCTTGATGCCATGAAATCTGAGATGGGATCCATGTATAAGAACAAAGTGTGGACTTTGGTTGACTTGCCCGATAATCGGTGAGCCATTGAGAATAAATGGATCTTCAAGAGGAAGACAGACACTGATAGTAGTGTTACTATCTATAAAGCTCGACTTGTCGCAAAAGGTTTTGGACAAGTTCAAGGTGCTGACTACGATGAGATTTTCTCACTCGTATCGATGCTTAAAGTCTGTCTGAATCATGTTAGCAATTGCCGCATTTTATCAAATCTGGCAAATGAATGTCAAAACTATATTCCTTAATGGATTTATTAAAGAAGAGTTGTATATGATGCAACCAGAAGATTTGGTCGATCCTAAGGGTGCTAACAAAGTGTGCGAGCTCCACCGATCCATTTATGGACTGGTGCAAGCATCTCTGAGTTGGAATATATGCTTTGATAGTATGATCGAAACATATGGTTTTATACAGACTTTTGGAGAAGTCTGTATTTACAAGAAAGTGAGTGGGAGCACTACAACCTTTCTGATAAGTATATGTGAATGACATATTGTTGATCGAAGTGATGCGGAATTTTTTGGAAAGCATAAAGGAGTGTTTGAAAGGAGTTTTTCAAAGAAAGACCTCGGCGAAGCTGCTTACATATTGAGCATCAAAATCTATAGAGATATGTCAAGACACTAGATAAACTTTTTCAATGAGTACATACCTTGACAAGATTTTGAAGTAGTTCAAAATGGAACAGTCAAAGAAGGAGTTCTTGCCTGTGTTGCAAGGTGTGAAGTTGAGTAAAGACTCAAAACCCGACCATGGCAGAAAATAGAAAGATAATGAAAATTCATTGCCTATGCCTCAGTCATAGGTTCTATAAAGTATGATATGCTGTGTACTATACCTATTGTGTACCTCACCATGAGTTTGGCAAGTGGGTACAATACTGAGCCAGGAGTGGATCACTAGACAGCGGTCAAAATTATCCGTAGTGGAATAATGATATGTTTCTCGGTTATGGAGGTGACAAAAAGTTTATCGTAAAGTGTTACATCGATGCAAGCTTTGATACTGATCCGGATGACTCTAAGTCTCAATCTGGATACATATTGAAAGTGGAAGCAATTAGCTAGAGTAGATCCGTGCAGAGCATTGTAGACATAGAAATTTGCAAAATACATACGGATCTGAATGTGGCAGACCTGTTGACTAAACTTCTCTCACAAGCAAAACATGATACCACCTTAGTACTTTTTTGGGTGTTAATCACATAAAGATGTGAACTATTGGTATTAAATCACATGGCGATCTGAACTAGATTATTGACTCTAGTGCAAGTGGGAGACTCAAGGAAATATACCCTAGAGGCAATAATGAAGTTGTTATTTATATTTCCTATATGATGATAAATGTTTATTATTCATGCTAGAATTGTATTAACCGGAAACTTGATACATGTGTGAATACATAGACAAAACAAAGTGTCCCTAGTATGCCTCTACTTGACTAGCTCGTTAATCAAAGATAGTTAAGTTTCCTGACCATAGACATGTGTTGTCATTTGATGAACAGGATCACATCATTAGAGAATGATGTGATGGACAAAACCATCCGTTAGCTTAGCATTATGATCGTTTAGTTTTATTGCTATTGCTTTCTTCATGACTTATACATATTCCTCTGACTATGAGATTTTGAAACTCCCGAATACCAGAGGAACACTTTGTGTGCTATCAAGTGTCACAACGTAACTTGGTGATTATGAAGATGCTCTACAGGTGTCTCCGAAGGTGTTTGTTGGGTTGACATAGATCAAGATTTGGATTTGTCACTCCGACTATCGAAGAGGTATCTCTGGGCCCTCTCGGTAATGCACATCATGATAAGCCTTGCAAGCAATGTGACTAATGAGTTAGTTGCGGGATGATGCAATACGTAATGAGTAAAGAGACTTCCCTGTAACGCGATTGAACTAGGTATGATTATCCCGATGATCGAATCTCGGGCAAGTAACATACCGATGACAAAGGGAATGACGTATGTTGTTATGCGGTTTGAACGATAAAGATCTTCGTAGAATATGTAGGAACCAATATGAGCATCTAGGTTCCGCTATTGGTTAATGACCGAAGACATGTCTCGGTCATGTCTACATAGTTCTCGAACCCATAGGGTCCGTACGCTTAATGTTTGATGATGATTTGTATTATGATTTATGTATTTTGGTGACCGAAGTTTGTTCGGAGTCCCGGGTAAAATCACGGACATGACGAGGAGTCTCGAAATGGTCGAGATTTAAAGATTGATATATTGGAAGGTAGTATTCGGACACCGGAAGGGTTCCGGAGTTTATCGGGTACATACCTGAGTACCAGAGGGGTTACCAGAACCCCCCCCCCCCCGGGGAAAGATATGGGACATATGGGCCATAGGAGGGAGGCTAACCAGCCCA
>NC_041382.1:296986316-297031979 GCF_002162155.2 Triticum dicoccoides | reverse complement strand
AGCCCACAAGGGGCTGGTGCGCCCCCCACAAGGGAGGAGGCCGAATTGGACTCTGGAAGGGGGCGCCACCCCTCTTTCCTTATCCTACTCCCTCTCCTTCCCCTTTTCCCCCTCCGGTAGAAAGGAAAAAAGGGGGGGGGGGCGAATCCTACTAGGACTACAGTCCTAATAGGACTCCCCTTTCCTTGGCACGCCCCTGTGGCTGGCCTCCTCCCCTCCTCGTTTATATACGGGGGCAGGGGGCACCCCAAAGCACATCAGTTGTTCTCTTAGCCGTGTGCCGTGCCCCCTCCATAGTTTACCACCTCGGTCATATCGTCGTAGTGCTTAGGCGAAGCCCTCCACCGAAACTTCATCATCACTGTTGCCACGCCGTCGTGCTGACGGAACTCTCCCTCATCCTCAACTAGATCAAGAGCTCGAGGGACGTCATCGTTCTGAACGTGTGCTGCACACGGAGGTGCCGTATGTTCGGTGCTAGGATCGGTTGGATCGTGAAGACATTCGACTACATCAACCGCGTTACTAAACGCTTCCGCTTTCGATCTACGAGGGCACGTAGACACACTCTCCCCTCTCGTTGCTATGCATCTCCTAGATAGATCTTGCGTGATCGTAGGAATTTTTTTGAAATACTGCGTTCCCCAACAGTATCCGCCATCGCAAACATTTTGCATCATTTTTTTACAGTTTTTTACATCACCGTTTGCGATTAATGCATCACCAACAGTTTTGTCAAATATTCTCCGATCTTAGTGTCGCGTTAGCAGCATCCTGCAGTAGTGTACATCCGCATGCCCTTCAGTTTGCAGAATGCTGGCGCCTTCTACCAGCAATTTGCAGAGCTAGCGTTGGCGTCTCACGAGGCCAGGCACTCGACACTGGCACCTCACGAGGCCTCGATCCCTCGCGAGCCTCCCGAGCCTCAGGGGACGTCTGGCTCGTGAGGAGCGAATCTTCACGGCACACTTCCTCGGCTACCCTGACGCTTCCGCAGCAACATTGCCAGGTGACTTTTTTGTTTGTTCAATTGAGGGCACCCTACAGGCTACACATCCTCAGGCTGGTCAGCTTCTGCCCCTGCTGCCATGTTGTTTTGCTCGTGTATCAGAACTTGTTGTGTCTTGACATAATTTCCTGGATGAATTGATTTGCCTGGATGGTGCTTCGTCACTATGTATGTCGATGCACCCTCGCAAACCCGCTCTCCACTGCCTCATGACTAAGGGCCGGTACAATGTCTATACTCGGGTCCGTCCCTACAGCATTGTCAAACCCAAGCGATCGAGCTCTGTCTCGCGGGCCAACTCCCATGCATGTCACCTCCTGGGATCCTTGGTGCCTTGTCCTCTCATGAGCTCATCGTGAGTAGGTAAGTAAGCGCGTGCGGCCTGGTTCGTACAACTGTAATATTGGTGTTTCGCCACTTTGATAGCCGTGTGTCGAGTGTTCTTCCTCTGGTTGTTGCATGAGAAGGCTTGGCACAACGCATGTGCTCGGGCCCGTCCCTGCAGCGTTGATAAAACCTAAGTGACCGAGCTTTGTCTGGCGGGCCGGACCCATACACGTCACCTCCTATGGGTCCTTGGTGTTTGGCCTTCTTATGCGATGGCCTCTGAACGGTCATTAAACCCAGGTGACACAAGCGCGCGACCGCGCTAAGACCTAGGCGCAACCCACCTACGGTAAGAGCTCCTAAACCCCGCCCTGGCTCACGAGCGTCTAAAAACACCTCCACAAGTATGACGTGCCAGCCACGTGTACGACTGAAATAGGGCTGTACACGCCCAGAGACTCTAGGACAGAGCTCCTACCCACGCCAAGTGGAAGTCCATACTCAGAGCTAGCGGACACGACTGAAATATGGCCATACCCACGCCTAGTGGAAGCCCCATGCTCCACGCTGGTGGATAAACAACTGAGGGATCACAATGGGTTGCATCAACCTCAGGATGGCCGCTCGGCTCTTCAGCAATGCTGCTCATGGCCTTCCCCTGGGCCTCACGTGAGCGGGGGGTTGGACAATGTGCCTATGCTTGGGTCAGTCCTAGCAGCACTGGGAAACCCCAGGAACTAGGCTCTAGCTTGCGGGCCTGCTCCCGCGCATGTCACCCCACCAAGGTCTTTGGTGTCTAGTCTCCTCGCATAGCACCCATGTGCTGACCGACGAGAGCAAGGTAGGTGAGACCCCGGGTTAACCTCATAGACTCTTATATTCCCTTCATGCATGCCGCTTGTGCGTCAAAGGGGGACCTGAGCATCGCGACTCAAGATCCTTCACTAGTTTCGTAGCCCCTCTCTCCTTGGCCTTCTCCAGGCATCGTGACGTGACATCCCAATGGCAGCCGAGGTATACGCGGGGTTGGGCCCTGCTGACGCAGAGCACAAAGGCAAGCAAGAATGAAATGGAGCATAGAAAGGAAACTCCAGAGTTCAAACATTTATTACAGGCATCAAATGCATCCCATGTTTAAACAAAGTCTTACGCCTCGATGAGGCACGATCATCTATTACAGGATAACGAAGAAGCTTCAGGAAGAAGGGCCATCACCGCCATTGCCACCGCCTGCCTTAGATCCGCTATCGATGTCGCAAGTGAACTTCTCGAGAAGCGCGGCCACATGGCCCTCCACATCTTCTGCCGGGACATTCCGGGACTCATGAGGGACAGGACCTATCACCTCACTGAACTCGAAGACGGAGTCATAGAGGAGAAGATGGCTGAAGATGTGGGTCACTGCCACGGAGAAGAGGTCGCGCCACTCCTCCTCGATGATGTCGTCCACCTTTTGGGAAGCACCTTCGAGCTCAACAATGAGCTTTGAGGAGGGTTCAGTGTAGCCAGCATCGGGGGTCATGAGCGGAGCTTCGAATACTTCCCACCATATGGACTACAGCGCTTGGCAGGCCCTAAGCTCGAGGGAAGAGAAGGCGGCACGGTCTATCGCTGCCTACACATCAACGTCAGAAAGGATCTCCTTCTGAATGGCATCCAGCTTGGCCTCCGCCTCGGTGACATGCTTGGCATGGGCCGGTCGGGCTTCGGCCACCTCGCATTGCAGAACTTGCAGGCGCCCGTGTTCCGTAGCCTGTTCGGCCGCCGCCTACGTCATCTTGGAGTCGTGATCTGCAAGCTCCGCCTCGCAAGCTTTGAGAACCTCCTCCTGCTGCTGAAGCTTCTGCGTGCATGCAGCCTATTCTTCTTCAAGCGCCTTCAAGCGGGATTCCATCTCACCGTGGCATTGCGTGGCCGCCTCCTCCTCGGCGAGCGCATTGTCACGAGCTGTCCTTGCTTCGATGGCTTACTTCCGGCCTGGTCTTGGGCCTCCTACGAAGCCGCCTGAAGCTGGTGCCACCTCGAGGCGAGCTTCAAGCGCTTCCTGGCGAGGCGCTCGCCGACATTCAAAAGGTCCGCCCGAGCCGATCGAGCGCGGCCCGGGCATCAGCCAAAGCCCCGCGCCTGATCAAGGTGTCGCAGTTCGCGAGTGAGAGGGCCTAATGAGGGAGCAGCACTTGTGGCACCACAACCGAGGAGGCATCAGTATTCTCCCCTTGAGGCCCAGGGGGATCTAGGACCTTCTCCATGCTCAGCCCCTGCGACTTGGCTAGGATGACCGCCACCTCAGTCTGCTCAGTCACGGAGGTGGGCACTGCCTGAGGCTGCTACGTGGCGCGCCCTATATCGCTTTCGGCGACAGGCGGGAGCACGGGCTGCGGGGGCTGAGGTGCCGTCTCGTCGGACGTGGCTAGAGCTTCCTCTGCCTTCGTGAGCGGCGCCGTAGGCTGAGCCACCCCAACCTCAGTGATTGGCCCTCCCGGCACCATAGATGACACGCTAGGAGGATCCGGGGCGCTCGTGTGCCCAATTTTGATGGTGCACGTGCGCCCGAGCGTGGCGCTAGGTCGGCACTGTGCGCTCCCGTGCCCGCCAAGGTGGCGGCCAAGTGTTGAAGCCTCCTTCGAGATGAGGGGCACCTTCGCAGCGACAACCGTCTTCTTTCTTCTTCTCTGTGCCACCACTTCTAGTTTGTCACAACAGGGAGACTGCATGAGCAAATGAACTACGAGCGCGTAATGGGACGGCAAGGTCAGGTTACTTGCTCGTCCGACACGGTCCACTTCCTCTTGTCCTCCATGGAGCTATGATGATGACATGACTACCTTAGATACAACCAAAAATATTGCATACATGTATATTTGTGAGGTGATTTCTAACTATGCAATAATTTCTTAATGTCATCTAGGACAAAAATACTTCACACACTTTTGTGCCACGTCTAATTGCAAGTGTATGGGACATTTGTACAATCCATGTATGAAAATAAGGGAAAAGAGAAGTTTAGGTGTTGTTCAAAAAGTCCTATCACGTCACTTTTGGGCCAAGAGAAGATAGAGTCCAAGTCTCTCATGTTCTGGATTTAGATTCGGACTGCACACAGACATACCTGACTCAAAAAGCCAATAACTCTTTCATACAGACTTCGAATTGGGTGATTCTTTTTTCTTGGAAAGTAGATTTCGTGCTATTTCCAACCCAATTGGATTCACTTTAAAATTCATCCGGAGCATTGAGTTATAGATGAAACAATGTGACACTTCAACAGAATCCGAGTCAAACTACAAGTCCAAAGGTGTTCCATCACCTCCACTTGGACCCATGAGCCGTGTACAACCTAGGGTTAGTTTTAGGCTGCCTTGGGACGCCATCCCACCTCCTTGGCCGCCACTCCTTGCTCCTATAGTAGCTTTTTCCTTGGGTTTTGTTTAGATTAAAAGTTTGCCATAGCTGCAACTTCGCGCACTTCATTTGTGTTCAGTGACCAGACCAAGACCTCACAGAACCCCACCTTGATCAATAAAGTTTTCATCTTATATTCGCAATATCCAGATTGCAATCTTAGGTTCTTGCTTGTTCTTTGTTTGCTTACAGGAAATAGACCCTTGTGGTCAGGTTGATCGTGCTCCGGCATGGTCAATAACCCCTCAGAAGTTGGTTTAGTGATTGCTAAGGTGCGATGTCTCGCATGTTCATAGTTGGATCATCAAGGTCGACTTCCACAGAAAACTATATCTATCTCATCGAAACTTCGGGACACGCTCACCTCTATCAAGTGGTATCAGATTTCGAGGTTGCTCAGTGAGATTTTATAGTTTTTCATAGTTTAGATCGAGTCTGTTCTCGTACAGTCCACGTAAAAGCCAAAAAATAGGGTTAGTTCATCATATCCGAACCAATTTGAGCCTTCGCATAATCTTTTTAGTGTTTTGCTTTGTTGAATTTGCGGTTGCATCGTCGTGTCTAGTTGCTGGTCTTAGCGTCTAGTCCTTTAGAGTTTCGAGTTCTGTTCACATTAGTCACGTCCCCACTTCATCATTATCCCTTTCGATGTCCACCATCCCATCCATCAATTTCCACCATGTGCTACCCATCATTCATTTGTCATAGTCATAGTTGAGGTCGTTCACATCTTCGCTTGATCCAATCTGCATCTTATCTAGTTTTTTTTGGAAAGAGGGAGAAAAAAGATAGAGAAAAAAGAGAGAAAAAAGTTTAAAAAAAAGTCAAAGAAAAAAAAAGGAGAGTTAGAAAAAGAAAAATAAGAGTGAGGAAAAAAAGAGGGAAGAAAAAACCAAAATTCGGATCTATCTAGACTCAATCTCGTAGGTCAATTCGGACTGAAATCTGTTTTGTACATTGTTCATTAAAACTGGCATATCTTCCTTATACGAAGTCCGTTTTGGCTTCATGAGTACTCAAATTAAAGCTAGCGACATGCTGCGTCTAAATAGTTGTAGAAGAAAGTTCAATATTTGACACCTCAAAATCATCTTCTAAATAGGTCTTTTTGCCCTTAGAAGTTCATGAAACACAGCTTATTCCAGTTTTCACGCAAGTTTTAGAATTTTTTGACTCCTCATATCAACTTGGAATTGAATGATTCTTTTTGTGTTTGAAAGCTTAAGTCAGTGCCATTCTTGAGAAAAATAAGCAAAAAATTGGCACAAACTTTTCTAGAGGAAAGTTGGAGAGAAAGTTGTTGGTATATCCTGCTTGGCAGTTGTTTCACATCATTATCTTTACTGCTATTGTGATCTTCACTTATAGCTTGCTGTTCAAAGCTACTTCGTGTCACTTGTTGATGCTAGTTGTGCTACGCCATGACCTCATTAGTGTTCTAGGCTCACGTCTCTAGTACGATCGAGCCTAGGGCCAACACAATACCATCGGTGAGCGTTTATTCAACATTGCATCTCTGAATTGATTATTGGTAATCTTTTGCTACCATATATTTAAGCCTTCCAAGCTCCACATATTTCTACTTCGTGTATACATACGTTCCTCTGGCAATTGCTTTACTCAATCTTTGGAGTTATTTAACACCGCTGGTTGCCGATTACCACCTGCTGCATGCTAAGAACTTGTAAGATATTGAGATTTGCTATACTATGAGTGTTTTACCACCACTTCCAAGTAGTTCATAGGAACATTATTTTTGGATTTTGTTTCTTGTTTCTACTAATCATGAAAGGTTCCAGAGTTAATTCATGGGCTTTGTCGATCGCCGTAGACGTGCCACCACCTTTGCAAATACCACAACCGTCACGAGAGGTGCACAAACATCCAAATGCACATGATCAGGTTAATGTTTCTATACCACCATTTAATGGCTAGTTTAAACCTGCTTTATATATTGAATGGGAGTTTGACATAAATAATATATTTGCTTCCCATAATTTTGATGAACATAAAAAATTTAAGGTTGCGGTTGGTTCTTTCACTGGTTATGCTTTGGTTTGGTGTACTGAATATTGTCGGTTACACCCTGATTATACACCTACTACTTGGGATAATTTGAAACTTGCCATGCGGCATACATTTGTTTCTGCTTATTATACTCATGACATGATTAAAAAGTTGCAACATTTAAAACAAGGTAGTGACACAGTAATGAAATATTATGATGATTTACAAACTACCTAGTTGCATTCCTCTTTAGAAGAAAGGGAAGATGATTTTATGGGTAGATTTTGGGGAGGATTAAACCATGATATTCAAGAGATACTAATTCATGAAGAGTGTTATCCTATGGAACATTCGTTTCTTCTTGCTTGCAAAGTTGAACAGGAAATAAAACGACATGTTGTCCACGAGGAGAACAAGTGCACGGTGCACATTCCAAGAGTTGATATGATTGTTCCTTCAACTACTAGGCATATTATGACAACCGCATCCATTGTTGTGAGGACTACATCACCTCCACCATGTGACACATCACCACCGAGAGTGCCTACATCATCTGAGTTGATCGTAAAAGGTAATGACAAAGGTACTGATCTTCCACCTCCACATGAGTATGATGAATACCTTGTCAATGTTAGTGCACCATGTGATGACCTACCCACTACTTTGATCACACCACCTATTTTAGAGGACTATGTTGATGATTTGACTTTGCCATGTGATCAAACAAATGCAATATCGAAAATGTCGAGTGCGCCCATTGAATTAACCATTGATGCAAAAGAACCATGTGAATCAGGGAATAAATCATATTTGGATCAAATACATTTGAAAATAATTGTGCTAATGGTTAATCATTTTGATATGACCTCTAATCTTGTTGATGATTCTGTGCCAAATGACCTATTGCATGTTTCCTTATTTAAGCATGTTGTAGCATGTAAATTTAATGCAAGTAAGGTTTATTCACCAATGTTGGGATGGTTTAATGATGAACATCATCAATCTTCTCATATGAATAACAGCTTCACTTATATGTGCAAACTGAGTTGTAATAGTTTCATGCACTCTAGTTCTTGTGATAATATATTGGCTTTATATTTTATGAACTATGAAAGTTACTCATGTATACATGTGTCATTTGTGGAAAAAGCAAGAGATGTAAAAATGGATGACATATACATATACACCATGTACACATTGTGATGTAGAGCATCCTTTGGTCATCCCCATGGACCTATCATCGTCTCACCAAGTGCCAAGAGGACCCATGACACGAGCACGAGCTAGAGCTCTCGAGACCGAGGTGACTTCTTTCCTTAGTGATATCACATATGATCCACTTGGGACATAGCTACTACCTAAGTCCGGAATGTTGTGCATGATTAGGTACCTAGAGGACCCTCCCGAAGATGCACGTGAAGATGGATAAGTCCCCAAGTTCATGGATGAAGAGAACCAACAGAAGGAGTCAAGAACAGCTCCCAGGACCCGGACATCCGGCCACAACCCCGGACATCCGGCCCCTGGAACATCTACCACAGGAGCCGACCAGCAGAAGCTATAGGGCCCAGACATCCGGCCCGATGCCAGCTCGGACATCCAGCGCCCATCACAGAACGCACCCGAGGCTGGACCCCGTCAGCCTGGACATCAGGCCAAAGGCCCAGATATCCGGCTCTTCCCAAGCCGCCGGACATCCAGCCGCCAGCCCGGACATCCGGACAAGCCTATCCAGAGAAGCTCCGAAGCCAGCCCCATCAGCCCGGACACCCGATCCACCAGCCCGAACATCCGGCTCACCGTGAAGGCCCAGACATCCGGACCGATGCCCAGACGTCCGGCTCCACCTGTCTGCGCACAGTAAAGGGCCGAGGCCCGTGTACCCATTCGCCCACCTAGACTATATATACTCCTCCTTGTCCCTCTTTCTAGGGTTAGCATTGTGATAGCTCATATGTAAGATAGAGCCTCACTCATCCATCTAGATCTACTCCTCCGAGAGAGACCGTCGCCTCTTTGGAGAAGTTCCATCTTGGGTTCAAGACCCTTAACGAGAAGACCTTCAAGATCACCTCACGGAGAAGAACATGCTACTTGTGTCGTCCCTTGTTGATCGTGGATCTTGTATCTCTTTTGTGTTTCGAGGATCTAGCATATGTGTGACCGAATCTTGTTGGTTTGAGTGATTCTCTCGTGTTTCCGCTTGTGCTTTCCCCTCGTGTTCTTCGTGTTCATCGTGGGATCCGCTCCTTTCATGAAAGATCGGGCATCTAGGGTGTTGTCGGTGTTCTTGGAACGGGGGTCCCCAGACTTGCCTGCCTGCGGCCCACGGTGTGGCTCTGCAAGCGGACCTGTACGACCCATCTTCACCAGAAGCATTCAACACCGTCGCGAGGGGCCAAGCCTCGCGAGGTGGACGACACAAGACCTCCTCGGGAGCGGCCTCACTAGGATGGCTCACGAGGGGTGGAGGGATCAAGGCCAGGCAAACCTCGCGAGGTTCCGATGACGTGAGCCATGATGATTGAGACCAGGCGGGCGCCAGCGCACATAGTGTCCTTGTTTCCTCTTTGGTGCTAAGGAGGCAAGCGTAGACGAAGAGTAACGAGGCGTTAAGCAAATGTTTCCATATCGGTGCAATGAGACCAAGGCGAGCAGGATGGCAGGACGGAGGTCACCATGGATCCCAAGGCAGCGTCACCACCAGAGCCTTTGGCAGGCGAAGACTGCTTTTGTTAGGATAACTTGTACTAGTTGTCCCCTTTCAAATTTGCCGTTGTTTGCTCCTTTCCCACTCAATATTTGGGCACAGGACCAGGGCCTCTATAAATAGGACTAGCCACCACCATAGCTAGGGGAGGGACCTCATCTTGGATCCGAGCCATTCCATCCTTAGCCTCACACCCACCAAGCACAAGAACACCTCTCCTCAGGAGGCTGTTCTTCCCCTTGTATAGTTCATCATCAGCCCAAGAGGCAATCCACCACACCACACTGGAGTAGTGTATTACACCACCATGGTGGCCCGAACCAGTATAAATCTTGTGTCCCTTGTGTTGTGAGGTCGTCGAGCTAGCCTTTGAGATTGCGAAGTGCTTGAGGGCGTGATCGGTGAGGGAGAGATCTTCGCGCGCACCCTAGTGTTCGAACCTTAAGGGTTTTGCCGGAACCCGAAATCTGACATTTGGTGCGCCTGGTTGGGGTGCGCCGAAGCCTTCTTCTTCGTCGACCCACGCTTCGTCACTCCACCAAGCTCATGGCCGACGCTCACGGAGCTCGCGCTGAGCGCCGGGCCGTCCTCGCCGCCCGCGTTGCTCAGACAACTCCCGTTAGTGGGCCTCCCCGTCGTTCTCCGTCACCCGCCGCCAACGCCATCACCGGTCCAGCGGCAAATGATTAGCAAGCCTCTTTGCTGCATCCCTCCATGCACCGGGACGGCCACACCGCCACCCCATCGCTGACTCCGGCCGGCTCATCATCTCATGCTCGCCGCGCCCCCACGGACACGCAGGCCGCGCTGCTCATGGCACGGGAGCTCCTGTGCTACCGTCTGGTCAACGACCTCAACGAGGACTGGCCGGACCGCATCGCGAGCTCGTCAGTGCCGGGGGAGGCTCTCCTGCACTGTCCCTCTCGCTGCCTCGCCCTCCGCCAGCCATGGACAACGTGGCTCACGGAGCGCCTTCGCCTCCTCCACAACAAGATGGCGCCCTTGCACCAAGGTGTGCGACTCAGGGAGCACCTCAGCCTCCCCTGCGCCAAGGCGGCATCCTCGCTCCAAGGTGCGTGGTCCAGCGGCGCGACCCACCACGCCTCGTGCTAGTGCACGAGGAAAGAAGCTACTAAGAGATTCCCCGTCCCCAAGGAAGTGCTCCACTGCTCCCAGCTCCACCATGCCAGGATTGCTTGCTGCGATAGGGCCATGCACCGCGTGCCGCGGCGACGCAGGGGTAGCACGACCAGGCTCCACCTCCAAGGCGGGCCCCGGTGACCATGGCCGGCTGCCCGCCTTCACCCCCGAGTTGCGTAGCGTCGCCTGGCCAGGCAAGTTCAAGCCAGACCTGCCTCCGTGCTACGATGGAACCCCCAACCCCGCAGAGTTCTTGCAGCTCTACGAGCTGAGCATCGAGGCGACCAACGGCGACGAGAAAGTCATGGCGAACTAGTTCCCCATGGCACTCAAGGAAGGTGCCCACTCTTGGCTCCTGAACCTGCCTCCTGGCTCCATCACTTCCTGGGACGAGATGCATGACCGTATCATCACCAACTTCCAGGGCACTCGCGACCGTCCCCCGGCCGTGGGTGACCTGTGCCGCATCAAGCAACAACTAGGGGAGACCCTCCAGAAGTACATCCAGCGCTTCAACAAACGTTCGTCTCAAGATCCCTAAGGTGACAGACGAGGTCATCATCTCGGCGTTCTCCGATGGCGTCCGTGACATCAAGATGAAGTAGGAGCTCACAATCAACGAGGAGCTGTGCACATCCTTGGAGCTGTTCAACCTGGCGACCAAGTGCGCAAGGGCTGAGGAAGGGCAACGTTCCCTCCTCGAGCTCCCATCTACCGATTCGAAGGAGAAGAAATACAAGGCCAAGGACATGAAGCACAAGGGAGTCGCCGTGCTCGCGGCAGAGCCGGACATGAAGCGCGGCAGGGACCAGCCTGAGTCATCCGGGCAGTCGACCGTTCTGCGCCTTCCACAATGTACACATCCACAACACCAACGATTGCCAAGACCTCAGAGCCATGCGGGAAGGACGCTTCGGTCGACACCCCGAGCGCAACGACCGAAGCTACGATCGAGGAGGAGGACGCGGCGGAGGATGCTGGGACGACCGAGGCCCATGCCAGGAGTGGCGCGACCGGCCTCGTGAGGACTGCTGGCAGGATTAGCCTCGCGAAGGTGCCTGGAGGGATCAGCCTCGCGAGGACCGTCCTCAAGGCAATGCTGAGCTACCTCCACTGCCGCCACCAAGAAGGAACGACAACCACCACCAAGACGAGGGGGCTAGGGGCTTCCAGGAGCCGCGTGCTATCGCCTGCATCTTGGGAGGAGCTCAAGCCCCAGCCTCACAGTGTATCTTCAAGCAGTTTGCTCGCGAGGTGAACGCAGTTCTTCCCAAGCTCGAGGTTACACGCCCGCTCAGGTGGTCCAAGTGTGCTATTACCTTCAGCTCAGCACACCAGCTCAAGTGCGCGGCCACCGCCCGTGCTCTCCCAATGCTTTGTTCACCCGTCATCAGCAACGTGCAAGTCACCAAGACCCTCATCAACGGCGGCACAGGGCTCAACGTCCTGTCCGTCGAGACGTTCGACAACCTTCAAGTGCCATACGATCAGCTTTAGCCCACTAAGCCTTTCTCAGGAGTGACCGACGACTCCACCACGCCGATAGGTCAGGTCCGCCTCCCAGTCACCTTTGGAGAACGCAAAAACTACTGCACCGAGCTCATCGACTTCGACGTCGCCCACATTCGTCTGTCGTACAATGCCATCCTCGGGTACCCAGCACTGGCCAAGTTCATGGAAGTGACGCACCACAGCTACAACGTCCTAAAGATGCCAGGGAGCGGCGGGATCATCATAGTCCCCTGTGAAGAAAGAGATGCGGAGTGCTCCCTAGGGCGCGCCTTCCAAGCAGCGTCAATCGAAGACCCCGGCAACAATGCAGCCTGGTACCCTCCTAAGGTCGTCCTCAAGAAGAAGAAGCAGCTACTCCATGTCGGACCTCGGGAGGGCAGCGCCGCAAGTGGTACCTCATCAGCATCAACGCCCACGCCTGGGGCACCTCCCTCTGCGGCTCTTTTCGGGAGGGCCTCAGACCTTGCCAACATTACGAGAGAGTCTCTCGGGCACCACTTGGAGGCGTGCTTTGCGGCACGTCTCCCTCAGGAGGACACCGCACAAGGAGAGCCGGGCGCTCAGGAGTTCATCACCAATGTATCTCAGGAGCTTCAGGAAGCAAGAGCAATACGCAACGACTGCCGCCCACCTAGCATTGCTCCCCATCCAGGCGAGGGTGGCGAGCTGCGCATCTGTATCGACATACCAGGGCTCAACCGAGACGCATCTCATGAGCGCTTCTGGCCTTCGTGTGTTGGGCACTACGCAGGTCCACCTCACAACTATGTTCGCATGCCATTCAGCCTGCCGAGCATGGCTGCTGCCTTCCAGCGCAACCTGCGGAGCGTCATGGCGGGTCAGGAGGCCAGGCACCACGCAACCCTGGCGGAGATGGCGACGGTCCTCAAGGAACCTCCTGGACCCCCAGAGCCTCCCGAGGCTCAGGGCCCTGATGGCTCATGAGGAGCAACCCCTTCGCCGCGTACCTTCAGCTGCCTCAATACCCCTTCATCAACGGAACCAGGTGACATTTTCCAAGTTTGTTTAGCTGGGAGCACTCTCAGGGCTGCATCACTCCCAGGACGCGTGGGTCCATCCTTGTGGCATGTATCCCTTCTTTTTTATGTCTTTAGCTTACCTTGCTGGGGGCGCCCCTCGGGCTGCATCATCCCCAAGCCGCTCGGGCCGGACCCAGTGGCGCGTATCGTTCATGCATTTACCTGAGCTAGTTTGCCTTCCATGCTTAATCTATCTAGGCTATTACCTGCTTAATTGTCGCCCACTGCGGGAGTCGTGCGCCAGTCGTCTTTCTTCAGGACCCTTCGCGTGAGACGGTTAGGCACGGCGTGGGTGCTCGGGCCCGTCCTTGCAGCGTCGATAAATCCAACGGCTGAGCTCTGTCTGGCGGGCCGGCCCCGTTCACATCCCCTCCTGGGGTCGTTGGTGCTTGGCTTTCTCACGCGATAACCTCAGGAGATTCGTTCTGCGCAGGTTGTCTGACCACCTCGCAGGACCACCAGAGTGAACAAGAATCAAGACCATGCGCAATCCGCCTTGAGGTAGGGCCTCGTGAGTCCCGCACTGGCTCACGAGTGCCCGGACACACCTCGTCCAGCCCTTCTGTGCAAGCCATGTGTTAGGGTGGGGCTGTACATGCCCTGAGGGCTATCCGTAGTAGGGAGTCCCCTCCCACAAGCCAGGGACAGGCCAACGATCACCATCGCGATTTGTGCCCTTCCTCGCGCTAACTTGTAGGAATTTCTTGAGGACTACAGCGAGCGGTACCGCGAACTCTCTCTCTTATCCCATGCGATTAGCTTGCACATTAAAAGGGGGGGATCCTGAGCATCGCGACTCAGGAGCTCTTACTGGCTCTCCAGCCCTCACCCCCTGGCCTTGACCACGGCATCGCGACCTGGCATACTAGCGGCGGCTGAGCTCGCTCGAGGGCCGGGACCAGAGGACGTAGAGCACCAGGAAGAACATGGAGAAGAGGGGGAGGCACGCACGGGCCCAACCTAGCTACCCAGCAGCGGCCAACACCCAAGTCCGGTGTGGCACCTGAAGCCGGCTCCAGAATGCCAAGATAAGTCTCGTACCTGGACCAACCCAGCGCTACGACATAAGATTCTTGACTTTTCGCTGCCCTGCTGCGGCAACGTCGCCTCCCTTTCCCATTCTCAGGAAGCTGCTTGCACGCTAAAGGGGACCTCATGAGCATCGCACCTTAGGAGCTCTTACTGGACCTCGGGCCGCTTACCTCCTGGCCTTGACCACGGCATCGCTACCTGGCATACCAACGACGGCTGCAGCCTGCCTAGGGACCGGGACCTGTCAGTGTAGAGCACCAAGCTGCTGCAAGATTGGAAAGGGGGAGACTGAGCCTCAGTAGGACATGTGCTCGCAAGTTTTCACAATAAGGATAATATTAACAAAAGGCATTATAGATGCTTTACACGCCCCCGCGGGGTCCGTTTCAATTCCTCACAGGGAACAAAAGGAGAGGAATCCATAGGAGCTCTATCTACACATGCCGAACATCGCCGACGCCATCATCAACAGTGGGCCATGAAGGGCCGGCGCCAACCCCATCCAGATCAATGGCGACGGCGGCCAGACGCGGGAACCTTGCTTCAGGCCCGACGGGAGCTCGGGGTCACATAGCCGTCGTCGCTCGTCTCCGGAGACTCCACGAGCTCGAGAGAGTTGCTGGACCACCAGGAGTCATCGCTGTCGCTGGAGGAGCTGCAGGCGAGGCCTACGACAGGCCCAACGCTCGCTGTTGTGCCGTCCTGGCGACCTCCTTCAGGGCAGCACTCCAAGCGGCGGCCTTCCTTGTCGAAGACCTTGAAGAACAGCATGGAGGCGCCATCATACTCGTAGTGGATGGCAAGGGCGCCGTCGGTGCGGCAGACTCGGGCAATCTCGCCCTAGCCTCGGATCATGAAGATCCTCCCGGAGGCGGCGGCTTCAATTTCTGCTCTAGTCACCAGGGCATCGTAGTCGGCGTGCTGCATCCAAAGCTCGAGAGGGCCCCTCCGCGGCATCTCGGCACTGAAGAACTGTGGAAGACGAATCCAAGTGCTCGGGGGCATCGCCGCCCACAGCACGAACTCGCGCGAGGAGTCCACAGCATGGACCCCTAGGGCGACGGTGTGCGCCTCCGCGACACGGCGGCCACGGCCCTAGCGCGGGTGGTGACGCTCATCACCCCTCCCTTCGGAATCATCGGCGTGAGCATAAAAGGGCAACGAGTACCCAGGAGGCGGCCTTTCGGACCACGGCCACGAGACCACCGGCCTCAAAACCATCTCGCGACGATGGGGCCTCCTCTTCTTCGGTGGGAGCAGCTCGGGCTCGTTGAGGGGAGCCATACCCTTCTCCGCTGCCGAGAACCACCGAATCGGCGCCATGACTACACCAGCAAGGAGTGGAGCAAGGAAGGAGAAGAAGCGGGAGAGGCAGAGGAGAGACGGGTGATGGGGCTCCACCCCCACCTCCCATTTAAAGCCAAGAGGAGGCCAACCACCGGCCTCCATGATCTAAGGTAATAATGATGGTCTTTCCTTGCATGCAAGAGGGACTCATCAAGTCGGGCAGTTGCCCAGGCTGCATGGGGAAGCGGAGACGCCCATGTCCAATCAACCACCACACATCGACCAAGGCCGCAGGCTATTCGGGCCCGCGGCGCTCCACACTTGCCCATTGGCTTCGCCTCGAAGCCAAGCCCGAGCGCGCCTTGGGCCCGAGGGCTACTGTCGGTGTTCTAGGAACAGGGGTCCCCAGACTTTCCTGCTTGCGGCACACGGTGTGGCTCTGCAAGCGGGCCCGTACGGCCCATCTTCACCAACAAGCATTCAATACCCTCTCGAGGGGCCAAGCCTCGCGATGCGGATGACAAAAGACCTCCTCAGGAGCGGCCTCACCAGGCTAGCTCACCAGGGGTGGAGGGATCAAGGCCAGGCAAATCTCGCGAGGTTTCGATGATGTGAGCCATGACGATCGAGACCAGGAGGGCGCCAGGCAGGCGCCAGCGCGCACAATGTCCTTGTTTCCTCTTTGGTGCTAAGGAGGCAAGAGCAGATGAAGAGTAATGAGGCGTCAAGCAAAGGTTTCCATATCAGTGCAATGAGACCAAGACCAGTAGGACAGCAGGACGGAGGTCACCATGGAGCCCAAGGCGGTGTCACCACCAGAGCCTTTGGCACGCGAAGACTGCTTTTGTTAGGATAACTTGTACTACCTGTCCCCTTTCAAATTGGCCGTTGTTGGCTCCCTTCCCGCTCAATATTCGGGAAGAGGACCAGGGCCTCTATAAATAGGACTAGCCACCACCATAGCTAGGAGAGGGACCTCATCTTGGATCAGAGCCATTCCATCCTTAGCCTCACACCCACCAAGCACAAGAACACCTCTCCTCAGGAGGCTGTTCTTCCCCTTGTACAGTTCATCATCAGCCCAAGAGGCAATCCACCACACCACACTGGAGTAGGGTATTACACCACAACGGTGGCCCAAACCAGTATAAATCTTGTGTCCCTTGTGTTGCGAGTTCGTCGAGCTAGCCTTTGAGATCGCGAAGTGCTTGAGGGCGTGATCAGTGAGGGAGAGATCTTCGCGCGCACCCCAGTGTTCGAACCTTCAGGGTTTTGCCGGAACCCGAAATCCAACAGGTTTTACCCTACATCATCTTGGTATCATGAGCCACGCTGATCATGATTTCAGAGCTTCCCTCTTCGTTTTCTAGCCTTATTTTGGTGATTTTGTCCCAAATTCGAAAATTCCCCACAAAAATAGCCCTCCAATTTTTTTTGTGATTTGTTGGTGTGATGAAGTTTTGTTGGATTTGATCCATGGATTTTGTGTGTAGCAGGTAGATCTAGCTTTCCACCACCTTTTCCCCCATTTCCATACACAAAATCTCCCAAATTTGGCCCCGAATTTCACTTTTCACCGCCAAGTTCATCGAGTTCGTCCATGGATCCTGAGCCCAGACATCCGGCCCGACCCCTGGACATCTGGCCCCTGACAGCATCATGTCCATCCACTGCCCCGTTTACCTCCTAACTCTTGCCAAATTTTGCCCCGGTGCCCACATTCACTTCCGCATACCACCATCACTTCCGCAAACACCACCATCACTTAACCGCTACCAACTCCAACAATTTTTGACACATCTTTCTTTGAGAATTTGAGTTGCGGTTTTCATTTCCTAATGTGTTTCGGCTACTTAGGGACGATTCGACATCAACATCACCGCCGCTCATCATCACCACGGGCTCGTTATCGACAACACCCGCTCAACAATTTTGACACCCTCAAATATACGCAAGGATGATAATCTCGATGACATCTTGGTCTACCCCCTTGCCATTACATTGATAACCACCATAGCCCAATTTTACGTATCTTGCCTGTCGAGACTAGCCTTTGAGTATTGCCGGCAACATCACTAGGGCACATTAGTCATCATACTTCTCATTGCATACTTACCATATCATACTGGTACATACCTTGGTATCATCTTTTGTCTCACAAAGTTGTCATCGCATACACAATTGCTATCTTGGTTCGTGAAGTTTTACATGAGAAAAGAGCTCTGGTACGTCTCCAATGTATCTACAATTTTTGATTGTTCCATACTGTTATATTATCAATCTTGGATGTTTTATAATCATTTTATATCATTTTTTGGTACTAACCTATTGACATAGTGCCAAGTGCCAATTCGTGTTTTTTCCATGTTTTTTTACATCACAGAAAATCAATATCAGATGGAGTCCAAATGCCACGAAACTTTATGGAAATTTTTTATGGACCAGAAGGAATATGTTGGGCCCTTGTTGCACCTAGGGGGAGTCCCAAGGAGGGGACAACCCACCATGGCGCGCCAGGAGGCTCAGGCGTGCCCGGGTGGGTTGTGCCCACCTTGGGTGCCCCCAGACCGCCTATTTGCTCTATAAATACCCAAAAAATACCAGAACCCTAGGGGAGTCGATGAAATATCCATCTAGCCACCGCAGAGTCCAGAACCACCGGATCCAATCTAGAAACCATCTCTGATGGGGTTCACCACCTCCAATGGTGCCTCTCCGATGATGCGTGAGTAGTTCTTTGTAGACCTTCGGGTCCGTAGTTAGTAGATAGATGGCTTGATCTCTCTGTCTCTCTCTCTTGATTCTCAATACAATGGTCTCTTGGATATCTATATGATGTAACTCTTTTGTGGTGTGTTTGTTGGGATCGATGAACTTTGAGTTTGTGATCAGATCTATCTTTTTATATCCATGAAAGTTATTTGAGTTTCTTTGATCTCTTATATGCATGATTGCTTATAGCCTCGTATTTCTTCTCCGATATTTGGGTTTTGTTTGGCCAACTTCATCTATTTATCTTGCAATGGGAAGAGGTGCTTTGTAGTGGGTTCGATCTTACGGTGCTTGATCCTAGTGACAGAAACGGAAACGACACGTATGTATCGTTGCTACTAAGGATAAAGCGATGGGGGTCTATCTCTAGATAGATAGATCTTTTCTACATCATGTCATCATTCTTATTGCATTACTCCGTTTCTCCATGAACTTAATACACTAGATGCATCCAGGATAGCGCTCGATGTGCGGAGTAATAGTAGTAGATGCAGGCAGGAGTCGATCTACTAATCTTGGACGTGATGCCTATATAGTGATCATTGCCTGGATATCGTCATAATTATTTGAGGTTCTATCAATTTCCCAACAGTAATTTGTTTACCCACCGTTTGCTATTTTTTCTCGAGAGAAGCCACAAGTTAAACCTACGTCCCCGAGTCGTCTTTCGCATATATTTGCCTTTGCGATCTACTTTGCTCTTCATTTATTTTCAGATATATTGATCCAAAAACCCAAAAATACCTTGCTGCAATTTTTCTTTATTTATTTTATTTGCCGTTCGATCTATCAATCTACTAAAAATTTACCTCACGTCTGTTTGCCTATCTTGAGGCGCCGTACCCCGGAAGGGATTGACAACCGCTTCAACATGTCAGGTTGCAAGAAGTTGTTATTTGTGTGCAGGTGCTGTTTACATTGTGTTTCTTGGTTCTCCTACTGGTTCGATAACCTTGGTTTCATATCTGAGGGAAATACCTACCGCCGTTGTGCTGCATCATCCCTTCCTCTTTGGGAAAATACCGACGTAGCTTCAAAGCGACATCAAAAGGAATTTCTGGCGCCATTTCCGGGGAGGATCTTCAACATATACCAGGTTCCTAATCACAAATATCATCTCCTTGCAATTTACATCATTTTCCATTTGCCTCTCGTTTTCCTCTCCCCCACTTCACAAAATTTGTCGTTTTATTCGCCTCTCTTTTTCCGTTTGTCGTTTTCTTGCTGGATCTGTTTTTGAGTGCAATCTTGTTGTGTAGTCATCATGACTCAAGAGAACACCAAGTTATGTGATTTCTCAAATACCAACAACATTGATTTTATTAGCACTCCGCTTGCTCCTCCCACCGCTAGTGCGGAGTCTTGTGATATTAATACAGCTTTGTTGAATCTTGTTATGAAAGACCAATTTTCCGGTACTCCTAATGAGGATGTCGCGTCCCATCTTAATACCTTCAGGAATTATGTGATATGCAAAAGAAAAAACATGTGGACAATGATGTGGTCAAGATGAAATTATTTCTGTTTTCTTTGTGTGATTCTGCAAAATTTTGGTTCTCTTCCTTGCCTTGCAATAGTATCGATTCTTGGAACAAGTGCCAAGATGCTTTTATCACTAAGTATTTTCCTCCCGCAAAAAATATTTCCCTGAGAACCCAGATCATGAATTTCAAGCAACTTGAACATGAGCATGTTGCACAATCTTGGGAAAGGATGAAAATGATGCTAAGGAATTGCCCAATTCATGGGTTAAATCTTTGGATGATCATACACAATTTTTATGTGGGGTTGAATTTTGCTTCTTGTAATCTTTTAGATTCCGCTGCGGGTGGTACTTTTATGGAAATTACTTTGGTTGAAGCCACCAAATTGCTTGATAATATTATGGCAAATTATTCGCAATGGCATACCGAAAGAGCTCCTACTAGTAAAAAAAAGTTAATTCGGTTGAAGAAATTTCTTCTTTGAGTGAAAAAGTTGATGCTCTTGTGAAATTGGTTGCTAGTAGAAGTGCTCATATTGATCTTAATGATATGCCTTTGTCTACTTTGATTGAGCAAAATAGTAATGCCATAGATGTGAATTTTATCTCTCAAAATAATTTCAACAACAATGCTTATAGAGGTAATTTTAATCCTAGGCCTTTTCCTAGTAATTCCTCTAATAATTATGGTAATTCCTATGGAAATCAATCTTATAATAATAATAGGAACACCTCTGATCTTGGGAATAATATTAAATAATTTATCAATACACAAAAAGTTTTCAACACTTCTATAGAAGAAAAGTTGAGTAAGATTGATGATTTGTCTACAAGTGTTGATAGAATTGCTCATCATGAGGAAAATCTCAAGATGAAAATTTTTGTGCGTAAGGTTGATGAATCAATTAAAACTCTTTATGTTTCTATGGATGAAAGTAAGAAAAGAACCGCTATGCTTAGAGCTAAAAGAGAATTTTTAGAAAAAGCATTTTCTAGTGATTTCTTTCGCAAAAGTGATGAAGATCTTAAAATGATTGGTGTTTCTTCTATTGATTCCTTGTTTAGTAAAGTCAATATTGATGAAAAGGGACTGAAGAAGAGTCAACTTTAGGTAGAAGGTGTCCCAATATTTCGGAGGGTGAAAATCTTGTTGACAAAATTGATGGAAGTGGGTTTGGAGGGGTCAAAACATTAGTTAGTGATGTGCCCACTTTTTTGGATTATGAAGACTTTAATTATGATAGTTGCTCTTTGATTGATTGTATTTCTTTGTTGCAATCCATGATAACACCCCATGCTTATGAACAAAATAAAGCTTTTACTAAACATATTGTTGATGCTATGATGAAAGATCTTTTAGAAAAATTGGAATTAGAAGTTTCAATTCCTAGAAAATTGCATGATGAATGGGAACCTACTATCAAAGTCAAGATTAAAAATTATGAGTGTTTTGCTCTGTGTGACTTGGGTGCTAGTGTTTCTACAATTCTGAAATCTTTATGTGATGTGCTTGGTCTTACTAATCTTGAAGAGTGTTCTTTGAATTTGCACTTGGCGGATTCTACTATTAAAAATCCTATGGGAAGAATTAATGATGTTCTTATTCTTGCAAATAGGAATTATGTGCCCATAGATTTTATTGTTCTTGATATTGATTGCAATCCGTCTTGTCCAATTATTCTTGGTAGACCGTTTTTACACACTATTGGTGCCGTGATTGATATGAAAGAAGGAAATATTAAGTTCCAATTTCCTTTAAGGAAGGGTACGGAACACTTTTCTAGAACTAGAATTAAGCAACCTTATGAATCAATCATGAGGGCATCTTATGGATCTCGAACCAAAGATGACAAAACTTAGATCCTTGCTTTATGCCTAGCTAAGGGGATAAAACTATAGCGGTTGTTGGGAGGCAACCTAATGAATAAATTTTATTTTTGCTTTTTGTTTCCTGTTTTTGTGTGTTAACACAATTATGCTACTATTATTATTGTGTTTTTTTTGTTTTAATTAGTTTTTGTGCCAAGTAAAGCCTTTAGGATCTTCTTGGGTGATAGTTGTTTGATCTTGCTGAAAAACAGAAACTTTTAGGCTCACTAGATTAATTTTCACTTTTTACCAGAGAGAAATAAAATACCCATTCCACTTGAAGTAGATTAGTATATAAATTTCTCAAGGCTACCTAATTTTTCAGAATTTTTGGAGTTACAGAAGTATTCGAAATAGTCAGATTTCTACAGACTATTCTGTTTTGACAGATTCTGTTTTCTTTGTGTTGTGGGTTAATTTTGGTGGCTCTATGGTTTTCTTTGATGAGTTTTTGCCATAGAAAATTTGGAACACTGTAGATATAATACAAAAACAAAATATGAATTGGTTTGATACAATACTTATAGTAGTGATTTATTATTCTTACACTAACGGATCTCACGAAGGTTTTGTTGAGTTTTGTGTGATTGAAGTTTTCAAGTTTTGGGCTATCTTACGATGTATGAAGGAAGGATGGAAGAACCTAAGCTTGGGGATGCCCCGGAATCCCAGCTATTATCCAAAAATGAGCAACCAATTAAGCTTGGGGATACCCCCGAGTGGCGTCCTTGCTTTCTTCCAACGATCATCGGTATTTTACTCGAAACTATATTTTTATTCGTCACATGATATGTGTTTTGGTTGGAGCGTCTTGTATGATATGAGTATTTTCTTGTTTTATTTTGTGTTTTAAGTTATCAATCCTTGCTGGAAACACCTATTTGAGAGAGCCAAAATTATGTCATGACTTGTTAAAATTGCTCTCTATGCTTCACTTAAATTTTTATGAGCAACGGATTTGCTCTAGTACTTCACTTATATCTTTTTGAGAATGGTGTGATTTAGTATTTTTGAAGAAATGCTCTCTTGCTTCACTTAGATTTATTTGAGAGTTAATAAAATTTCCAAGAAATTCTCTCTTGCTTCACTTAAATTAATTTGAGAGAAAGAAAAAATTATTATGCTCATGATCTTCACTTATATTTGTTGGAGCTTGTCAAAAGCAATACATGAAAATTAGTCCCAAAGTGATAGATATCCAAGAAGGATATAATAAAAACTTTCATGAAGATCATTGGACAAAATAAACTTGATTCTTAGTAATAGTTTTGAGATATGATTATGTGGTATGTGAGTCATCTTGATGAGTAATTATGCTTTCGTAAGGATATCGATGTTAAGGTTTGTGATTCCCTATGCAAGTACGAAAGTCAATAGTCATGAAATGAGATTATATCCTACTTGTGGTGCATCATTTGGTGTTTTTTATGCTTAATGCTTCATTATGAGATTATTCCTTTCTTAGTTGGTTGCTTCCCAATCTTTTGCTAGCCTTCATTTTGCAGTAAGTATGATCACTACTTGTGCATTCAAAAACCTTTAACCCAGTTTTGCCACATGAGTCCACTATATCTACCTATATGCGGTATTCTTTTGCTGTTCTAAGCAAATTTGCATGTGCCATCTCTAATTTTCAAACTAAACTTCTCTTTTGTGTGTCTCTTTCGCTCGCGGAGCGGTTAGGGGTGGCTAATATTTTCCATGCTAGATGTGTTATTATCAAGATGAGTGTTTATTCACTTGTCATTGTGCGAGAGTAAGGCAAAGGTATTAGGGATGCCCAGTCCCGAAATGCAAAAAAAAATTGAATTTACTTTATGTTGTCAAATAATAAATTCCTTGGAAAGTGTTGGTATGGAGGGCAACCGTGGATACGGCTAGCCATGGAAAGTGAAAGTTATGGTGGAAAAAGTAATGAACTTTATTTTCTATTTGGGAACCGCCTCTGATATATCTATGCATGGAAAGTATTGGGAACTCTAAGTCGTTTTCGTTGGTGGGATGGATACACCTCTCAAAATGTTTTTATCTCTAAGTTTTTCGCTTTGAGCTCTAGCACCTCTACAAATCCCTACTTCCCTCTGCGAAGGGCTTTTCTTTTACTTTATGCAATTTTTATTTTCAATCTTCATTTTCTCTTATAAAAGCACCAACTAGGAGGCAATATGATTGTACTTAAGTATTGGGTGTAGCTAATATTCGAGTTTGCTTCATGAATGAATCAATGTTTGAGCATGATGTGCTAGGGATAACTTATTTTAGCATTGATATTTTGAAAGACATGTTTGCTTGTTGATATGCTTGAGTATCTAAATTATCATGTCAAAACTAGACTATTGCTTTGAACAACTAAAAGTACAATTGTCCATGCTATAAAGAAAACAATATGATATGACATGATAGGCAGCATTCCACATCAAAAATTCTGTTTTTATCACTTACCTACTCGAGGACGACTAGGAGTTAAGCTTAGGGATGCTGATACGTCTCCAACGTATCTATAGTTTTGATTGTTCCATGCTGTTATATTATCAATCTTGGATGTTTTACAATCATTTTATAGTCATTTTATATCATTTTTGGTACTATCCTATTGACATAGTGCCAAGTGCGAGTTCCTATTTTTTTCGTGTTTTTTACATCGCAGAAAATCAATATCAGACGGAGTCCAAATGCCACGAAACTTTATGGAGATCCTTTATGGACCAGAAGGAACATGTTGGGCCCTGGTTGCACCTGGGGCGAGTCCCAAGGAGGGGACAACCCACCAGGGTGCGCTAGGACTCCCAGGCGCGCCCTGGTGGGTTGTGCCCACCTCGGGTGCCCCCCGGACCGCCTCTTTTCTCTATAAATACCCCAAAAATACCAAAACCCTAGGGGAGTCGACAAAATATTCATCCAGCCACCGCAGAGTCCAGAACAACTGGATCCAATCTAGACACCATCTAGGATGGGGTTCACCACCTCCATTGTTGCCTCTCCGATGATGCATGAGTAGTTCTTTGTAGACCTTCGGGTCCGTAGTTAGTACCTAGATGGCTTCATATCTCTCCCTCTCTCTTGATTCTCAATACAATGGTTCTTGGAGATCCATATGATGTAACTCTTTTGCGGTGTGTTTATTGGGATCGATGAACTTCAAGTTTATGATCAGATCTATCTTTTTATATCCATGAAAGTTATTTTAGTTTCTTTGATCTCTTATATGCATGATTTCTGATAGCCTCGTATTTCTTCTCATTTATTTGGGTTTTGTTTGGCCAACTTGATCCCTTTATCTGGCAATGGGAAGAGGTGTTTTGTAGTGGGTTTGATCTTTACGGTGCTTGATCCCAGTGACAGAAAGGGAAATGACACGTATGTATCATTGCTACTAAGGATAAAATGATGGGGTCTATCTCTACATAGATAGATTTTGTCTACATCATGTCATCATTCGTATTACATTACTCTGTTTTGTCCATGAACTTAATACACTAGATGCATGATGGATAGCGGTTGATGTGTGGAGTAATAGTAGTAGATGCGGGCAGGAGTCGGTCTACTAATATTGGACGTGATGCCTATATAATGATCATTGCCTAGATATCATCATAATTATTTGAGGTTCTATCAATTTCCCAACAGTAATTTGTTTACCCACCGTTTGCCATTTTTCTCGAGAGAAGCCACTAATGAAACCTACGGCCCCCGGGTCTTCTTTCTCATATATTTGCCTTTGCGGTCTACTTTTCTCTTGCATTTATTTTCAGATATATTAATCCAAAAACCCAAAAATACCTTGCTGCAATTTTTCTTTATTTATTTTATTTGGCGTTTGATCTATCAATCTACTACAAATTTACCTCACGTCCGCTTGCCTATCTTGAGGTGCTGTACCCCGGAAGGGATTGACAACCCCTTTAATACGCCGAGTTGCAAGAAGTTGTTTTTTGTGTGCATGTGATGTTTACATTGTGTTGCTTGGTTCTCCTACTGGTTCGATAACCTTGGTTTCATATCTGAGAGAAATACCTACTGCCACTGTGCTGCATCATCTCTTCCTCTTTGGAGAAATACTGACGTAGCTTCAAGCGAGATCAAGCTCCGAAGAGAAAGAGCCAAACAAGCTTTTAAGCAAAAGGGAAAGATAAGCAAAGAGCTTTTAAGCAAGAACCATAGCATCATACAAGATTAAGATTGTCATACTTGATCATCTTGGATCATATCATAGGAACACCATACATATAGCATACTTGGGATAGAAGTCGTTGCATTGTTGCTTAGTAGGTTGTGCACAAGTTTCGTATCCGCCTATTGTGTAATCGTGGTAGCGGCTCTTTAGTGTTGTGCAACAAGAGCATTTTCGCGGATTCCACATTTTGGCTCATTCCTTGGTTGCACGACGCCACTTATCTATCCGTGTGTGTGTTTCCGTGTACCATATCTTGCTATTGGTCTACTTGTTGCATTTGCAAATTTGTGAATCTTTTCCAACATTATTGAAGCTCACTAACAATTGCATCAAATTTTGTGCCACCATCCTAACCAAGCTCCACCATAAGCTTTTACTTGTGTAGGTGTGAGAAAATGACATGAATTGGTACCAATTGTGCTATTTCCATGTTACACATTTGAGTGACCATTGATCCATCTTCAACATCGGTCAAGGTACTTTCGCTATAAGTTCTTCTCTTTCTCCCACTCACATATTTTCTTCGAATGATGGATAGGCCAAGTTCTTCTACCAATCCACTCTTCCTCGAGCAAGATGACGACCCCAACAACTACATCACCAAGATCCACCTATTTGGCACACAACGAGCTTTGCATCAAGAACAACAAGCAATGAGAAACTGCATCGACAACCTCACCACCGACTTGCGACTCTTCGGGCAACGTACAAAAGACTACTTCGACAACAATCTCGACGAACAAAAGCAAGAGATCAAAGCAAGAATGGACGAGATTCATGCCTTGTTGGTCAACCGCTCTTCTACTTCTTCGTCCTACTCAAGACAGAGCCGCTTGAGTCGACACTCCGACGACACTATCTCCGGTTCAAGTACCCCAACATCAAACACTCATCAACGAGCCGTGCACCAAGACCGTCAAGCAAACTGCAATCCTCTACATGACAACGACTCTTAAGAGCAACTTCGTGCGCAAGAACATCGACACTGTCAAAACCAAACTACCTTTGCACAAGCACAAGAACGGCAACACCAACGGCAAGAACAACAACGATGTGCAGCTCAAGCACTTGAGGCGCAACGTGCCCTCTGAGATTCAAGTCGCGCCATAGCTAGATGCAACCAGCAAAATCGTGAGCAACAAGAAGCGCTTTGCGAGGAAGTTCAAGAAAGAATATATCAAGCTCACGTGCATCGTCAAGTTCCTTGACAAGCTTGACAAGCTCCTCCACAAGTTCGACAAGAACCTCAAGTTCACCAAGAGCAAGAAGACAATGGAAATCCTCCACACCAAGCGAAAATTGAGGGAGAAAATCCTCCGCATCAAGGACGTCATCATCCCCGACCCCAACACAATGAAGAGCAATGCTACGGCAAGCTCAAGTTCACCATGCCCAAGTTCACCGGAAGCAATGATCCTCAAGAGTGCCTTTCATTCCGCTTGCACAACTATGAGGAAGAGAAGAAGATCTCTATGGCATCCCTTGTTCCATGCTTACGTCCTCATTTGGTGAGAGCAAATCATTGAGCGCCGAGAGGCAGGAGGTCAACCACCCATCACAACATGGGCACAAATGAAGGATGTCATGAGAGCACATTTCATGCCAACCTACTACAACCGCGAGCTCTTCAAGAAACTCCAACTACCCAAACAAGGAACAAAGAGCATTGAAGAGTACTATAAGGAAATGGGGATCGCCATGATTCGAGCAAATGTCACAGATGACGATGAGCAAACTATGGCACGTTTCTTGAATGGACTCAATCATCCTATAAAGAAGATCGCTGACTTCCAACCTTACTCAAACCTCATCGAGCTAGTTCATCAAGCTACCAAAGCGTAACAACAAGTGCAACATGACTTCAAGTACGCCAACTACTCTTCCAAGAGCTACGACTTCTCCAACAACCAAGCTTCAACGACTCCAACACCTTCTACCTCAACCAAAGCTATCCCAAGCAACAACGACAAGTCAAGCTACAAGAAAACTTCGACAACCTCAAGTCATCCTCCTACTACAAGCAACTTCAAGCCGAGAACTTCATCATCTATAACCCCAAACGATGAGACCGTTAAGACAAGTACAATCAAGTGCTTCACATGCGGCAGAAGAGGCCACAAGTCCTTCAAGTGTACAAACAAGTGCACCATGATCCTCAACGACGATGGAACCTATGACTCCATGTGTGAAGAGGAAATGGAAGCCCTTGAGCAAGTGGCCATGCACCAGCGCATGAACAAAGATGAAGATGATCAAGTATTTTGTGACAAAGATTCGAGCCCCGCTCTAGTTGTCTCCAAGGTCTTGAAACTTCAACATCAACAAGACAAAAACCAAAGATGTCATATCTTCCACACCAAGGCCGACATCAATGGAAGTCATTCAAGGTCATCATCGATGGAGGGAGCTGCCATAACTTGGCAAGTGAAGAACTATGCTCCAATCTCCAATTGGTCAAGATGAAGCACCCGCATCCCTACAAGGTCCAATGGCTTAGCGACTCCGGCACTATCCAACTCGATCATATGGTGCAAGTTTCCTTCAACATCGGAGCATACGAAGACACTTTCAAGTGCGATGTCGTTCCGATGTACGTTTTCCACCTCCTTCTTGGACGGCCATGACAATTTGACCGAGGCGTCATCCACAACGGGCTTACAAATCACTATAGATTCAAGATGAAAGGAAAGGAGTACGTGCTATAACCTATATCTCCAAGCCAAGTGATCACCGACAAGCAAGTCACCCATCATGGAGAGAATACTGAGAGAGCGAACCACCCAAAAGAGAGTGAGTGCCACAAGCCCAAATTGAGTGCCTCCACGATGAGCGACAAGAAAAATCTAGTCCTATTTGCCACCAAAAGTGAGACGAGAGAAGTGTGTGAGAACCCATCAAGTGTCAGGCACTATGTACTTTTGTGCAAGGAAGATGCACCAAAAGCTAACACCTCTCACAATCTACCTTTAGTGTTATCTTCTCTATTACAGGAATTCCAAGATGTATTCCCCGACGAGCTACCTCCGGGTCTACCTCCACTACGAGGCATCGAGCACCAAAACGACCTCATCCCCGTAGCACCCCTTCCTAACAAGGCCCCCTACCACATCAACCCCGAGGAAACAAATGAGATCCAATGGCAAGTACAAGAACTCATCGACAACAACCATGTACGAGAAATCTTGAGTCCTTGTGCCGTATCGGTAATCCTTGTTCCCAAGATAGATGGTACATATCACATGTGTTACGATTGTCATCCTATCAATGCTATTACCATGCATTATCATTAGCCCATTCCACGCCTAGACGATATGCTAGATGAGCTTAGCGGAGCCACCATTTTCTGTAAAATTGTGGCTACTATCAAATACTCATCCAAGAAGGTGATGAATGGAAAACCGCATTTAAGACCAAATTTGGCTTATATGAATGGATTGTTATGCCAATGGGTTTATCCGAAGCACCCGGTACTTTCATGAGAGTCATGCATTTTGTTCTTCGACCCTATATTGGTGTATTTCACTATTGCAGGATGCTGCTAATGCGACACTTCGATCAGAGGCCCTTCGAGAAACTATGCGCAATGCCATAATCGCAAACGGTGCTGTATGAAAACCGTCAGAAATGTATAAAACGTTTGCTATGACGGATGCATCAAACATGGTTTAGGTTTTAGTTGCAGAAAGGCATACAGTTCAGTTCAATTAACTGTTTGCGATGAGGAGGAACAAAAGAAACGGGTAGCCAGATGTAGGCATGTGCGATACATAGCATACGGTTCACTTAGATGAACTATTTGTGATTAGGCAACACAAAAGAAATGGGCAGCCAGATGAAGGTGTGTGCGATATACATCATATAGTTCACTCGGATGAACTATTTGTGATTAGGCAACACAAAAGAAATGGTCAACCAGATCAAGGTGTGTGGCATATACGACATGCGGTTCACTCGGATGAACTGTTTGCGTTGACACAAGAGTACAGAAACGGTTCAACTTAACAAGACGTGTGTGTTTGTGCGATGGGATTGCATGCGGTTCACTCGGCCCTTGTCGTCAGTGCGTGACCTCTGTGGCAACCGTTCGCTCGCCAGGCGCCTCTTCATGTACCATGGCAACCGTCCACCGACTCTTCGCCTTTCCCTCATGATTTGGAACTGCTGTCGCATGCTAGCTCTTCCCCCCTCCTCCATTTGCCTTCACCCTTCCTTCTGCCATTGTTTGATCGTCTTCTCCATGGAGGGAACAATCCGGAAATGACCCTGTTATTCTTCCCCGATCTGAATGATGACGCGGTGGAGGAACTCACTAATCGATGCGACGTCATCACCTCGGCTAGCATGGCAGGTTCGTTCAAGACCATTCTCGACTCAACTAATAACATCATTACAAGGAACCCAAGGGTGCAGGAGCGGTATGATCTCCCCTATCTTCTTTGCCATGACCCTGCTGACTGGCGCGGGGACGAGGGAAGCCTCGCCTTGTGTAAGTGGATGCCGCTTGATAATGATACATATGATGTTAAGATGCCATCGCTTGAGGGCAAGGCTTGGGCTGGCGCAAATGGAGATTGGGTTGTTTATATTGGGTACAACTGCGAGTGGGAACTTGTGAATGTGTACACTCGTCACCGGGTTCCACTTCCAAAAATCTCAGACAACCTAGAGGTTGAGCACACAGATGGTCTACGTGAGTTCAAATAAGATCATGGTAACTGCCGTCTACGAAAGATAGCAATTTGTCGAGTTCCCAACCGCTTTTGGGATTACACGAACTATGAAGTTGTTGCTATCTTTGACAAGCTTGTTGCCTTCCTTACTTCCACGCCTCGATGGATATTGCTCAAAAATCAGTTTCTATACATGGATGAGTACTGTGATGCAATTCACTACGAGGATCTTGTGTTGGTACCACCACTCGTGGCACTGTTTTTGCATGGAATCCTCAGGATTTTGGTACGTTTGTCTTCCACCATAATTATAATTGTTTCATCCACATGCATGCGAGTTAGCTAGTTTCCCTTTACTAATTAACCTTCTTGTGTTTCCAAGGTCCTGTGGACATTCCACCACCTATACTTGAAAAATTTATTCACGAGCATGAGGACGAGCAGGACCCATATACTCAGTTGCGCCTCGCAACTTATTCCGATGGATCACCTCTTCTTGTCTGTATACGGGGCACTACTGATGTTACTAAGGAGGCAGGTGTTGTCTCGTATGGTCGCACTCTCCGGACCTATTCCAACATCCGTTGCAGGGTATTCGGGATGTATACTGGTGTACTAGCGCCAACACCTTCTCCCTGGTTCAGTATTGAAAGTCTTGGAGGAAACTCGCTCTTCCTTGGACAAAACTATCCAGTGATGGTGGAAGGCAATCCAGCTATAGTTGACACAACGTTACTACCATTTATGAGAAGAAACTGTATTTATACCTTGCACATTACTATGCTTCCATACCGTCCCAATATGGGTATTGAAATAGGCCGCTTCAGCCTGGATGATCAGTCCTGCGTTGGTCTCGAGATTGATAGTAGCTGGCCCTTCCCAGAGAAACACTTCTGGTTCAAAGCAAGTGTTTCCAATGCCGACGATTGGTTGAGCTGAAGTTCATTTCATCGCTTTGTTATTTGTTGTGTGATAAAAACTTTACTAGAATGTTTTGTTGGAAATGATCTATAATCCAACGTGTATCCTCGTTGTCGTTGTGGGTTGATGACATGTATGTAATCAATGGTACTTTGCATATGCGTCCATGAACTCACGCCTTCTAGTGGTGTCCATATGAACAGTGCTAGTGATTTTAGTTGCAAAAATTATATAGTGCTAGTGATTTGTAGCTGCATATTTTGACAAATTGCAGTGTTAGTTGACAAATGGCAATGTTACTAGATAAACAAATGTCAATCTTTCCAGTTTGAGAAATGGCAACATACCCAAAATGACAGATATGCAAATCTTACCCAATTGTTTGTACGTGGTTGCACACGGGTCATGCAAAACAACCGTTTGCGTTGAAGGGATGCAGAAATCCTGCTCGGCACATTTTCCCTTGGCTTCCTGGGGAAGCTGTCGGTTTGCATACGGGTGTTCTAACTAAAATGTTTGCGATGAGTGTTTTATATTTAAAAACCATTGACGTTTTTTTCAAAATAAAATCGTTTGATAAGTCTGTACATTAAGAGAGAAAAATGCAAGTTTGTGCAAACCATATCTTTATTCAGTCACACTGCGAATTTATATTCATATGATCGAGAATTCGAGATACAGTATTAAACCCCAAAAAAACTATTTCCGGTGGCGGTGGAGGCAGCGTGCCGCGCCGTCGTTGTCCTCCTCCGGGATGCCATTTTTGAAGTCTTCAAGGAAGCACAAAATGTTCTTCACTTGTAAATCAAACATCATGTCATCGCGCGATCAACGGGCGGGGCGCGGGAGGATGGCAATTGGTGCCGCTGATACGTAGCGGTCGACGACAACGTCCCATGCCGCCGAGGAGGGGGCGCACGGGCGCGGCGGGTGCAGCCAAATGCACAGGGACCGGCGCCGCGATGGGTGGAAGGGCACACACGGGCGCGGCGGATGCAACCAAACGCACGGGGGCCAGTGACATGATGGGTGGAGGGGCGCGCATGGGCACGGGCACAGGCGCTGGCATGTACACGAGCTCACATGGGTCCGCGGAGAGCTCGCTGACGCCTGCGGCTTGCAGCTCTGCGATAGTGCTCGGCGACTAGCCCGTCAATGCTACGGGGATGGTCGCTGGCACGGCCACGTGGATGGAAGCTGGAACGGGAGCGGGGACAGCAACCACCGCGGACAGCTCGTTTTTGGCCATGTACATGAGGCCCCATTCCTCCTTATTTTATATCTCCTCCGGCTCGGAGTCGACTTCACCAAACTTGAAGACTAGTGGCAGATGATCATTCTGCGTCATGGCGGTGGAGATCTGCGGGGGGAGGGGAATGGGAGGCGAACAGTAAGGCCATCTGTATTAAACAACAACTCGGGCGCCATTAATGGAGAGGAAGGCGGGTGGCCATGGAAGTCAAAGGGCTCGCTTCCCAGTGAGCCTGCACAGTGTAAAGGTCGCGCGCTTCCCAGTGAGCCTGCGCATTGGAGGACAGCTTGCACGCCTCTCGGTCAGCCTGCGCACCGGACTGTGCTCGCACGCCTCCTGTTCAATCAAGGTCAAGCAGCTGTCCACACAACAACTCCTACAGCCATTAAAACCAAGACATGTGGCATCACGTGAATGGTTAACAGAATGCACACGTTTTGAATTATAGAAACGTTTGAGATATTAAGTGGCAGCTATTTTTTCATAATCCCTTTGTTGGCTGTCATTATTCGAGCGCACCTTCTCTCAAAATGGAGACGAGAAATACCACATCATGTGGGGCGCCATTCCATGATAGCATGCCAGGTTTCATGAATTTCCGACGAGTTTTGGATTTACTAGAATTTAAAAACCAGGCATCTCAATCTTTTGTCGGCAATCAACGGTGCCCTAGTTTTTGAAATTTATTCCTATTTATTGCGGGACCTAAGCATGCACCCAAGGACACAAATTTTATTTTTCAACCAATTTATATGCACTGGAGCATGTGCATGTAGTTCAAATTAGAATTATGCAAATAAATGTATTGAAAACTCAGCTAATGCATAAAATGTCCAATAGAACCCTGAAAAATCACAAAAGTTGACACAACACTCCTGTTGTTCTATGTTGACACGAGAAACTTTTTGGAAGCAATAAGAGGAAGTGGATATCATTTAGTCCCCAAAGGTGGGACGTTCCCTACCTAAACCATGATGCTTGTTGTGAGAAGCTCTGGTTTGTGAGAAGCATATACCCAAACTTGCCCCAAATGGGACAAAATTTTTACCACGACATGTTGATGCCGCTCCCTGAAAGCATGCAAAGTTTCATCAATTTCAGACAAGTTTTGGATTTACTCGATTTTAAAAACAAGGCATCTCAATGTTTTGCCGGCAATCAACAGTGCCCTGGTGTTTGAAATTCGTTCCCATTTCTTGCATTGGACCTAAGCATGCACCCAAGGACACATACTTCATTTTTCAACCAAATTATATGCATGGGAGCATGTGCATGCAATTCAAATTTGAATTATGCACATAAATGCATTGAAAAACTCAGTTAATGCATAAAAATTATCCAAACGAACCCCCAAAAATCCCCAAAACTGACATAACACTCCTGTTGTTGTATGTTGACACGAGATTTTTTATGAAAGAAAGAAGAGGCGATGGATATCGTTTCGTTCCCAAAGGTGGGGCGTTCCCTACCGAAACCATCATGCTTGTTGTGAGAAGCTTTGGTTTGTGAGAAGCATATACCCGAACGTGCCCCAAATGGGACAAATTTTTTAACATGGCATGTTGATGCAGCTCCGTGATAGCATGCCAAGTTTCATGAATTTCAGACGAGTTTTGGATTTACTAGAATTTAAAAACCAGGCATATCAATGTTTTTTCAGCAATCAACAGTGCCCTAGTGTTTGAATTTCATTCCATCTCTTGCATGGGACCTATAAATTCACCCAAGGACACATATTAGATTTTTCAACCAACCTTAGTGCACTGGAGCATGTGCTTGTAGTTCAAATTTGAATTACGCACATGGAATGCCTAGAAAACCCAGTTAATGCATAAAAATGTCCTAACGAACCCCGGAAAATCAGAAAAATTGACACAACACTCCTGTTGTTCTATGTTGACACTAGAAAATATTTGAAAGCAATAAGGGGCAATGGATATGGTTTCATCCCCAAAGGTGGGACGTTCCCTATCGAAACCATCATGCTTGTTGTGAGAAGCTCTGGTTTGTGAGAAGCTTATATCCGAACCTGCCCCAAACGGGACAATTTTTTTTACCATGGCATGCTGATGCCGCTCCATGATAGCATGCCAATTTACATGAATTTCAGACGATTTTTGGATATACTAGAATTTAAAAACCAGGCATCTCAATGTTTTGCCGGCAATCAACTATGCCCTGGTGTTTGAATTTCATTCCCATCCCTTGCATGGGACCAAGAAATTAACCCAAGGACACACAAGTGACTTTTCAACCAACTTTAGTGCATTGGAGCATGTGCTTGTAGTTCAAATGTGAATTACATAAAATGCCTAAAAAACCCAGTTAATGTATAAAAAGGCCAAACGAACCCCGAAAAATTCCAAGATTAAACAGAACACTCCTATTGTTCTATGTTGACACTAGAAATTTTTTGAAAGCAATAAGAGGCAACGGATATCATCTCGTCACCAAAGGTGGTACGTTCCCTATTGAAACCATCATGCTTGTTGTGAGAAGCTCTAGTTTGTGAGAAGCTTATACCTGAACCTGCCCCAAATGGGACAAAATTTTCACCACGGCATGTTGATGCCGCTCCATGATAGAATGCCAGGTTTCATGAATTTCAGATAAGTTTTGGATTTACAAGAATTTATAAACCACACATCTCAACGTTTTGCCGGCAATCAATAGTGCCATGGTGTTTGAATTTCATTCCCATTTCTTGCATGTGACCTAGAAATTCACGCAAGGACAGACATGTTATTTTTCAACCAACTTTGGTGCATTATAGCATGTTCTTGTTGTTCAAATCTGAATTACGCACATAAAATGCCTAGAAAACCCAGTTAATGTATAAAAAAGGCCAAACAAACCCCAAAAAATTCCAAGATTGAACACAATACTCCTGTTGTTCTATGTTGACACTAGAAATTTTTTGAAAGCAATAAGAGGCAACGGATATCGTCTCGACCCCAAAGGAGGTACGTTCCCTATCGAAACCATCATGCTTGTTGTGAGAAGCTCTGGTTTGTGAGAAGCTTATACCCAAACCTGCCCCAAGTGGGACAACATTTTCACCACACCACGTTGATGCCGCTCCATGATAGCATGCCAAATTTCATGAATTTCAGAAGAGTTTTGGATCTACTAGAATTTAAATACCAGGTATCTCAAGGTTTTGCCAGTAATCAACAGTGCCCTGGTGTTTTAAATTCATTCCCATCTCTTGCATGGGACCTAGAAATTCACCCAAGGACACACATGTGATTTTTCAACCAACTTTAGTGCATTGGAGCATGTGCTTGTAGTTCAAATTTGAATTATGCACATAAAATGCCTAGAAAACCCAGTTAATGTATAAAAAGGCCAAACGAACCACAAAAAATTCATTCCCATTTCTTCCATGGGACATAAGAATGCATTGAAGGACACAAATTTGATTTTTCAACCAATTTGTATGCACCGGAGCATGTGCATGTAGTTTAATTTTGAATTGTGCACCTGAAATGGCTAGAAAACAAGTTTAATGTATGAAATGTCCAAATGAACCCTGAATAATTCCAATTCTTTTATGACACACATACAGTCGCATGTTCACTGTAGATAAAATGTCTAGCAATTCAAACACCATCCATTGCCACCGTGACCCCATTTTGTAATTCAAATCAAGTAGATCCCACATAGTTTATTCTCACCAACCGTGTGAGATGTAGTACAAAATATCATGGAGCACCGTCGGTGTATAGTACGCTTATGTCTTACGCAAGAAGGTGCGCCAGCTATAGTCCACAGCCGGCGTGTCAAGCACACTAGCTCGCTCCCCCAAAACTCCTGCCTCTGCATCCCTCTCTGCTTCAGTCCCTTGATTCAAATTTTCAGTAGCCCCGACATTTTACTCCGCCTCTGCATCCCTCGCAATCTCAAAAATATCTGCTCACCCTTGATCCAAATTTTCAGTAGCCCCGCCCTGTTACTCCTGCCTAGTAAAATTTTCAGTTGCCGCAGTATTTCCTCAAACATAACCTCTGCTCACACAGACACAAACAACCCTCGAAACCATTGGTAGGTCGCTGCCATCACCGGTGCCTCCATCCTCAACCTCTGCCTATGTGCCGGGGAGCTCGAGTAGCCAATGGCGAAAAAGAGGTTTATTGCGGCCTTTTGGGCCGACGCTGGCGAGGTGGCCGCCGAGGTGTCCCCGTTGTCCTTCGTAGGCCCGATCCGCCATCGCCGGTCCCCCGATCCTCCTGCTGCCGCACCCCTATGCCGGTTCGAGGACTTACCCGTCCTCTCCTAGGACCCGGCAGCCGATGAAGTCCTACCTCGGGGTCCAGCAGTGGCGGTGGGGGACGTGGGTCGCCGAGATTACAGATCGAGAGACCCACACCTGCCGGTGGCTCGGTAGCTTCCACACGGCTGAGCTCGCGGCCATGGAGTACGACCGCTGGAAGGTCTGCTACCATGGCGCAGCGGCTAGGCTCAATTTCCTCTTCGGCACATGTACGGTCCACCTTGTTCTGCTGGAGCCAGGGTGGTGAGCTCGGCTATGGCAAGGGAGGACCGCGAGGCGTTGGAGCGTCTCGAGGTCGAGGCCACCGACGAGGCCTACATGCAAGAGCTCCGCCGGCAGCACCCGGAGCTCATGGAGGCAGAGCGGGCGATCTTTGCCGGCATGGAGGGCGGCGAGGTTATCACGCTCTCCTCCGATGATGAGGTCGAAGGCAGCAAGGACGGCGGCGTGAAGGGCGACGAGGTGATCGCGCTCTCCTCTGATGATGAGGTCAAAGGCGCCAGCAACAGCGATGCGGAGGGCGTCGAGGTGGCCCTCCAGGACGAGGAGATCGACGTCGACGAGTGGAGGGGTGCCTTCCCCAGCAACCCCGGCGACGGTACTGGCTCGGACCTGGCTCACGACACACCGTACATGACGAGGAAGGATTGGCTTGACCTCTACTTTGACCGAAAGTAGTTTAGCTTAGTTTAAATTTATGTTTTATGTTCGGTTATGCAAAACTATCTATGTTTATGTTTGAATGCATGCTACTTTCGGTTGAACCTGCTTTGAACTTGATCAAATTGAAGTTTACAACCTTAAGTTTACGGGATCGACTAGAAAATGCCAAAATTTGCTGGAGTATATATATATCCACTAAGGGTTTTAGTCCTTTAACTTTTTAAGGATCACCTAGAGATGTCCTTATGACTTGTTTATTTCAGTTCTTCACAATGTGATGCTCTATATGTGCAACTATTTTCCGTGTAGTTCAATTTCATCAATAACAGTTTCAACAATACCACTATGATTTATGATATTTGGTTGTTGTTAAGGAGATTGAAGTTAACATGCCTTTTCATTTTTCAATTGTTGTTTAGCAACATGCATTGTAGTGAATGACTAAATATGCAATCCCAGGCTACATAGCAACAAGGAAGAGTGTGACTTTAATGTTATGATGATCTCTAGATATACATGTAATAAAATCTTATATAATGGGATGGATGGAATGTCGTACTACGTCATTTTCAATTGTTGTTTAGTTTCCAATATTAACTTGGAGCTTTTAGGTACTTTTATCATTGCCAAAGATCCACACTTCGACCCGTTCTGCGCATGGGGCAATGAGATATTCATGAACCAGCATCAAGTGAGGAAACTGATAAAGATTGTTACTAAAATGGGTCAAAAGATGTCAATTGAACTATTTGTTTAAACTTTATGCAACACAACAGTGAACTGCAGGATGGTAAGTAAGAACCCTGTAGCCTTCTTTTTACTGCCCGTAATGAGTTTTATTAGATGACAATATCTGAATCTTTTTTCTTTTGTAGTGGATCCTGAAGAAATTTACTCAAGATTAGCTCTCATAATACATGATTGGCGGCCGACCATCACAAGGGGTTGGACTAGAGTCCTGCATGCCTTCTGCATCCAGGAGAGCACAATAGGGCCATTCCACTTCACCTTGTTCAGCAACTGGAATGTCTGTCGCCTCTTTCTTTACCATCTGTAATAGTACAAGTATAGAACCCTGGTACATCATTCTTTATTTGGTGCTTATGTAATTCTTAAACATATGTACCTATGAATCGAATAATGCATTGGTTGTTTGAACCTGATGGATATGAATAAAGCTATAGCCTACTTTTAAGTTTAAATTAGGTACAATTTTAAATAGCAACAATTAAATTAGGGCGAAATTACGTTGTGCAGGTCATTACGGCACACACGGTTGGTAAAAACAAAAACGTTTGTGATATACACCATAATCCGAGACGGTTCACAGAGAGGAAACGTGTGCAAGCATGCACACATTTTCCATTCGCAAAGCGTGTGTGATGTCAGACACTATCACATACGATGCGGGAAAACTAAATGTGTGTGATTGTCTACCTATCGTACACGGTTTATAATCATCAACTGTTTGTAATGTGCCAGGCATCGTAAATCTCTCGTGCCTGGAATCTGCCTAGAATCTGCATGGAAAGCTTCCGTGCCTAGAATCTGCCTAGTTTTAGGCAGAACCACAAAACTCCGACTGCGATGGAAATGCGAGCACAAACGAGTAACCAGGATGAAGCGTTTGGGATATTTGAGATATCAGAAACGGTTATACAGGGACAAATGTATGCATCAAGGCTCCCTATCCCCGACGGTTTCTAGGTCATGTGGGAAGGACCCCCCTATCACCCACACTCACTTGCCGACGGTTCCAAATGCCGTCGTGGAAAGGTGTAAAAAACTGTTTGTTTAGGACCGACGCGCACCAGTGTTTGTTGTGGTGTATTTTGACGATATTCTCGTGTTTAGCAAATCGCTCAAAGATCATGTCACCCATCTTAGAACCGTGTTACAAACCCTTAGGAAAGAGCACCTTTACGCTAATATGGACAAATTCCTTTTTGGTGTTGATAAGATTGTTTTCTTGTGTTTTGTTGTGTCTACTAAGGGTGTTCATGTTGATGAATCTAAGATCAATGCTATTAAAACTTGTCCCCAATGAACCAACTTGCAACAAGTGTGTAGCTTCCTTGGTTTAGCCAGTTTCTGTCATCGATTTTTGAAGGACTTTAGCACCATTGCATCCCCTTTACATGCTTTGAGTAAGAAGAATGCACCCTTTGTTTGGGACCATCTCAAGACAGTGCATTTAATGAGCTTAAGAATTTACTTACTCATCCTCCCATGCTTGCATTACCCGACCTTGACAAATCCTTTGAAATTCATTGCGATGCTAGCGGTAATGGCATAGGAGGTGTCTTAATGCAAGAGAAGCGCCTAATTGCTTACTTTAGTGAAAAACGTTCCAGAGCGCAACTTAATTACCCCATCTATGACAAAGAGCTTTATGCTTTAGTCTGAGTTTTGCATGAATTGGAACATTATCTTCGCCCTCATGAATTTGTCATTCATACCGACAATCAAACGCTTAAATACCTTAAGGGTCAAACTAAGTTGAACAAGCGTCATGCTAAGTGGAGTGAGTTCATTGAGTCATTTCCTTATGTCATCAAATATATCAAAGGTAAGGAAAATGTCGTGGCGGATGCTCTTTCCAGCATATGCATGCTTGTCACCAAACTTGAGTTGAATGTCATTTGCTTTGATCACATAAAAGTCTTGTATGCGCATGATCCTACTTTTGTTATTCCATATGCCAAATGTTTGACGCATACATCTTGGGAACGCTATTACATCAAAGATGATTATCTTATGAGAGCTAACAAACTATGTATTCCGAATCTTCACTTCATTTGTTACTTTTGCAAGAATCTCATGGAGGAGGACTAATGGGACACTTTGGACGTGACAGGACATTCGCTATGCTCTCCAAGAACTACTTTTGGCCCAAGATGTTCCGCGACGTCTCACGCTAAACCAACCGATGCTCTACATGTCGCAAAGCTAAGTCCGAAGCTCAATCCCATGGTCTTTATATGCACCTTCCAATCCCATATCACCCATGGGAAGATATTAGCAAGGATTTTGTCCTTGGTTTGCCTAGAACTAGAAATGGAAAGGATTATATGTTTGTTGTTGTGGACTGATTCTCTAAAATGGCACATTTCATACCATGCAACAAGATAGACCTTATGGGCCAAGCTCAGAATCAAGCTCTTGTTCTCTTTGGCATACCATCCTCAAACCGATGGCCAAACGCAGGTGACCAACCATACGCTCTCCACTCTCCTACGTGTGTTGATCAAGAAGGACATCAAGGAGTGGGAGGAGTGTCTACCCATCGCCGAGTACGCCTACAACCACGCAAGGCACTTGACTACCGGCAAGTCCCCCTTCGAGGTCATCTATAGTTTCAACCGATTGTGACCATTGGAAATTCTTCCTCTACCACTACAAGAGCGCACCAACATGGATGCGAGTGCCCGATTCAACTACCTCAAGATGATGCATGAACATACAAGGCACACCATCGAGCGCCACGTACAATGACTCACGACCAAGCTCAACTTCAACAAGCACCCCATGGTATTCAACATTGGAGATCTTGTGTGGCTAGACCTTCGCAAGGACCGCTTCCCCAATGAGCGCAAGTCCAAACTTATACCATGACCCGATGGACCCTTCAAGGTGCTTGAACGCTACAACAAAAACGCCTACAAGATCGACATTCCACGCGACAAGTACTCCATGAGCGACATCTTCACGTCAAAGATCTCTCCCCGTACCATGGTGATGAGGATTTCGATCCAAGGTCGAATCTTTCTCAAGGGAGGGGAGATGATGTGTAGCATCCTTTGGTCATCCCCATGGACCTATCATTGTCTCACCAAGTTCCAAGACGACCCATGACACGATCACAAGCTAGAGCCCTCGAGACCGAGGTGGCTTCTTTCCTTAGCGATATCACATATGATCCACTCGAGACATGGCTACTACCTAAGTCCAGAATGTTGTGTATGATTAGGTACCAAGAGGACCTCCCAAAGATGCACATGAAGACGGACAAGTCCCCAAGTTCATGCATAAAGAGAACCAATAGAAGGAGTCAAGAACATCTCCCAGGGCCCGGACATCCGGCCACAACCCCGGACATCCGGCCCTTGGAACATCTACCACATCAGCTGAGCAACAGAAGCTAAAAGGCCTGGACATCCGACCAAAGCCCCGGACATCCGGCCCGACGCTAGCTCGGATATCCGGCCCCCGCCCGGAAATACGGTGCCCATCACAGGCCACACCTGAGGCTGGACCCCGTCATCCCGGATATCTGGCCAAAGGCCCGGATATCCGACTCTTCACGTGCTGCCAGACATCCGGCCCCTAGCCGAGACATTCGGCCTGCCAGCCCGGACATACGGTTCCCCATGAAGGCCTGGACATTCGGCCCGACGCCCGTATGTCCGGCTCCACCTATCTGCGCACAGTAAAGGGCCGAGGCCCGCGTACCCCTTCTCCCACCTATACTATATATATACTCAGCCTCCCTCTTTCTAGGGTTAGCGTTGTGATAGCTCATGTGTGAGATAGAGCCGCCGCCCTCCTGGATGCCCCGGCGAGGTTATGGGAAGTTCCAAGTGGAGGCTCATTGGCGTCATCATCGTCCTCAAGGGCCAGGAGGATCTGCGGCGTGATGGCAGCAACGCACTCTTGATGTCATCCTCCTTCGAGTCCTTATCACTGCCGTTATCGCTGGAGCATAACACCACGGGCGAATTGGTAGGGTCTCCCGGCTCAAGACCCCACTCATCAAAGGTGGGCATGGCCGCGACAACCTCCTCCTTGTGGTCGTGGGTGTACAGAGGGGCGGTGGCCTCGAGGCTGTCCCCATGGATCCATTTGAGCAGGGTAAGCAAGGCCCCATCCAGCGTCTTGATTGCCAGGCCTGCAGCTTGCAGCCTCATTTTGTTCTGTCAGATTCAGGGCTCCGCAGACCCAAGAAGGTTCGAACTCTGGGGCGTGTGCGAAGATCTCAACTAGTCAAGCTTAGGGCCCATTTCCCCACAACCTAGCCTAACCGGATTTGTGTGAACAAGGAATAAGATGAACACAACAGTTTACCCAGGTCCAGGACACCTTACGGTGTAAAAACCCTACTCCTGCTTTGTGGTGGATTGGCCTCACGAGGGGTTGAGGATGAACTAGTATAGAGGATGAACAACCTTGTGAGGGATGTTCTAGTGAATGTGGAAAGGGTAGGATCCGGATCCCTCTCTACCGTGGTGGCTGATCTAAATTTATAGTGGCCTTGGTCCCCTTCCCCCGAAACTTAGGCGGGAAGGGATCCCACAACGACCAATTTGAAACGGGATAAGTAGTACATCTAATCCCGACGAAAGCTGGTCTTCGCCTGCAAAGCTTCTGGCTGTGATGTAGCGATGGGCTCGGTGATGACCTCCGTCTTGCCGATCCTGTGGTCTTAGACTTGTTTGTCGGTGTCCTAGGAACGGGGGTCCCCAGACATGCCTGCCTGCAGCCCACGGCGTGGCTCCACCGGCGGCCCTGTACGGCCCATCTTCACCAGCAAACACTCAAGACCCTCGCGAGGGGCCAAGCCTCGCGAGGTGGACGATGCAAGACCTCCTCGGGGCGGCCTCACCAGGCTGGCTCATGAGGGGCGGAGAGATCAAGGCAAGGGGCACCTCGCGAGGTTCCTATGACGCAAGCCATGACGACCAAGGCCAGGCGGGCGCTAGCGCGTGCAGTGTCCTCGTTTCCCCTTTGGTGCTAAAGAGGCAAGCGCAGGCGTGGAGTCCCGAGGCGTCAAGCAAAGGTTTCCATATCGGTGTAACAAGACTAAGGCCAGCAGGACAGCAGGACAGAGGTCACAGTGGCAGGCGAAGACCATCTTTTGTCAGGATAGCTTGTACTTGTTGTCCCCCTTCAAACTGGCCATTGTGGGATCGCTTCCTGCCTATTATTTGGGGAGAGGACCCGGGCCTCTATAAATAGGGCTAGCCACCATCGTAGCCGGGAATCGGGTCTGGAAGGATCGGCTCATCAAGATACGAAAGGATCTGAACTTGGTCCCGATCCACTCCACCAAGACTACCGCATAAACTCACCAAGCACAAGAACACCTCTCCTCAGGAGGCTGTTCTTCCCTTTTAACTGTTCATCCTCAGTCCAAGAGGCAATCCACCACAAAACACTAGAGTAGGGTATTACACCACATCTGTGGCCCGAACCAGTATAAATCTTGTGTCCCTTTGTTCTGCGAGTCCGACGCGCTAAGCCTTGAGATTGCGGTGAGGGCGTGAGTTAGAGGGAGGAGAGATCTTCGTGCGCACCCCAGTGTTCAAACCACAAGGGTTTTGCCGGAACCCGGAATCCGACATTTGGCACGCCAGGTAGGGGTGCGCTAAAGCTTTCCTTCCGCTGATCCGCGTCCCATCGCTCCACCGCATTCATGTCGGATGCACATCGAGCCCGCCCGAGCGCCAGGCTGCCCTTGCCGCCCGTGTCGCTCAGACAGCCCCTGTCGGCGGGCCTCCCCTTTGTTCTTCGTCTCCTGTTGCTAACGCCGCTACCAGCCTGGCAGCAAACGAGCAACAAGCATCCTCACTGCACCCATCCGTGTGGCGGGACGACCACACCGCCACACCATCACTGACTCCGACCGGCTCATCCTCTCACGCCCACGGCGCACCCACGGACGCGTAGGCTGCGCTGCTCATGGCAGACGAGCTCCCGCGTTACCGCCTGGTCACCGACCTCTACGAGGACTAGTTGGACCGCATCGTCGAGCTTGTCAGCGCCGCTGGCGGCTCTCCTGCACCATCCCTCTCGCTGCCTCGCCCACCTCCAGCCGTGGGTGATGTAGCTCACGGAGCGCCTCTGCCACCTCCGCATCAAGACGGCACCCTCATGCCGAGATGCGCAGCACACGGAGCGCCACCACCTCCTCCGCGTCAAGACGGTGTCCTCGACCCAAGACGCGCGGTCCCGCAGTGTAATCCACCAAGCCGTGTGCCCGCGCACGAAGAAGGAAGCTGCCAAGAGGTTCCCCGATCGCAGGAAAATGCTCCAGCACTCCCGGTGCCACGATAAGACCGCGTGTAGCCTGTGGCGGCGGTGCATGGACAACATGTAACACCCACGATCCGGCTATATCTCCCACGTGTCAGAGCACGACTTACAGGCATAACCGCATTGTAGGCAGTGTCGCAAGAGGGGTAATATTTACACATCCCATGTACTGAATAAGAAAGAGGCACAGAGTTGGCTCACAATCGCCACTTTACACAATACATGAATATAGCATTACAATCATCCAGATACATCAAGGTCCGACTACAGAACCAAAATAAAGACAACCCCAAATGCATAAGATCCCCGATCGCCCCAACTGGGCTCTACTACTGATCGTCTGGAAAAGAAACGTAGTATCATCCTGAGTCCTCATCGAACTCCCACTTGAGTTCAGTCGCATATCCTGGAATGGCATCATCGGCACCTGCATCTGGTTTTGAAAGTAATCTGTGAGTCATGGGGACTCAGCAATCTCACACCCTCGCGATCAAGACTATTTTAGCTTATGGGTAGGTAAAAGGTATGTGGTGGAGCTGCAACAAGTACTAGCATAAATGGTGGCTCACATACACAAATGAGAGTGAGAAGAGAAGGCAAAGCATGTTCGAGAATCTATGATCAAGAAGTGATCCTGAAACTACTTAAGTTCAAGCATAACTCCAACACCGTGTTCACTTCCCGGACCCCGCCGAGAAGAGACCATCACGGCTACACAAGCGATTGATGCATTTTAATTAAGTTAAGTGTCAAGTTTTCTACAACCGGACATTAACAAATTCCCATCTGCCCATAACCGCTGGCACGGCTTTCGAAAGTTCAAAACCCTGCAGGGGTGTCCCAACTTAGCCCATCACAAGCTCTCACGGTCAACGAAGGATATTCCTTCTCGCGGGACGGCCCGATCAGACTTGGAATCCCGGTTACAAGACATTTCGACAATGGTAAAACAAGACCAGCAAAGCCTCCCGGATGTGCCGACAAATCCCGATAGGAGCTGCATATATCTCGTTCTCAGGGCACACCAGATGAGTGCTTCGTACAACTAAAACCAAACCTCGAGTTTCCCCGTGGGGGTGCTGCAAAGG
>NC_041382.1:296932539-296985871 GCF_002162155.2 Triticum dicoccoides | reverse complement strand
AAAGATGACCCTGGGGCTCCGGAAACCCAAGGGAAAAAGGCTAGGTTGTTAGTGCAAATGTAAAACTAAGGTTGGGCCTTGCTGGAGGAGTTTTATTCAAGCCAACTATCAAGGGGTTCCCATTATAACCCAACCGCGTAAGGAAAGCAAAATCAAGGAACATAACACCAGTATGACAGAAACTTGGGCGGCAAGAGTGGAACAAAACACAAGTCATAAGGCCGAGCCTTCCACCCTTTACCAAGTATATAGATGCATCAATTAAAACAAGAGATATTTTGATATCCCAACAAATATCCATGTTCCAACATGGAACAAACTCCAATCTTCACCTGCAACTAGCAACGCTATAAGAGGGGCTGAGCAAAGCGGTAACATAGCCAAACAACGGTTTGCTAGGACAAGGTGGGTTAGAGGTTGGACATGGCAATATGGGAGGCATGATATAGCAGGTGTTAGGTATCACAACATAATCATAACAATAGAGCGATCAACTAGCAAGGAAAGATATAAGTGATTTTGAGGGTATGGTCATCTTGCCTGCAAAGTTCTCCGAGAAGATGAAAAGCTTGGTCCTCGTAAGCGTACTCAACGGGTTCCTCGATCATGAACTCGTCTCTCGACCCTACCCAAGGCAAGCACACAAGCAAAGTAAACCACAATCAAACATGGTGCAATGCGCAAGCAACATGATGCAAAACATGGCTTGATATGCGGAATGTGATATGCAATACATATGCGTGCTCCGGAAGGAAAAGATTGAACCAGGCCTCAACTTGGCAAACCAAGCATGCCGCCGGAAAGATGAGTTGATTTTGGTCGAAATCGATATAAAGATTACCGGAATCGGATGCACGGTTTGCAAATGGCAAGCAAAACAATAGTGGCACAATTTTGCGATTAACAACACGATGCCATCTAGAATGCAACAAGAAACTAAGCTACTGCACTCCAACATAGTAACAAAGCACATGGCAGTGATCCACTCAAGATGCTTGACAAAAGATGAACACTGAGATACGGGTAAATCACTCAATAGCAGGTTCAAACAAGCATTTCAAAAGTGCAAAAGATATGAGGTTCACAGACTTGGTGAAAATAACATGTCAGGATTTAACATCAGGAAGCAATGTTTTGAGCAAGATAACAACATGCTACAGGAACATATCATGGAAAAGCAAGGCATGGCATGAAACTACTCAAAGCATATAACAAAAGTCCTTTACTGACCATAAGCCAAAAAGGATTAAAAAATATGATGACACCCATGTAAACAGAGCAAGTTTCGTTAACAGATTCAGACTTAGCAGAAAACTGGACATGGCATGAACAGAATTACGAAGGCATGTTTGCGAGCTCGATGCACTCAACACAAGGCATTGCATGACAAGATAGGCATACACCTAGCAAGAAGCCATGATCAAGAAGCTATACATGGCAAGAACAATGTCATATCATGCAAGGATCAACTACAACAAGCTCGACAAAATTGATTAACACGTAAACAATCTGCCAGGAACACTTTATAGCAAAAGTAGAGCAAGATTGAGTCATGCTAGGGTACTCCATAATTGCAAACAAATACATGGATGGATAGAGCATAACCATATCTCAAAATCATCCTTACTGAACATGCTAAAAAGAGGCATTGATCACTCTGTAGCAACATGAATACATGGCATAAAAATAACATTAGGGAAATGACTTGGAAGAATTCTAAGTCCCTGAAATCAGCAACATCACGAGAGCTACTTTGCATGCTTGTGCTAGTCACCATATTGATCACAAAAATACATGGCATACACCCTGTAAAGATTGCATGGCATAGCCCAAAACACATGTAGAGCTCATGCTCATATGAGGCACACAATAAACATGGCAAAAATGACAAATGTCCATAATCTATTAAGATACAGAAACTAGCATTTTATAGCACTTTTGCAACAGCATTTAAAGCATCAAGATGGACTCAAACAAGCATGGTGCAATGGAATGAAATGAAGAGGACATCCTGATGAGCAATTTGATATATCATGCATGCAAAATGGACCAACAAGCATGAAGTTATGGCATGATGAAGTAGGCATAAAAATATGAGGATTCAGGGACTTAGTGGAAAAACACCAAGTCTGGAACTGAGCGTAGAATAGTAAAGTGTGCTCGGAGCGGGATTTATGGGCAGCTCACCCAGTGGGCTCGGCCCAAGATGAGAAGAGGCGAGGTGGGCCTGAGGGAGAGGCGCTGCTGGGCCGGCGGCTGAGGTGTCCCAAGACGGGGCCCACGGGTGCGAGGGGGAGGCGGCCCATGAGCGAGCACTCGTCGTCTCCTCGACAGGAGCCGTGAGAGGCCATGGCGGCGCTGGCGACGACAGGTAAGTGGCGGCACGCCAGCGGGTTCGGCCGGCCGACGGCGGGAATGGGCGGATCCGGATGGCTAACTGCCGGATCCGGTGATGGTGGGGTCGACGAGGCTCTTACGGCGCGGGCGGCAAGGAGCTCCGTGCTCGGGCGACGAGATCCGGCGAGGTAGGTGGTGGAGCAACGCGGCGGCGCAGCGTGCTCCGGCAAGGTGCGGTCGCCAGAGACGGCCGCCGAGGACGGAAGCGAGGCGGCGGTGGAGTGAGGCGAGCGCTCGGGCGGCGGCTGACGTGCTCGGGCCCGGGCGGTGGAGGAACGGGTTGTGGGGGTCCCGGATGGGCCTGGGCGGGCCGCGCGGCGGCGGAGCCGGCGAGGACAGGTGGCAAGCTGTGGTTGGAGGAGAGCGACAGCGGGGCGACGTGGCGGCTTCTGATTGGATGGAGTGAGGTGGCGGCTGGACATGTCCGGCGCGGAGGAAGAAACGTCCGGCGACGCGAGGGGAGCTGTGCTAGGGTTTGATGTGCGCGAGAAAATCGGAGGGAGACACATATTTATAGGTAGAGGGAGTTAGGAGAGTCCAAATGAGGTGCGGTTTTCGGCCACACGATCATGATCGAACGACCAAGAAGATGTAGGGTGTTTGGATGGGTTTTGGGCCACTTTGGAGGGGTGTTGGGCTGCAACACACACGAGGCCTTTACGGTTCCTCGGTTAACCGTTGGAGTATCAAACGAAGTCCAAATGGCACGAAACTTGACAGGCTGTCTACCAGTGGTATACCAAAGCCTCTTGGAAAGTCTTGGTCCAATCCAATGACGTTTAACACCCGCACACGAAAAGAGGAAAAAGGGGACGCCGGAGGACATAGGAGTGCCGGATTGCAAAACGGACAACGGGGAAAATGCTCGGATGCATGAGACAAACATGTATGCAAATGCGATGCACATGATGACATGATATGAAATGCATGACACGAAAGCAAATGACAAGGCAACAACAGAGAATAACTGGAAGACACCTGGCACATCGGTCTCGGGCGTTACAACACTCCACCACTATGAGAGGATCTCGTCCCGAGATCTAGAATGGCACCAGAGGGTATACGGAAGAGGAAGATGAGAGGTAAAACTAAGTTGCTTCTTCGACAAACAAGTGAAACCAAGGAACCTTGCGAGGTTAAACCAATTCGAGAAAAGAATATAATGGAGATTCGCGAAGTTGAAAACACTCTGTTAGGAAAGAGGAACAAGGAATAACAAATTCGGGCAGCACTCCGGTTAAAAAGTGATAAGCAACTAGATAAGATTAAAAGAACTAGAAGAGAAGACACAACACTCCGGTTGAGAAGGGAGGTAAAACTAGGCAAAATGGGAAGAACTTGATAAGAGGGCAAAACACTCCGGTTAAATGGATAAGCAAGGAAAGGAACATGATCTTTTGACAAAAATGGGATGATGGGTGGAGAGAGCAACATCACAAGCCTCCAGAAGAAATGAGAGGATGGAATGGAATGAACGGAGGAGAAAACAATATCTTCTACCTCGAATGAGCTTGAAAGCATCTTTAGGAGAAAGGTCAAACGAAGTTGTTGGAAAACCACCAACGAAAAGTGTAAGCTTATTGTGGACTTATGGAAACATCTCAAATTCTTAAGGTGAAATGCTGCCACTAACGAAACAATAGATTGGAGTGATATCAACAAGGAACGAGAAACTTATTCCACTGGGAGGATAAATGAAGAACTTGGATCATTTATAAGCACCATAGATAGCAACAATACTTAGGGAAGGCTTTAGGTGAAATATAACCCAAGATAACTCGAATGAAGAAAATTGATGGATTTAAAATACCTCATTCTTGATAACTTGTGAATCATGAACCACGGAGGGAAATCATCACGAATGACATAACACCATCTCCAAAGATAAGAGAGAACAAATGCACTCCGGATTACAAAGTGAAGAAAACTTGAGCTCCTCTAAAAAGAATCTTGATGAATGCTTTGAGAAGGAATTAAATCCTTGATGAACCAACATGTAGAGCCTCCATGAAGAACTCGATAACAAAAGGGTGACCAAACTTTAGGAAAGAGAAGTTGAAAACACAAGGTGAATCCTTGTAATGATTTGGATGAATCTCCGTGGTGATATAATTGAGAGAGCTGGAAACTCCGGAAAAAGAAAGATGAATCAAGTGAAATAGAGAATTTGATGAGCCTGCGGAATAAGGAATTGAGTTTACTCGATGAAACAAGAATAAGAATTACATTATGCTTATCCTTCATCAATTTAAATTGATGACAATCAACGGATTTGCCATACTACTTATTCTCGTAGAATGGATTACGATAGATATCGCGCCAACTTGGGAAGGTCTTCAACGAACCACCGGTAGAATTTGAAAAGGACAAATGCATTGATATGATACAAGAAGGAAGAAGAATCTTGGAAGAACCACCGTAAGAATTTAAAATCGAAGTAGCAAGGGCACAATTCACCGGGAAGAATTGGAAAATGAATGATGATACTTGAGGGAACTTAGATACATGAGAACGAATAGATCACGAGCTGATTAGAGAATACTTGAATGATGCACCCGTAAGATTTGGAGAATGATAGCTGAAAGCTGAGAATGATGGGCTCCGGAGAATCAAACTACAAAGACTCCCGAATTTCTCCGGAAGGATGAAAAGAATTATCACAATTGAAAACAATTATGAGAGGATGGCAACAAGCTAGAATCATGCATCTCTGAGAGAACGGATAAGATATGGAGGAAACACTCTTCTTCGGTCTTCAAAATTTGGGAATGACGACGAGAAACACCACCATGAATTATTTAGACACTCCGGAAGAATCAAAAGCGAAGAGGTTGAGCCAACGATGAAAAGAATTTGAAAGATCTTGGAGAAACACATATGACTGATGATAATTCATTCTTATGTCAAACTTTGAAAAGTATTTGGGAATCACTCCGGATAAATTAGAAGAGTCAGGTAAGATCCTGGAAAAAGACCTGTGGGTTAGGGCCCACTCAAAATAAAATCACCGTTGGGACCCACACAGGATCGATCGTACAGCACCATCATGTACAAGGCAGTGCACATGACATACGAAGCGTCCCTGTTTCAGCATAGTCAAGGACTCTTTAAGACACAATGAGACCACTGTAAAACCAACCGTGGATAGGCGGACCACTAGACGTCAAACCCCAATCTCATATCATACATTTGTCGAAAATATATCCTAGGAGCTACTTGAATTCCCACTTATAAACTCCCGAAACTTTCCGGTTATGCAATCAGGTGTTGGGGATACATGGAAGCATAATATCTCACCCAAATCTAGCAAATCCTACATCCAGCTGTATCCATCCTTCAACACATAACCAAGAAACCTTCGGAAATCATTTACCTCAACCTTTGAAAAGCATCCGTTATACATGTTATGGCAATACTCCCGAACTCCCGCCCAGTACTGGGTGGTGTCGAGGTTATCTCACCAACAACTGCATAACAGAGATTTTCGATGTCGGTGAAACTTAGGTATTCCAGAACTGCAACGATAAAATTGTGACGACAACACCTCGGAGCTCAACTCCCCGGGACACTGCCACAACACCTAAATGTCGGGAGGCACCAAGAACAATGTTCTTGTCACAAAACCATCGAAACGATTCCAAGATACCCGCATGATCCTGAATTTTTTTTAGTGAAATTTGAGAAGAGAAGAGTCAAAACTCTACGTCAGGATGCCTTACCAGAGCGATGAAGGGACTGAGGAGTAAAAAAAATCCTATTCTCTCATATATATAATCCTAAAAGACTCAAAACATTTTTCTAGACACAACAACGCCAGCGATTCGATCAAGCAGGGGGCTCCTAAGTCGTGGAAGGATCTGATTACGAACTTGTAACACCCAAAATGCGGCTATATCTCCCACGTGTCGGAGCACGACTTAGAGGCATAACCGCATTGTAGGCAATGTCGCAAGAGGGGTAATCTTTACACATCCCATGTACTGAATAAGAAATAGGTACAGAGTTGGCTTACAATCGCCACTTCACACAATACATGAATATAGCATTACAATCATCCAGATACAATCAAGGTCCGTCTATGGAACCAAAATAAAGACAACCACAAATGCATAAGATCCCCGATCGCCCCAACTGGGCTCCACTACTGATCATCTGGAAAAGAAACGTAGTATCGTCCTGAGTCCTCATCGAACTCCCACTTGAGTTCAGTCGCATCTCCTGGAATGGCATCATCGGCACCTGCATCTGGTTTTGAAAGTAATCCGTGAGTCATGGGGACTCAGCAATCTCACACCCTCGCGATCAAGACTATTTTAGCTTATGGGTAGGTAAAAGGTATGTGGTGGAGCTGCAACAAGTACTAGCATAAATGGTGGCTAACATACGCAAATGAGAGCGAGAAGAGAAGGCAAAGCACGTTCGAGAATCTATGATCAAGAACTGATCCTGAAACTACTTACGTTCAAGCATAACTCCAACACCGTGTTCACTTCCCGGACCCCGCCAAGAAGAGACCATCATGGCTACACACGCGGTTGATGCATTTTAATTAAGTTAAGTGTCAAGTTTTCTACAACCGGACATTAACAATTTCCCATCTGCCCATAACCGCGGGCACGGCTTTCGAAAGTTCAAAACCCTGCAGGGGTGTCCCAACTTAGCCCATCACAAGCTCCCACGGTCAACAAAGGATATTCCTTCTCCTAGGATGGCCCGATCAGACTCGGAATCCCGGTTACAAGACATTTCGACAATGGTAAAACAAGACCAGCAAAGCCACCCGGATGTGCTGACAAATCCCGATAGGAGCTGCACATATCTCGTTCTCAGGGCACATTGGATGAGCGCTCCGTACAGCTAAAACCAAACCTCGAGTTTCCCCGAGGGGGCGCTGCAAAGGACTCTAGTTTGGACCAACACTCAGAGGAGCACTGGCCCGGGGGGGGGGGTTAAAATAAAGATGACCCTCGGGCTCCGAAAACCCAAGGGAAAAAGGCTAGGTTGTTAGTGCAAATGTAAAACCAAGGTTCGGCCTTGCTGGAGGAATTTTATTCAAGGCGAACTATCAAGGGGTTCCCATTATAAGCCAACCGCGTAAGGAACGCAAAATCAAGGAACATAACACCGGTATGACGGAAACTAGGGCGGCAAGATTGGAACAAAACACCAGGCATAAGGCCGAGCCTTCCACCCTTTACCAAGTATATAGATGCATTAATTAAAACAAGAGATATTTTGATATCCCAAGAAATATCCATGTTCCAACATGGAACAAACTCCAATCTTCACCTGCAACTAGCAACGCTATAGAGGGGCTGAGCAAAGCGGTAACATGGCCAAACAACGGTTTGCTAGGACAAGGTGAGTTAGAGGTTGGACATGGCAAGATGGGAGGCATGATATAGCAAGTAGTAGGTATCGCAGCATAGGCATAGCAATAGAGAGAGAAACTAGCAAGCAAAGATAGAACTGATTTCGAGGGTATGGTCGTCTCGCCTACAAAGTTCTCCGAGAAGACGAAAAGCTTGATCTTCATAAGCGTACTCAACGGGTTCCTCGATCACGAACTCGTCTCTCGGCTCTACCCAAGGCAAGCACACAAGCAAAGGAAACCACAATCAAACACGGTGCAATACGCAAGCAACATGATGCAAAACATGGCATGATATGCGGGATGTGATATGCAATGCATATGCGTGCTCCGGAAGTAAAAGATTGAACCAGGCCTCAACTTCGCAAACCAAGCGTGCCGCCGGAAAGATGAGTTGATTTCGGTCGAAATCGATATAAAGATCACCGGAATCGGATGCACGGTTTGCAAATGGCAAGCAAAACAATAGTGGCACAATTTTGCGATTAACAGCATGATGCCATCTAGAATGCAACAAGAAACTAAGCTACTGCACTCCAACATAGCAACAAAGCACATGGCAGTGATCCACTCAAGATGCTTGACAAAAGATGAACACTAAGATACGACTAAATCACTCAATAGCAGGTTCAAACAAGCATTTCAAAAGTGCAAAAGATATGAGGTTCACAGACTTGGTGAAAATAACATGTCAGGATTTAACATCAGGAAGCAATGTTTAGAGCAAGATAACAACATGCTAATGGAACATATCATGGCAAATCAAGCATGGAATGAAACTACTCAAAGCATATAACAAAAGTCCTTTACTGACCATAAGCCAAAAAGGATCAGAAAATATGATGGCACCCTTGTAAACATAGCAAGTTTCGTTAACAGATTCAGACTTAGCAGAAAACTGGACATGGCATGAACAGAATTACGAAGGCATGTTTGCGAGCTCGATGCACTCAACACAAGGCATTGAATGACAAGCTAAGCATACACCCAGCAAAAAGACATGATCAAGAAGCTATACATGGCAAGAACAATCTCATAGCATGCAAGGATCAACTACAACAAGCTCGGCAAAATTGATTAACACGTAAACAATCTGACAGGAACATTTTATAGCAAAAGTAGAGCAAGATTGAGTCATGCTAGGGTACTCCATAATTGCAAACAAAGACATGGATGGATAGAGCATAACCCTATCTCAAAATCATCCTTACTGAACATGCTCAAAAGAGGCATGGATCACTCTGTAGCAACATGAATACATGGCATAAAACCACATTGATCACAAAAATACATGGCATACACCCCTGTAAAGATGGCATTGCATATCCCAAAACACATATAGAGCTCATGCTCATATGTGGCACACATTAATCATGGCAAAAATGACAAATGTCCATAATCTGTTAAGATACAGAAACTAACATTTTATAGCACTCTTGCAACAACATTTTAAGCATCAAGATGGACTCAAACAAGCTTGGTTTAATGGAATCAAATGAAGAGGACATCCTGATGAGCAATTTGATATATCATGCATGCAAAACGGAGCAACGACCACGAAGTTATGACATGATGAAGTAGGCATGAAAATATCAGGATTCAGGGACTTAGTGGAAAAACACCAAGTCTGGAACTGAGCGTAGAATAGTAAAGTGTGCTCGGAGCGGGATTTATGGGCAGCTGACCCAATGGGCTCGGCCCAAGAGGAGAAGAGGCGAGGTGGGCCTGAGGGAGAGGCGCTACTGGGACGGCGGCTGTGGTGGCCCAAGACGGGGCCCACGAGCACGAGTGGGACGCGGCCCACGAGCGGGCGCTCGTTGTCTCCTCGACAGGAGCCGAGCGAGGCCATGGCGGCACCGGCGACGGCAGGTAAGCGACGGCATGCCAGCGGGTTCGGCCGGCCGACAGCGGGAATGGGCGGATCCGGCCGGCCAACTGCCGGATCCGGTGACGGCGGGGTCGACGAGGCTCTTACGGAGCGGGCGGCGAGGAGCTCCATGCTCGGGCGGCGAGATACAGTGAGGTAGGTGGTGGAGGAAGGCGGCGGTTCAGCGTGCTCCGGTGAGGCGCGGTCGCCGGAGACGGCCGGCGCGGACGGCAGCGGGGTGGCGGTGGAGCGAGGTGAGCGTTCGGGCGGCGGCTGAGGTGCTCGTGCCCGGGTGGTGGAGGAACGGGGCGCGGGGGTCCCGAATGGGCCTGGGCGGGCCGCGCGGCGGCGCAGCCTGCGAGGACAGGTGGCAAGCTGTGGTTGGAGGAGAGCAGCGGTGGGGCGACGTGGCGGCTAATGAATGGATGGAGTGAGGTGGTGGTTGGACATGTCCGGCGCGGAGGAAGAAACGTCCGGCGGCGCGAGGGGAGCGGTGCTAGGGTTTGATCTGTGCGAGAAAATCGGAGGGAGACACATATTTATAGGTAGAGGGAACTAGGAGAGTCCAAATGAGGCGTGGTTTTCAGCCACACGATCGTGATCGAACGACTGAGAAGATGGGGCGGGGGGTTGGATGGGTTTTGGGCCACTTTGGAGGGGTGTTGGGCTGCAACAGACACGAGGCCTTTACGGTTCCTCGGTTAACCGTTGGAGTATCAAACGAAGTCCAAATGGCACGAAACTTGACAGGCGGTCTACCAGTGGAATACCAAGGCCGCTTGGCAAGTCTCGGTCCAATCTGAGAACGTTTAACACCCACACACGAAAACAGGAAAAAGGGGACGCCGGAGGACATAGGAGCGCCGGATTGCACAACGGACAACGGGGAAAATGCTCGGATGCATGAGACGAACATGTATGCAAATGCGATACACATGATGACATGATATGAAATGCATGACATGCAAGAAAATGACAAGGCAACAACGGCGAATAACTGGAAGACACCTGGCACATCAGTCTCGGGCGTTACATAACAAGGGCAGGTTCCACCCCTACTAAGGGCCCCGGTGGCCACCGCAGGCTGCTGCTCCTTCGCTCCCAAGCTGCGTAGCGTCGTCTGGCCAGGCAAGTTCAAGCCGGATATGCCTCCTCGCTACGACGGCACCCCCGACCCCGCGGAGTTCCTGCAGCTCTATGAGCTAAGCATCAAGGCAGCCAACGGCGACGAAAAAGTCATTGCGAACTGGTTTCCCATGGCTCTCAAGGATGGCTCTCGCTTGTGGCTCCTGAACCTGCCTCCAGGCTCGATCTCCTCCTAGGGTGAGATGCACGACCACTTTGTCGCCAACTTCCAGGGCACTCGCGGCCGACCTCTGGCCGTGGGTGACCTGCGCCGCATCAAGCAACAGTCGGGAGAGACCCTGCAGAAGTACATCCAGCACTTCAACAGCGTGCATCTCAAGATCCCCAAGGTGACGGACGAGGCCATCATCTCAGCATTTTCCGATGGCGTCCGCGACATCAAGATGAGAGAGGAGCTCGCCGTCCACGAGGAGCTATGCATGAACCTGGAGCTGTTCAACATAGCAACCAAGTGTGCGAGAGCTTAGGAAGGGCGTCTCTCCCTCCTTGAGCTCCCTGCTGCAGACCCAGAGGAGAAGAAGGCCAAGGTCAAGGACGTGAAGCTCAAGGGAGTGGTCGTACTCGCGGTAGAGCCAGACACAAAGCACGGTCGGGACCTCCCCAAGTCATCCAAGGGTGGCCGTACATTCTGCGCCTTCCACAATGTGCGCAGCCACAACACCAACGACTGTCAAGATCTCAAGGACATTCGAGATGGACGCTTCGGTCGATGCCCCGAGCGCAACGACCGGGGCTACGGCCGAGGAGGAGGACAAGGCGGAGGACATTGGGATGACCGCAGCTCCCTCCAGGAGTGGCGCTACTAGCCTCGGGAGGACCGCTGGCAGGATCAGCCTCATGAGGGCGACTGGAGGGACCAGCCTCGTGAGGACCATCCTCAGGGCAATCCTGGTCTCCCTCCACTCCGCCACCACCAAGGAGGAATGACGACCACCATCAGGACGAGGGGCCTGGGGGCTTCCAGGAGTCACGCGCCATCGCTTTCATCTTGGGTGGTGCTGAGGCCCCGGCTTCCCAGCGCATCTTCAAACAGTTCTATCCCGAGGTGAATGCAGCCCTTCCCAAGTTCGAGGCCACGCGCCCGCTCAAATGGTCCAAGTATGCCATCACCTTCAGCTCGGTGGACCAGCTCAAATGCGCGGAGACCGCCGGCATCCTCCCGATGCTCTGTTCACCCGTCATCATGAATGTCCAAGACACCAAGACCCTCATCGACGGTGGCGCAGGGCTCAGCGTCCTATCCGTCGAGACATTCGATAGCCTTCAAGTGCCATACGATTAGCTTCAGCCCACCAAGCCTTTCTCAGGAGTGACCGGCGGCTCCACCACCCCGATAGGGAAAGATCGTCTCCCTGTCACCTTCGGTCAGTGCGACAACTACCACACCAAGCTCGTCGACTTCGACATCGCCCACATCCGTCTGTCGTACAATGCCATCCTCGGGTACCCAGCATTAGCCAAATTCATGGCAGTCACCCACCATGGCTAAAACGTCCTCAAGATGCCGGGAAGGCGGTGGAATCATCACAGTCCCATGCAAAGAAAGAGATGCGGAGTGCTCCCTCGAGCGCACCTTCCAAGCCGTAGCAATCGAAGACCTTGACAGTGCGGGTGCGCAGTACCCTCTTGAGGCCAACCACAAGAAGAAGCATCTACTCCACACTGGGCCTCAGGGGAGCAGCGCCTCTAGCGGTGCCACCTCAGGATCGTTGCCTGCACCTGGGGTACCTCCCTTCCTCGCATAGGAAGGCGTGTCTGGCGCCCTCCTTGGGCAGGACTCGGGGGCTCTCTTTTGGAGGGCCTCAGACTTGGCCAACATCACGAGGGAGGCGCTCGAGCACCACACGGAGGCGTGCTTCGCGACACTTTTCCCTCAAGAGGGCACCGGACGAGGAGCGCTCGACGCTCAGGAGTTCATCATCAAGGCCACTCAGGAGCTTCAAGAAGCAAGGGCTATACGTGGCGACCGCCTCCCACGAGGTGTAGCTCCACATCCAGGCGAGGGTAGCAAGCTACGCGTCTGCATCGACATCCCAGGCCTCAACAGGGCTGCATATCAGGAGCGCTTCTAGCCTTTGCATGCTGGCCAGTGGGAGGGTCCACCTCACAGCTACGTTCGCATGCTGTTTGGCCTTTCGAGCATGGCAGCCATGTTCCAGCGCAATCTGTGGAGCATCATGGAAGCCCAGGAGGCCAGGCATCACGCGGACCTGACGGAGATGGAGACTGTCCTTAGGAGGCCACTTGAGGCCCTAGAGCCTCCCGAGGCTCAGGGTATCGATGACTCGTGAGGCGTGGCTTCTTCAGCGCGCACCTTTAGCTATCCCAATGCTCCTTCGACAACAAAACCAGGTGACATTTTTCAAGTTCATTCAGTTGGGAGGGCCCCTCAAGCTGCATTATAACCAGGTCGCATGGGCCTGTCCCTACATCATGTATCCTCTTGCATCTTTAGCTTACCCTGCTGGGGGCGCCCCTCGGGCTGCATCATCCCCAGGCTGCTCGGGTCCGACCCAGTGGCATGTGTTGTTCTTGCATTTACCTAAGCTAGTTTGCTTTCCATGCATGAGTTATTTATGGTCATTACCTTCTTGATTAACACACACCACGGGAGCCAGTCATGCAGGCATGACGCTTGTGCTCGGGTCCGTCCCTGTAACGCTGACAAATCTGAGCGGTCAAGCTCTGGCTCGCGGCACACCCACGCACGTCACCTTACCAGACCCTCAGTGCCTTCACATTCTTGCGGAGCGACCAGTGGCAGACCGGCAATCATAGTGGAAATTTGTGTCCTTCCTCACGCTAACCTGTAGGAACCTCCTCAGGACAACTGTGGGCGGTACTGCGGGCTCCCTCTTCTCCCATAAAATTCGCTTGCGCGTTAAAAGGGGGGCTCTTGAGCATCATGACTTAGGAGCTTTTACTAGCTCTCCAGCCCTCACCCCCTGGCCTTGACCACGACATCGTGACCTAGCATACCAGCAGTGGCTGAGCTCGCTCGAGGGCCAGGACCTAAGGACGTAGAGCACATAGAAGAGCGTGGAGAACAGGGGAAGGCTTGTACAGGCCTAACCTGGCTACACTATGGCCGTCGGCGCACGAATCTGGCGCAGCCCAAAGAAACAACTCCGGACTACCAAGATAAGTTTTGCACCCGGGTCGGCCAAGCGCTATGGCATAAGATTCCCACCTCTCACAACGTCGCCTCCCTTTCCCACCTTTAGGTAGATACTTGCGCGCTAAAGGGGATATCTTGAGCATCGCGCCTCAGGAGCTCTTACTAGACCTCGGGCCACTCACCTCCTGGCCTTGACCACGGCATCGTGACCTGGCATACCAGCGACGGCTGCAGCCTTTCCTGGGGACCGGGACCTATCGGTGTAGAGCACCAAGCTGTCGCGGGGTTGGAAAGGGGAGACTGAGCCGAAGTAGGACATGCGTTCGCAAATTTTCATAATAAGGTTAATATCGACAAAAGACATTACAAACCCTTTACACGCCCCCACGGGGTCCGTCTTGATTCCTCACAGGGAACAAAAGAAGGGAGTTTCTAGGGGCCCTATCTACATGCGCCAAACGCCGCCGACGCCATCATCAACAGTGGGCCATGGGAGGCCAACGCCAACCCCATCCAGATCAGCGACGGTGGCGGCCGGACGCTGCAGCCTTGCTCCGGGCGCGATGAGAGCTCAGGGGCACGTAGATATCATCGCTTGTCTCTGGAGTCTCGTCGGGCTCAGGAGAATCGTTGGACCACCAGGAGTCACCGCTGCCGCTGGAGGAGCTACAGGTGAGGCCGGCGGCAGGGTCGGTGTTGGCCGATGCGCCGTCCTGACGACCCCCTTCAGGACAGCACTCCAAGCGGCGGCTTTCGTCGTCGAAGACTTTGACGAACATCGTGGAGGCATCGTCATACTCAAAATGGATTGCGAGGGCACCTTCCGCACAGCAGACTCGAGCAACCTCGCCCCAGCCACGGGTCATGAAGATCTTCCCTGGGGAGACGGCTTCGACCTCCACTCTAGTCACTGGGGTGTCGCAGTTGGTGTGCTACCTACAAAGCTCAAGGGGCCCCTTAGCGGCATCTCGGCCGCGAAGAACTGCGGGAAGCGAATCCAAGTGTGCGTAGGAATCGCCACCCACATCACGAGTTCTCGTGAGGAGTCTGCGGCATGGGCTTCTAGGGCGACATCATGAGTCACCACGGCACGGCGACCATGACAATGACATGGGCGGCGACGTTTGCCGCCTCTCCCTCCAGAGGCCTCGGCTCGGGCATACAAGGGCAGCGGATACCCAGGAGGTGGCCGCTCGCACCAGGGCCTCTACACCTCCGGCCTCACGGCTATGTTGCAACGATGGGACAACCTCTTCATCGGCAGAAGTGGCTTAGGCTCGTCGAGGGGGGTCTTTCCCTTCTCCGCGGCTGAGAACCTCCGTATCGGCACCATGGTCAATGCAGCAAACGATGAAGCAAGGAAGAAGAAGGAGCAGGAGGAGCGAAGGAAGAGATGGTGACGGGGGCTCACCTCCCCCCTTCCCATTCATAGCCAAGGGGAGGCCAACCGCTGGCCTCCACGGTCTAAGGTAGTAATGATCTTTTTCTGCATGCAGCAAGGACTCGTCAAGTCGGGCAATTGCCGAGGAAGTGTCGGGAAGCGGAGACGACCACATCCAATCAACTGCCACGCGCCAAACCAGGGCGTAGGCTGTTGGGGCCCACGGCGCTCCGCACTAGCCCCTTGGCTTCACCTCGAAGCCCAGTCCAAGGGTGCCTTGGTCCCCGGGGCTGCTGTCGGTGTCCTGGGAACAGGGGTCCTCGGACTTGCCTGCCTGCGGCCCATGGTGTGGCTCCACCAGTGGCCCTATACGGCCCATCTTCACCAGCAAACACTCAAGACCCTTGCGAGGGGCCAAGCCTCACGAGGCGGACGATGCAAGACCACCTCGGGGGCGGCCTCACCAGGTTGGCTCGCGAGGGGCGTAGAGATCAACGCAAGGGGTACCTCATCAGGTTCCTGTGACACAAGCCATGACGACCAGGGCCAGGCGGGCGCCAGCGTGCGCAGTGTCCTCGTTTCCCCTTTGGTGCTAAAGAGGCAAGCGCAGGCGCGGACTCCCGAGGTGTCCAGCAAAAGTTTCCATATCGGTCTAACAAGACCAAGACCAGCAGGAAGGCAGGACGGAGGTCACTGTGGAGCCCAAGAAGGTGTCATCACCAGAGACTTCTCCCATATCCTCAGGAACAAACGTAACTACTCATAAATCATATTAATGTTCATAATATGAGTGGTATAAATATGTATAAAGGATCTGAACATATGATCTTCCACCAAATAAACCAACTAGCATCAACTACAAGGAGTAATGAACACTACTAGCAACCCACAGGTACCAATCTGAGGCTTTGGGACAAAGATCGTATACAAGAGATGAACTAGGTTTTGAGATGAGACGGTGCTGGTGAAGATGTTGATGGAGATTGACCCCCTCCTGATGCGAGGATAGATGGTGATGATGATGGCGATGATTTCCCCCTCCCGGAGGGAAGTTTCCCCGGCAGAACAGCTCCGTCGGAGCCCTAGATTAGTTCCGCCTCATGGCGGTGGAGTTTCATCCTATGAGCTTGCTCATTATTTTTTCCAGGACAAAAGACCTCATATAGTATAAGAGGGGCATCAGAGGGCTTCTAGGGGGCCCACGAGGCAGGGGGCGTGCCCAGGGGGTAGGGTGCACCACCACCCTCGTGGATGGTGGGTGGCCCCCCTCTGGTACTTCTTTCGCCCAATGTTTTTTATATATTCTGAAACGTGCTCCCGTGAAGTGTCAGGACTTTTGGAGATGTGTAGAATAGGTCTCTAATATTTTCTCCTCTTCCAGCCCAGAATTCCAGCTACCGGCATTCTCCCTCTTCGTGTAAACCTTGTAAAATAAGAGAGAATAGACATAAGTATTGTGAAATATTGTGTAATGACAGACCATAATGCAATAAATATTAATATAAAAGCATGATGCAAAATGGACATATCAACTCCCCCAAGCTTAGACCTCGCTTGTCCTGCGAAAGTCGATATCAAAAAATATGACCACATGTTTAGAGATAGAGGTGTCGATAAAATAAAATACGGACATGAGAGCATCATGATCATTATTAGAATAGCAATATATATATATATATATATATATATATATATATATATATATATATTATCATACGATCTCTTATGCTAAAGTAACAACTCATTCACGGTTTCAAGTATGAATCATAAACTTCATAGAAAACTAACAAACTATAATCTCAGTCATTGAAGCAATTGCAATTTATCATAACATCAGAAAGAGTCAATATAAGAGCTTTTCAGCAAGTCCACATACTCAACCATCATTTAGTCTTTCACAATTGCTAACACTCACGCAATATTTATGGTTATGAAGTTTTAGTCGGACACAGAGAAAGATAGGGGCTTATAGTTTTTGCCTCCCAACCTTTTACCTCAAGGGTATTGTTAACAATAATAGTTCATGAAAACTCAGATCCAATTAGCTATATATATCAGGATCTTTCCAACACATTATGCTTTCCAAAGGATAAAATGTAAAAAGGAAAGGTGAAGATCACCGTGACTCTTGCATGAAGTATAAGATAATAATAAAAGATAGGCCCTTCACAGAGGGAACCAGAGGTTGTCATGTGATTTTATGGTTGGATGCACAAAATCTTAATGCAAAAGAACGTCACTTTATATTGCCACTTGTGATATGGACCTTTATTATAAAGTCCGTCGCTTTTATTTCTTCCACATCACAAGATCGTATAAAGCTTATTTTCTCCACACTAATAAATCATATATATTTAGAGAGCAATTTTTATTGCTTGCAATAATGAAAACTTACTTGAAGGATCTTACTCAATCCATAGGTAGATATGGTGGACTCTCATGGCAAAACTGGGTTTAAGGATGTTTGGACGCACAAGTAGTATCTCTACTTGGTCCAAAGAATTTGGCTAGCATGAGAGGGAAAGGCAAGCTCAACATGTTGGATGATCCATGAGAATATAATTCATTTCAGATGTAAGAAAACATAACCCATTATGTTGTCTTCCTTGTCCAACGTCAACTCTTTAGCATGTCATATTTTAATGAGTGCTCACAATCATAAAAGATGTCCAAGATGGTATATTTATATGTGTTAACCTCTCTTCCTTTATTACTTCCTATTAATTGCAACGATGGCTAAAACTATGTTTGTCAACTCTCAACAACTTTTATTCATCATACCCTTTATATGTGAAGTCATTACAATCCATAAGATCCATATGATCTCCTTATTTCTTTTTATTCTTTCTCTTTTATTTTATTCCCTCAAGATCATAGCAAGATAATCAAGTCCTTGACTCAACACTAATCTTATTATATATAGCTCAGAGACTCGATTACATAGAAGGATCAGAAAGCAAAAATTCAAAACTAGATCATACAAAAACTTTATTCTACTAGATCAAGATATTACCAAAAGGATCGAACTAAGAAAAATGGTAAAGATAAAAGTGTGATGGCGATACGATACCGAGGCACTCTCCCAAGCTTGGCAGTTGCCAAGGGGAGTGTCCATACTCATGTGTTTATGTCTCCTTCCTCGGAGGTAGTGATGATGGAGTTGTTGATGATGTAGGCTTGTCGTCCATCTTCCAAGGCATAGGCTCACCATCATAGAAGGATGATCGAGTCTCCGGGATCCTCAAATATGCAGCCAAACTCGACCTCTTGAATCTATATTCATACTCATAGTTTTGGTTTTGCAGGTCATAGATCTGGGCTTGGAGATGCTCGATTTTCTCATGAAGCTTGAAGTTGGTCTCCCCGATGTTCCTGGCATCTTGCTTGGTGGTGTTGGTGAACTCCGTGATCATTATGTGATTGGTGTTGAGTCCATGTTCCACCATCTCCTGGCACTTGAAAACTTCTTGCTCCATTGCTTCGAGTCTTGTCTCCACGCTTCCGGTCCTCCTTGGTCAATCAACATCGCGGATGTGCAGCAATCCCTCACGCATCTCAATGGTTTGAGGGTGTTGCAGCACCTCCGCGAGGTAGGGGTTGATGACCTTCTCGAAGAACTTGTCCTTGGGGGCACTTGAAGACGCCATGGCGATATAGATCTGTCAGAAAAACAAGTCGAAACAAATACAGAAGATATTTGCGTGATACAATGGTCAAAACCTTCGGGAGATTGTATAATGAATTTTTGCCGACCAAAAGAAGTTTCGTGCAAGAAAATGGAGTCCGGAGAGCACACGAGGTTCCCACGACGCAGGGGGAGCGCACAGGGGGTAGGGCACACCCTCCACCCTCGTGGACCCCTCGTGTCCTTCGCGGACTACTTCTTATTTTCCTATTTTCTTAAATATTCAAAAACAGAGAAAAATCGCTATTAGAACTGTTTTAGAGTCGGTTTACTTACCGTACCTCATACCTATTCCTTTTTGGAGTTTGAAACATTCTGGAAAGTGTTCTTTATGTATACCTCCGGGATTACGGTTTCAATAACATTAGTTTCAACATTTATGGGATTACCTGAGATATAATGTTTGAATCTTTGACCGTTCACCACCCTCGGATTTGTGCCTTCGAAGTTGTTGATTTTTATAGCACCAGAACGATATACCTCCTCGATGACGTAAGGACCTTCCCATTTAGAGAGGAGTTTTCCTGCAAAAAATTTTAAACGAGAGTTGTATAACAATACATAATCACCTACATTAAATCCATGTTTTTGTATCCTTTTGTCATGCCATCTTTTAACTTTTTCTTTAAACAGTTTGGCTTCTCATAGGCTAGGGTTCTCCATTCATAATTGATCTCTTTAATGGCTTAATATGCCTTATGTTCTAGTTCAAGAGGTAAGTGACATGCTTTACCATAAACCATTTTAGACGGAGACGTACCCATAGGATTTTTGTATGCAGTTCTATAGGCCCATAATGCATCATCAAGCTTCTTGGACGAATTCTTTCTAGATCTATTAACAGTCTTTTGCAAAATTAATTTAAGCTCTCTATTACCTATTTCTACTTTGACCACTAGACTGTGGGTGATACGGAGATGAAATTCTATGATTAACGTCATACTTAGCAAGGATTTTACGGAAAGCACCATGAATAAAGTGTGAACCACCATCAGTCATTAAATATCTAGGGACTCCAAACCTTGTAAAAATAACTTCTTTAAGCATCTTAATATAGGTGTTATGATCATCACTACTAGTTGGAATAGCTTCTACCCACTTAGTAACATAATCAACAACAACGAGAATATGAGTATACCCATTAGAGGTAGGAAACGGTACCATATAATGAAAGCCCCAAACATAAAATGGTTCAATAACAAGTGAATAATTCGTAGGCATTTCTTGACGTCTACTAATGTAACTAATTCTTTGACATTCATCACAAGACAAGACAAACTTACGGGCATCTTTGAAGAGAGTAGGCCAATAAAAACCGGATTGCAATACCTTATGTGCAGTTCTATCTCCAGCATGGTGTCCTCTATAAGCCTCGGAATGACACTTGCGTAGGATCTATTCCTATTCATGCTCAGGTACACAACGTCTAATAACACCATCTACTCCTTCTTTATAAAGGTGTGGGTCATCCCAAAAGTAATGTCTTAAGTCATAGAAGAACTAGGTGGTATAAATTTAGCAACAATATAATTAGCATAATCAGCATACCAAGGAGCGGTACGAGAAGCATTTATGATAGCTAATTGTTCATCAGGAAAGCTATCATCAATAGGTAGTGGGTCATCAAGAACATTCTCTAACCTAGACAAGTTGTCTGCAACGAGGTTCTCAGCTCCCTTTCTATCAATAATATGCAAATCAAATTCTTGTAGCAAGAGAACCCATCTAATAAGTCTAGGTTTGGCATCTTTCTTTTCCATCAGATATTTGATAGCAACATGATCAGTGTAAATAGTTACTTTAGAATCAACTATATAAGGTCTGAACTTATCACAGGCAAATACAACTGCTAAAAGTTCTTGTTCAGTAGTAGCATAATTTCTCTGGGCACTATCCAGAGTCTTACTAGCATATTGGATAACATTTAATTTCTTATCAACTCTTTGTCCTAGAATAGCCCCTACAGCATAATCACTAGCATCACACATAATTTCAAATGGTAAATTCCAATCAGGATGCTGAACAATAGGTGCAGAAATCAAAGCTTCTATAGAATCATCATCAAAGACGAAAGGAACATCTTTTGTAAGAGATTAGTCAGAGGCATAGAAATTTTAGAGAAGTCCTTAATGAACCTCCTATAAAAACCAGCATGACCAAGGAAACTTCTTATACCTTTAATGTCCTTAGGACACGGATCTTTTCAATAGCATCAACCTTAGCTTTATAAACTTCGATAGATCTTTCAGAAATTTTATGCCCTAAGAGAATACCTTCATTAACCATAAAGTGGCACTTCTCCCAATTCAAGACAAGATTAGTTTCTTCACATCTCTACAAAACTCGATCAAGGTTTCTTAAGAAATCATCGAAAGAAGTTTCATATACAAAAAAATCATCCATGAATACCTCAACAATCTTTTAACAAAAGTCAGAGAATATAGCAGTCATACATCTTTGAAAGGTAGCAGGTGCATTGCATAAACCAAAAGGCATACATCTATAAGCAAAGGTACCGAAAGGGCAAGTAAAAGTTGTCTTTTCTTGATCCTCTTTTGATACAGGTATTTGAGAGAAACCAGAATAACCATCTAGAAAGCAAAAATGTGTATGTTTGGATAATCTTTCTAGCATTTGATCAATAAAAGGTAAAGGGTAATGATCTTTTTTAGCACCTTTATCTAATTTGCAGAAATCAATTACCATTCTATAACCTGTAACAGTTCTTTGTGGGATCAGTTCACCTTTATCATTAGCAACAATAGAAATACCTCCCTTCTTAGGGACACAATGGACATGACTTACCCACTGACTATCAGCAACGGGATAAATTATACCTGCCTACAGAAGCTTTAGCATTTCTTTTCTTACCACTTCTTTCATCATAGGATTTAACCGTGGTTGGTGATCAACAACCGGTTTCGCGTCTTTCTCCAATTTTATTATGTGCTGGCATAGAGTGGGACTAATGCCCTTAAGATCATCAATAGTATATCCAATAGCAGCACGGTGCTTCTTCAGAGTTTTCAATAATTTCTTTTCTTCCTGAAAGGTTAGCACTAATAATAACATGATATATCTCTTTCTCATCAAGATGAGCATATTTAAGAGTATCAGGTAAAGGTCTAAGCTCAAACACGAGGTCACCCTTGGGTGGAGGAGGATCCCCTAGAATTTCAACAGGCAAGTTGTGATTCAAAATAGGTCCCTGTTTGTTGGGGATATTACTACTGGAGGTAAACCGGCCTTATGTAGCCGGGTTGACTCTTTGAAGATTAGAAGCCCATGAAGATGTAAAGATGCTGGCGCTTTACGGAGGGCCCAAAGGCGGGTTATAGTCTGTAAATGTAAACCGACCTAGTCATGTAACTTGTATAGTAAGATAGAAAGAGAGAGGCCGAACCGGAAACGTTTATAATCCGACTTCGGGACTCTGTAGCCTGGCGGGCGTCAACCTATGTATATAAAGGGACGACCCACCGCGGTTTAGAGACAGACAACAACAACTCGAGAGCCAGACAAAGCGGATTCTCTCCCTGGCCTTCGAAACCTTAGCAATACCAATCACAACTTGACGTAGGCTTTTACCTTCATCGAAGGGGCCGAACTAGTATAAACTCCCGTGTCCCCTTGTCCGGCTTAACCCCTTTAAGCTAACCTGTTGTGATGGCTCCACGACTAAGTCCTTTCACAAGGACATCTGCCGTGACAAACCCACGACAGTTGGCGCCCATCGTGGGGCTATCGCACAATGGTTTCGAGTTCTTGAAGGGCAGCTTCGATGGACTCAAGGGATACGCTGTGGGCCCGATGACGAAGAGTCGCCGCGGCAAGCTCTACATCGACAACGCAGGATGGGTTCCCAAGGCCGATTCAATCGAATACGGGTACCGGGTCCCCTTTGGTGGGATTCACGTCTTCATCGGCAAGATCGGCGAACCGGCCCCCAAGCCGGACATCTGCCCCGACATCATCGAAATGGCTCGGCGTGCAAGTTCTTCGCCGGTTCAGCTCGAGGCAAGGCATGTTTTCATAGGTGTCGTCCATGGATCGGCGTACGAGGATGGACCGGTGTCCGATGGAGAAACCGTAGTCTGCTCTGATGACGAGTCTTCTGGAGAAACCGAATCGCTTTACCAGTTGCAGGACGGCCGAATTGAGGGAGGATCCGAGGGCAATAGTATTCCGGATTCCCCCGGTCTACCAAACCGGGCCGCCATCTTCATGGCCGGCACATAGTCGGTGCCTCATTCATCTACCGTCATAGCAATGCTCTTTGGTTCAACGACGGCCACACCAGCAGGGGCAGGAAGCTCGGCGCCACCTCCGCCCCAAGTCTTGTCTGATTTGTTCAATGCTCTGGCAACATTTATGTCCACAGAGGTAGACGCAGCAGCCAGGGATCAGCACGATGCGGAGATTGTAAAAGTGAAAGATCAGATAGCCCAGGCTAAAGCGGACCTAGCAGCAGAGAATGCCAGGATGGCTACGGAGCGGGCCGAGTTGGAAGCACAGGCTTACCGGATTAGACTGGATCAGCATGCTTTAGAGGAAGTCATGAGAAGAAGGCACCAATCACGTCTCCCATCGGTTTATGAGCCGCAGAATCTTTTCACCACGCCAGGTGCAGGAGCTGGTAACCAACCCACGCTAAACCGGGCGGGGGCGCTGGGAGCAGGAGTGCCGGTTCAGTCGCGCACGACGGACCTGCCTTGCCAGAACAACATCGTGCCATCAACGCCGCCCGGGCATTATTCCAACCCGTTGGACAACATTGTGGCCGCCGCTTCATGCCTGGCGGCCCTCCCAACCGACGGTGAGTCACCAGTTGCAGTGGAAGCAAGTCGGGCCAGGCATCTCCTTCAGATAGCACTAAATCAATAGCAAGCATATTCACACAGCCATGAGAGGATTCAGTCCACTCCCCATCCAAGCCGGAGTTATAGCAGACACGTGGAGGATGAACCGGCTGTGTCCAGTAGTGCACGTCACCGAAATTCTCCACGAGGGAACAACCCGGCTGGGGGAGGTGCTAATGCGCAAGATATTGTGGACCATGGCCGCGCACGTCGAGAGGCCGAGTGGACAGCTCGAGACGGAGCACGACAGCATACTCCGGTTCACTCCGCCACCTCCGTGGAGCCAGGGGCGATGTTCAGTTCCTTAGGGGTACCGTGTTTAACTCCCACTCTGCGTAATGTGCGACTACCCAAGGATTTCAAGGGACCTCGTAAGGTACCAAATTACACGGCTGATTTGCAGCCAGAGGCGTGGGTGGAGAGCTATGAGATGGCAATGGAGATGTTAGATGTGGATGAGGCAGTGTGTGCTAAATATTTCACCATGATGTTGGAAGGAACAACTCGCACTTGGTTGAAGAGCTTGCCGACCAACTCTATTGGATCATGGGCCGAACTGAAGCATCGGTTTATCCAGAACTTCAGGGATACGTGTAAGCAGCCAATGTCAATTGTAGATCTGGCTGCTTGTGTCCAAGAGGAAGGGGAGTCCACGACCCATTTGGTTAAACTGGTCTCGGCGATTTTGCATTCATCAGATCGTATCAATGCAGACACTGCAGTGTTAACATTAGAGGGCAATTGCCGTTTCAAACCATTGAAACAGAAGTTGGGAAGGCTCAAACGTCACTGCAACGACATGTCAACACTCATGGCCGCTTTGGTTAAATACGCCGATTCAGATAATACCAAGGATCCGGATTCAGAGGAGGACAAACCGGAGAAGGGTAAGAAGAACGGCAATGCCAAAGGCCAACGACATAATCCGGCAGGCCATGGAAACGCTAGTAAGCGCAAGACTTTGTCGCAAATACCAACGCACAGGAGAATGGCCAGCGCCATAAAGGCAAGCAGCCCCAGAGGGGTGGAGGTCCAGGCAACAGTTTGGAGCATTTGTTAAATCAGCCCTGTCCAAAGCACGGATCGAAGCATAAACCGGCATCACATCTCATGAAAGATTGTTATATCATGCGGGATTTCAAGAATTCCAATATGTTCCAATATGACAGCGGCCTGCCCGGCGGTTCAGGAGGAGGTTTCCTCGGGCCGGGTTACGGAAGTGGTGGTTCCGGTTCAGGGTTTCCAGGCAATCAAACCGGACAAGTCAATCAAGGACACCAAGGCAACCAGGGAGGTTATAGCCATCAGGGGAGTCAGCAGCAGCAGTAGTCGGGTTATCAAAGCAATCCCAAACAGCTTAATAGTGGGCAATATCATGTCTTCACTACTAGTTTGTGCAAACGTGATCAGAAGCTTCACAAAATGGCAGCCAACTCTGTTGAGCCGGCAGTACCTCAGTATTTACGCTGGTCGGAGCAACCTATTTTGTGGAGTAGAGAGGATCACCCACCCCGGATTGATAATCCAGGTCATTTGGCCTTGGTGGTAGCCCCTCAAGTTGGGGGATACAAGTTCACTAAAGTGCTCATGGATGGGGGAAGTAGTATCAATATTTTGTATTATGATACATTCCGCCGTATGGGGTTGACAGATAAGGATCTTAAACCATCGAATACGGTATTTCATGGTGTGGTGCCTGGTAAGTCTGCATATCCTGTTGGTAAGATAGCTCTGGAGGTAGCTTTTGGAGATGACTACGATTCAAGGTCAGAAACATTAACATTTGAGGTGGTGAAGATCAAAAGTCCGTAGCACGCCTTGTTTGGGCGGGCGGTTTATGCTAAGTTTATGGCAAGGCCATGTTATTTTTACCTACAGCTTGAAATGCCAGGTTATATGGGGACTATCACAGTACATGGAAGTAGAAAGATTGCTTTGGAGTGTGAAGAAGGCGATGCGGCTTATGCTGAGTTGGTTTGTGCCACGGAGGAGTTAAAGTTCTATAAGGAGCAAGTTGATCCGGCAGACATGACCTCCTTAAAAAAGCCAACTACGGAACATGATCCAGCATTGAAGTTCAAATCAGCTACAGACACTAAAATGGTTGACTTTGTCCCAGGCGATTCATCCAAACAGTTCAGCATCAGCGCTAACCTGGATCCCAAATAGGAAAGCGCGCTCAGCGAGTTCATCCGTGAGAATCGGGACATCTTTGCATGGAAACCTTCTGACATGCCAGGTGTACCGAGAGAACTCGCTGAGCACACACTCAACATTGATCCTAAATTCAAACCGGTCCGACAGTTCCTCTGCCGTTTCAATGAGGAAAGACGCAAGGCTATAGGTGAAGAGGTAGCCCGTTTGTTGGCTGCTGGGTTTATTGTGGAAGTTTTTCATCCAGAGTGGTTAGCCAATCCGGTGCTGGTTCTTAAGAAAAACGACACTTGGCGCATGTCTGTCGACTACACAGATTTAAACAAGGCTTGCCCTTCAGACCCCTTTGCTCTCCCTCGCATTGATTAGATAATTGATGCTACGACAGGTTGTGACTGTTTGTTTTTTTGGATGCTTACTCTGGTTATCGTCAGATCAAAATGGCAGTTAAGGACCAGGAGAAGACAACCTTTATAACTCCCTTTGGAGCCTTCTGCTATGTTTCCATGCCCTTTGGACTCAAGAGTGCCCAGGCAACTTACCGGCGTTGTGTTCAAAATTGCCTTCATAAGAAAATTGGGCGCAATGTTCATGCGTATGTGGATGATATTGTGGTCAAATCCAGAAAGGAGGGGACGTTGATAGATGATCTACGAGAAACCTTTGACAATCTCCGGGTTTACAAGATGATGCTCAATCCGGAGAAGTGTGTTTTCGGTGTCCCGGCAGGCAAGCTCTTAGGCTTTCTCGTTTCAAACAGAGGCATTGAGGCTAATCCGGAAAAGATTGCAGCAATTACGTCCTTGGCTAAACCGGCGTGTATTAATGATGTGCAACGTCTGGCCGGTCGGATTACAGCCTTGAGCCAGTTTATCAACTGCCTTGGAGAGAAGGCCATCCCCTTATATCAGATGCTCAAGAAAACAGATAACTTTGTCTGGAGTGAGGCAACTGATAAGGCGTTTGAAGATCTAAAGCGACAGCTAGTGGAACCGCCCATGCTGGCAGCACCGATCGATAAAGAGCCATTATTATTATATGTGGCTGCTAATGCCCGGGCTGTCAGCGTAGCCATTGTGGTAGAGCGCAAGGAGCCTGGAAAAGAGTATCCGGTTCAATGGCTAGTTTATTATATCAGTGAGGTGCTCATTGAGTCAAAGCAGAGGTATCCACATTGGCAGAAACTGGTGTATGGGGTGTTTATGGTAAGACGGAAGCTCAAACACTATTTTCAGGGCCATACTATCACAGTGGTCAGTTCAGCCACTCTGGGTGACATCATTCAAAACAGAGAGGCAACTGGCCGGATTGCTAAGTGGGCCATTGAGCTTGGACCTCACGGGCTCAAATATATACCCCGCACGGCGATCAAGTCCCAGGCACTTGTAGATTTCATCAATGATTGGACGGAGTTACAGGCACCTGAGGAGAAACCAGATAATACGTATTGGACTATTCATTTTGATGGATCCAGACAGTTAGAGGGTTCGGGGGCTGGAGTCGTATAAACTTCCCCACGAGGTGACAAGTTTTTTATGTCCTCTGTTTAATGTTCCCTTGCACTAACAATGCAGCTGAATATGAGGCTTTACTCCATGGTCTTAGGATGGCTAAAGAGATGAATTTGAGCCGGGTTAGGTGCTTCGGCGATTCAGATATAGTGGCTCAGCAAGTGTCTAGCACTTGGGATTCTAAGGACCCACTCATGGCTGCATATCGACGAGAGGTGGATGCAGTGGCTGGTCACTTTAAAGGTTATCAGGTGGACCATATAGACCGGCGGAAGAATGAAGCGGCGGACGCTTTAAGTTGTCTTGGTTCCCGATGTAAACCGGTTCCGCCCAATGTCTTTCTTCATGTATTGCACAATTCGTCAATCAAAATACCAATCGAAGAAGATTTGGCTATTCCTGATCCGAAGGCTCAGTTGGTGCCAGCTCTGCATACCATACCGGATTGGACGATCCCATATCTGGATTACATGAACCGGGGCGAGTTACCAGCTGAGGAAACGTTGGCTCGACAGATAATCCGGCGGTCCAAGTCCATGACCATACTCAACGGGGAGTTACATAGTTACAGTGTTTCTGGAGCAATTCAGCGATGCGTTTCTCCTCAAGAAGGTTGTGAGATTTTGCGAGAAATTCATGAAGGGGATTGCGGTCACCACGCTGGTTCAAAGTTGTTGGTTGCCAAAGCTTTTCTCCACGGTTTTTACTGGTTGACGGCGCATGCTGATGCGGAGGATTTAGTCAAAAGATGTGATGGATGTCAAAAGTTAGCCCGCCGTGCGCACATTCCGGCTCAAGAGTTGCGAATGATTCCAATTACGTGGCCGTTTGCAACTTGGGGGCTAGATATGGTTGGACCCTTCAAGCGCTCCAATCACAAGAAGACCCATCTGTTAGTAGCAGTTGATAAATTCACTAAATGGGTAGAGGCAGAGCCAGCCAGCAAGTGTGATGCAGCCACGGCGGTTCAATTCATCAAAAAGGTGATATTCCGGTTTGGCTTTCCACATAGCATTATAACAGACAATGGTACTAACTTATCAAAAGGGGAGATGGAAGAATTCTGTCAACGTGAGCACATTCGACTTGATCTAGCATCAGTGGCTCACCCCCAATCTAATGGTCAAGCGGAAAGGGCAAATCTAGAAATTCTACGGGGTATCAAACCAAGGCTTATAGTTCCCTTAAAGCAGACGCCGGGTTGTTGGGTCGAGGAGCTACCTTCTGTGTTATGGAGCATCAACACCACACCCAATAGGTCTATGGGTTACATGCCTTTCTTCATGGTTTATGGAGCGGAGGCGGTTCTTCCTAGTGACATCCATCATGATTCGCCCCGTGTGTCAGGTTATGTTGAAGCTGATAATGAAAAGGCACGTCAGGATTCTCTTGACCTGTTGGATGAAGAGCGGGATCTTGCAGCAGCACGTTCGGAGATTTATCAACAAGATCTTCGACGTTATCACAGCCGCCGGGTTAAAACTAGAACCTTTCAAGAAGGTGATTTGGTGCTCCGGCTCATCCAGGATTAGACTGATATGCATAAGTTATCCCCCCCTTGGGAAGGACCCTTTGTGGTCAGCAAAAATCTGCACAACGGATCCTACTACCTCATTGATGTTCGAGAGCATGAAGACTCACGTCAATCGGAGGAGGAGACAAAGCGGCCATGGAACTTAGCTCTCCTTCGGCCTTACTATACTTGAAGCCATAGGCTCTTCACCTATACATATTTAAGACAATGTATATACCATATAATAAACCGGAGCCTCCGTTATAAGCGGGGTATCTGTTCTTTCTTATATCATATGTGTGCTTTTACAAGTTAATGGTCAAAGCGGAGTGTTTGTTGAACCGACTTTAGCAGCTGCATAAAGATAAATAAAATCACTAGGGGGCTTGGTCATGTTTGAACCACAGCTACACCTCTTGATGGCATTTCAGCCACGTAAGGAAAAATTTGTGGAGCCAAAGAGGGTATTGTACACAGTACAAACTCAAACATAGGCACACGCTGAGCATCGCTCACAAAGTTACTTGGGGGCTCTTTTTTGCAAAGCAACAAAGAGTTTGAAAGGACCCTCGTAATTGGCTATCAAGCCATGACTTGGAAGCCTGGTGTATTCACCTAAACCCCGGGTTAACCTGCCTTCATCAAGTAAGACACTCCTATCCAGGTAATCCTGGCATGACCCATCGAACGTTTGACAAGTCAATCTTTTACAGACCCTGAACTTGTCACAGTTAAAACGATGATTGGTTAATTGGAGGCCCATCTTCAAAGGCTTTGTTAAATGGTTTAACTCAGAGGCCTAGCAGCCCATGAAAAGCCTCGATTTGGAGCCTGGCAGCTCGTAAAAAGCCTCGCATATTTTCCTATTTGAATTTTGTTTGTTGACAATCATAAGTATTTTTTGATAAACCGGCGTCCTTGACCCGGCTTGCTTTCCAACCACCAGTTGTTGGCACATGATCAATTATAAACCGGTGGTCATTGACCCGGTCTAGTTTGACTAAATCACCAGTGTTATAAAGAAAATCCGGTAGTTATACCGGTCTAGTTTAATAGATAGACCGGCATTATGAAGATGAAATTACCAAATGTATCGGGTTGGTGTTAAACACCTTTGCTGTATACACGTTTGGTCAATCAATGATGTATGTTCTGTACATTATTTTTTGTATAAACACTTGATTATTTAGCTAAAGTACTATATACTTCTTGGATATTATGACATGTTTAGCGGTAAAACGCTAGACACTTTTAAGTTTTTTGGACCCAGGAAGGCAAGTCATCATAGGCTATGCATAAAATATATCCCGAAGGGCGGCACAGATTGTCACAAAGCGTTATGAAACATGCTCGATGGCATGGCAGATAAACAAAGTTTCAGCTATCCTATTACATGAAGCTTCAAAGCGGTTCAAACAGTGCCATTGTTTTTCACAGTAGACATATAAACCGGCGATCGGATCAGGACTCTTCATCACGACGGTTTGACGGTTGCGGAGCAGTTGGTGTTGGCACTTCTTCATCCCTCCCCAGCTGCTGGAAATCAGACGTTGACCAGTCGATTTTGGTTAAAGCTTGGAACACTGCCTCCTCATGGATAAGATCAGAAGGGTTAATATGAGGGGCATAAGTGTGCTTACGAATCAGAGGCACAATTTCTTCGACTTCATGGATATCGGCCGGCTGTCTTTTCCCTTCTGCATCATAAAACGGTTGAAAATGGGACAAATCGGTGTCCTTGGCCAGTTTGCTGGCCGCTGGCCGCATCTGTTTGGTCAGCCGCCGAAGATCATCATTGTCAAAGTTTGAACCGTCTTCTTTAATGCGTGGATATCCTTTAATGATATCCTCTTCTTCAAGGTCTGGAATCCAGGCCTTGGCTCGAATAAGGGCGGTTAATGCTCCTGCTCTTGCAGCGGCTCTTTTCAACTCGACAATACACGCCGGTAACATGCCCAACTTCTCAAGGGTCTCCTTAATCAATGTTGGCGCCGGTTTGTTATAAGATGTTGTACTAATGGCTCACTGAGATCCAGAGTATAGCTGCTCAACCAATGTATATGCTGCTTTGAGCTTCATCCGCGTATCTGCACCAAGATGAGTGATCCGAGTTCCTGCCAAAGATTTTATCAACATTTTGGTCTGTTTTAAGATTCATTGACTGGTGCAACATACATAAGCAGACACTTACCAAAGATAGCAGGGGTCATAGTGTTTATTTGTCGCTTCAAACCAGCTAGATCTTCAACCATCGGTTTCAGGGCTTCCTCGGCACCTACAGCTCTTTTAGTCAAACCGGCTTTTTCGGTTTCCCATTCAGCACGATCTCGGTTGAAGGATTCTTTCAATTTTTCCATTTCGGCCAGGGCCTGCGTCAGCTCCTCTTTGGCTTTTGCAGCTTCGGCTTGTTGGGACTTCACATTTTCTTGCAAGTCAGAGTTTTGGGCATCTTTGCTTCTCAGTTCAGCCTGCAGCATTGAAGGTATATTCAACAAAACAACATATTTATGCACTAAGTATAAAGCATATAACAAGTTATCCACTTCATACTTGGGGGCTAATGCCTATTTGCTCTCAAATACTACCCTCTATACAAGTCTCCAGAACAATGCAAGCATTATCCTTGGCACTTGGGGGCTAATGCCTATTTGCTCTCAAATACTACCCTCTATACAAGTCTCCAGAACAATGCAAGCATTATCCTTGACACTTAGGGGGCTAATGTACGTTTGTTCTAAACCGGCGGTGTGGATTAAAAACCGGATTAACTTGCCAAGTTAAACCGTCCTTTGGGGGCTATGCTGCAGAATGTTATCTAATTCTTTTTCAAATATGAGTCTTATCTATGATTGAGGATACGCCTTTGCAAGGATCAATGATGGGATGCTTGAAGTGTTACAAAGACCTGGTTTATGATTAACAATCATAAAACGACTCTTGGAGGCTAATTGGAATAGTATTTCAGCTATAAATCAATGTACAAGGGAGAAGCATTTACCTCATATCGTTCTTTCATCAAATTCACCAAACCGGCTTCATAATCCCGGTTTGAGTGCAGACGGTTCAAGAAGCCGGAATAAAGCTCATCAGCATTAAGATGAGCATAGTTTAATAAGTCGCTGCTCCATTTACCTTTATCCCTGGCAATTTGCTCTTCTTTGGCACTATGCTAAGCCAAAATGACGGGATGACCAGGAGAGCTGTGGCCCGTTCTAGTAATAATAACGTCATCACCTTGGCCTTCAGGATTTTTGGTGGATGATGATGGAATTTCAGTGTCTTTCATTGGATTAGCCCGGTTTGGTTCTGCCGGTTCAGTATCAGGGGCGGCAGGTTCAACATCTGTTGGTTCGTCAATATGTTGGCCGTCAAGGGGCGGATCACCAAAAGTTGTTTCAGGATGGAGGCCATCTGGTTCACCAATCTGCTCCGGTTCACCAATCTGCTCTGGTTCACCTCTTGGTTCTTCTTCTTCAGCAACAGGGTCTTCTGGAGGATTGGTGACCCGAGCTTTCTTGCTGGGTATGGCTTTGGCCTTGCAAACAGAATAAAAAAGGATTAACATCCTGTTCAAAAGATGTAAGGCGCATTGAAAGGAAAGGTTTTTTCATAACTTACCCGGCCACAGTTTTCAAAGGGGGAGTTGAGTTGCTGTCGATTCACCAGAAGAGGAAGGAGGTGTCACCTGATAATTTGAATCGGACGGATTAAGAGGCTGTCTGAAATAACCTGCCTTGGGGTAAGAATGGTCGGAAGTAGGAGAGACCTCAGACCGGCACTTCTGAACCGGAGTATCAGGTAAACCGGTAGAGGTGACCTACTGGCCACTGTGCCGGGTTGTCCGGCGAGCTTCATGCTGTTGGGTCTTCAAAATAAATGTTGGATCCAAGTGAGCAAGAGGATGAGAAAATCTTACTTTCCGGATTGCTTGGCGAGTTTTTTGTGTTGGCATAGAGTCTGAACCGGAGGAAAGGGTAATTACCTCTACGTCATCGGCCTGACTAGCTTCTGCCTCCTCCTGAGGAAGATCATTGTTAAAAGATGCATAAAAAGAGAGCCAAGTGAGTCAAGTTCTACCTCAACTAATGGGTCATCAGTATCATCATCAAGTTCCATATTAATCCGGTCAGCCGTTTTCTGCTTTGACGTGCATTTTACGGCTTTGGTCTTCGGGCGGGTTGGTTTGACCACTTTGTCTCCAGTTGGCTTTGCCGCATTCTCTATGGATTTCCGTTTCGAGAAAGGTTCATCACCCTATATATATAGAGAAGAAGGGTTACAGCTTGTATAAATTAAAGATATCAGAGATGAAGAGGAAGTGTAATGCTTACAGCAGGCGGTTTGTTCTTGGTATAGAAGGGACTCAGACCGGTTTGACTACAGACCAGTTCCGATTCATTTAGAATTTTCTTTACACCTTCGGTAACTTCTTCCTCAGAAAATTGGATATTGCAGTGGCGTTGAGGATCGTCAACTTCACCGGTATATTCGCACATTAAACCGGGACGCCGGCTTAGCGGCAAGATACTCCAGGATATCCAATGGTGCACAAAATCCACGCATGTTAAACTGTTTGCCATAAAGGCCCGGAGCTTTGCGATTTGAGGAGCGTATTTTGCCCTTTCTGAAGAGCTCAGGCGTTGTGGCATTGGGTGAGTATTGGATAATCTATGATCATGAAAGCCGGGGAGGGGATTTTAATCCTCAGGCAAAGTGTCTCTGCAATAGAACCATGTTTGGTTCCATTCCTTTGGGTGGCTATGGTGTTTGGCATGAGGAGATTCCACTTCTTTCCGCTTTTGAATCGAGACACCACTGTGGGTGACAAAACCGGCGGATCTCGGGTAGGGGGTCCCGAACTGTGCGTCTAGGCCGGATGGTAACAGGAGGCAAGGGACACGAAGTTTTACCCAGGTTCGGGCCCTCTTGATGGAGGTAAAACCCTACGTCCTGCTTGATTAATATTGACGATATGGGTAGTACAAGAGTAGATCTACCACGAGATCGGAGAGGCTAAACCCTAGAAGCTAGCCTATGGTATGATTGTTGTTCTGTATGTTGTCCTACGGACTAAAACCCTCTGTTTTATATAGACACCGGAGAGGGTTAGGGTTACACAAAGTCGGTTACAATGGTAGGAGATCCACATATCCGTATCGCCAAGCTTGCCTTCCACGCCAAGGAAAGTCCCTTCCGAACACGGGACGAAGTCTTCAATCTTGTATCTTCATGGTCTAGGAGTCCGGCCAAAGGATATAGTCCGGCTGTCCGGACACCCCCTAATCCAGGACTCCCTTAGTAGCCCCCGATCCAGGCTTCAATGACGATGAGTCCGGCGCGCAGATTGTCTTCGACATTGAAAGGCGGGTTCTCCGAATTCCGTGTACCTGTTGAATAAAGTCCAGTTTCTTGTAAATGTTGTGCTCCTTGGCTTCTACGCCCAATAATGGCCGTCTCCCACATGTCAAACGAATTTGAAAAGTCTGAGTGTTTTTACATCCACACCCCTAGCCGCGTAAATGAGCCGCCCATTTAAGGGGATGAGGATTTAGATCCAAACCACACCTTCTCCCCTTCGCGAGTGTTCATCAGAGCGCATCCAACAAAGGTCCATTCCACCATGGCCAGCCGTCGCAACTCCTCCTTTCGCCCTTCCAGCCCTCAGCCTGGATATTGGGAGAGATGCTCCATCCCGCATAGCGAGCTAGTGACGCTCCAGACCAAGGGATTTCTCCCCCTGGCCTATATGGTCCCGGTTCGAACCGGTCTTGCCATCTATAATGGTGGAGAGCAAGCGGAGAGTGCCCCTAATCCCTCCAAAGGAGAGCGGGTATGCCTTGTCCCTTATTTAATAAGAGGGCTCGGATTTCCAATCCATCCATTTCTCCAGGGGCTCCTGGAGTTCTATGGCCTCCAGCTACACAATCTTACGCCTGCCTCCATATTGCATATCGCGGGCTTCGTAGCCCTCTGCGAGCTATTTTTGGGTGTTGAGGCTCATTTCGGGCTGTGGAAAGAGCTATTCTGCCTTGTGCCCCGTTCTCAGAAGGGGTCAATATATCAAGTGGGCGGAGCCGAAGTGTGGCACATCGCCGGGACCGGATACCTATCCGGAACCCCAAAGAAGGCGTCCGAGGATTGGCCTTCACAATGGTTTTACATAGAGGACGTCCCGCTGCCGGATCCTGTCCGGATAGGCCTCCCTGAGTTCGAGAGTGCTCCACTAAAGAAGCGCCTAAGTTGGCGTCCACAGAGCCCTCAGAGGGAAAGTGACAAGGACGTCCTTTACCTAATGGACCGGATAAGATTGTTAGCTTATTCCGGACTGACCATGAACGCGGTCATGGCCGCATGCATCATGTGAGGGGTGCAGCTGCTACAGTATAGAGGCCACCCCATGTGGGACTTCAACGGGGAGGACGACGCCACCCGCTACGACCGTAAGGGACCGGATTCGACTGCGGCTCTAACAAAGACCTTGTCCGCTTTGTACAAGGGAGAAGAGGAGGAATTTCTCCGTGTCAACCCACAGGGTGGATTTTCTATGTACAATCCCCCAAGCTGGGTAAGTGGTCACATTTACTTGCCCATCCGTTTTATATTCCCATTGTTAAATATTTAGTCTAGCAACTTCAACGCAGGAACTGCGCCAGGCTGTTAAAGAAATAAACAGCCCTCCTCCACAACCTGAGGACCCAGGATGGTCCCTCGACCCGGCCTCTCAAGAGGATCCGGTGGTATCAGTGGAGCTAATTGATGGAGTGTTCCATCAATTGAGCAAGGACAACGCCTTGGTGGCCATTACGGCCGATTACACAGGGCTAATCCCGGCCTCGCAGGTAACTAAGATCGATGTCCCAGTACCCCGAATAGGGGTCCGCCCTCTCGTGTTTTCAGTTTCCTGATTACAACCGAGCTTTGCAGGGGAGGTTTTTGAGACAGGAGGCCGAACCTACGGCGACAAGCCAACGAGGGGCCGCAGGGCCCCGTGGGCAGAAAAGAGGTGCAGTCCAGACCGAGGCGTCAACGCAAAGGTATGGCGCGCCCCCTTATCCCAGGTGTTATACCTTCAAGGCATATTAACACTCGTGCTCTCTTCAGGACAAAGAGACCTCGCTGGACTATATCCGGAGAGGCTGCCAATCGCGCCTCCACCAGCCAGGCTCCAAAGCCTGGTCCGGAGGTGGAGGCGAACACAAGGCGCGCAGCGGACGCTCCTCCGACGGAGGATGTGGACAGGTTGTCTGCCACCAACTCTGAGGTGGAGAGTGCCATGAACCACAGGCGTCACCGGACAATTCTTCGCTACGCTTGTTTCTCCCAAGAGGCATTAGATGCCTTCAATTCGGGAGATGCGAACCTCCGTGCCGCTCAAAATGGTCTAGCTAGAGCCACAGAGCAATATGTAAAAGACAAACGGGTAAGAAAATTTTGGTAATTATATGTATATATATATATCAGTAGCCCCCGAGACTTGAAACAGTTAGAATAACTGATTTAAGGATCATTTGTTATGCAGGTTCTTACAGAAAAGAATTCCCTACTGTCCCAGGAGCTGGAAGAGTGCAAAGCCCAACTTGAGGCCGCACAAGCCGCGGCAAGGGAGCCCAAGGAGACCCCCTCTAGTAATATACACTTCGAAAGATAAGTATTTTGCGAAGCACGACATGGGTGTGAATCTGACAAATGAAATTGCAGATGGCGCCGGATTGAATCCGGAAAGGCAACAACTCCTACGCCAGCTGAAGGCTGGTGAGAAGGTGCTGACAAAGGTGAGGCGGGAGAAGAAGATCTCCAAGATGCCAACACCAAGCTGGGCGTCGACCTGAAAGATGTTCGTGCCCAGCTGTCAGACTCCGTTAAGGAGAATCAGCGGCTTCGGCGCGGCATATTTAGTAAGTGCTTGAACGAACCTTGGAAAAAAAGTTCAGCGGGGAAGTCGACTAACAAAGTAATGTCTGTAGGTGTGCTAACAGGTCGTCCTGTAGAGGAGATGCCCAGTTCTATGGGTGACCTTCTTCCCAAGCACTCGCAACTGCTCGAGTGAGTTCGGCAGGCGATGCAAGGCGTCACCCAGTCCTTGTGGCCATCCATCTCCATGCCCGAAGGTCTTGGAGAGCTTGCGGAGAAGCTGAAGGGATCACGGTGGCGCTTCCGATTGTGGAAGATATCGGCCTACCGTCAAGGCGCTAGGGAGGCCTGGGCCATGGTGAAGACGCGGTACACAAAGGCTGACCCCAACCACATGGCCGAGGTCGGTCCTGTGGGGCCCGATGGGAAGGAGATCCCTGTAAGCTTAGTATACGGCCAAGTAGAATTGGCTGCAAACTATTCCCAGCAGGACTGTAAATTTGACAGCCTGTTAGATGGTATTGAAGAGGAATACAATCAGTCAGAATGACTATGTAATTTAATTGACATTTATAATGCCTTCTAGCCGGATTGTAGATCGTTTGTCATGGCCGACCTTTTCGCTTCAGCCTCGGGACCTAATGGTCCGGAGTGTGTCCGAATTCCCATGCGGTTATATAAGAACCAGTGAATGCATGGAGACCAGGCGTAGGGGTCATTAGTGCGTGAACAGACAAGTGTCCGACTAGTTATGTTATATTAGATGGTTAGTAAGAAACATCTTCCAGGGAGAATAGTTCCATTAGGGGTTCCTTTCCCTGGGAGGCATGTCATAAAGTGCATGCCCATTCTGCAAAAAAGACGCGGGAAAAAGCATCTGGGGGCGCATAAATAAATAGGTGAAAAGATCATCTTTTAGGTCACCGACCGAATATTCCCTTAAGAATGCTAGCTTTCGGCTTTACCCAGTCTGAGGTACACATCCGGCTGATCCGGTAGTAACAATCACAGAGGTGCTCCCTTTACCGCCTAGCCGAATAATCGAGAACGTAGGGGTAAGCACAGGAGCCAGGCAACCCAGCTTGGCCAAAAGTTAAGTCATATCAATGCATATAATGGTGAAATAAAAGGTACATGCGGAAGTGTAACACATGTGTTGGGCATGAAGCCCGTATAACTAAGCTTCTGTTAAAAGAAGCCCCCAGGTTTAATGAGTGCGAATAGCATGTCATTTGATGAGCCTTTAAAGGCTATAAGAGAAAGGAGGGGAGAAGGAGAGAAATGTAAGACACACAGTATATAAAAAATGGACAGAGGAAGGAGACAAACACAGAGTCCAGCACTAGGCATAGAATCTTCGGAGACGTGCTGTGTTCCATGGGTTCGGCTCGAGTCGGTTATCCGATGCATCTCGCAGGCGGTACGCTCCACCAGTCAGGACTTGGTCAATTATGAAGGGACCTTCTCACTTGGGCTTGAGTTTGTCCTTTTTCTTGTCCGGCAGGCATAGAACTAATTCGCCAACGTTGTAATTTTTGGCATGTACTTCTCTGCTTTGGTATCTTCGAGCCTGCTGTTGATAGAATGCGGAACAGGCTTTTGCCACGTCACGCTCCTCCTCCAATGCGTCCAAACTGTCCTGCCGATCGAGCTCGGCTTCTCTTTCTTCATACATGCGCACTCGAGGTGAGTCAAGAATTATGTCGCAAGGCAAAACTGCCTCTGCGCCATACACCATAAAGAATGGTGTGTATCCGGTGGTGCGATTCGGCGTGGTCGGCAGCCCCCAGAGTACGAAGTCGAGCTCCTCTACCCAGTGCGTGTTAGATTCCTTGAGGGACCGCACTAATCTGGGTTTGATGCCGCTCATGATAAGACCATTTGCACGTTCGACCTGGCCATTAGTTTGTGGGTGATAGACGACAGCATAATCGAGCTTGATGCCCATGTTTTTGCACCAGAGTTTTACCTCGTCGGCCGTAAAGTTCGTGCCGTTATCAGTGATGATGCCGTGGGGGACGCCGTAACGGTGTACAACTCCAGATATAAAGTCTATCACTGGTCCGGATTCGGTCGTCTTAACAGGCTTGGCTTCTATCCATTTGTTGAACTTATCCACCATGACCAGTAAGTATTTTTGCTTGTGGGTTCTGCCTTTAAGTGGTCCAACCATGTCAAGCCCCCAGACCGTGAAGGGCCAAGTGATGGGAATGGCTTGGAGGGCGGTGGGTGGCATATGGCTTTGGTTTGCAAAGAGCTGGCAACCGACGCATCATTGGACTAAGTCCTGGGCGTCTGCCCGAGCCGTCGGCCAATAAAAGCCTGTACGGAAGGCCTTGCTTACAAGGGACCGAGCTGCCGCGGGATGACCGCCGAATCCGGCGTGTATTTCAGCCAGGAGGTTCCGCCCTTCCTCTTCGGAGATGCACCTTTAAAGGACTCCGATAGTGCTTTTCTTATAAAGCTCTCCCTCGTGGACTTTGTAGGCTTTGGATTGCCGCACTATGCAGCGTGCCTCATTTTGGTCCTCGGGGAGTTCCTGCCTAGTAAGGTAGGCGAGGAATGGTTCTGTCCATGGGGCGATGACGGCCATTATTACGTGGGCTGAAGGTGTTATTTCATTGGCAGAGCCTCCAATTGTGTCAGAATGTTCGATGCTGGGCAGTGCAGTTGGGTCCGGGCTGTTATTGTTTGGCTCCCCTTCCCATACTACGGATGGCTTGAACAGCCTTTCCAAGAAGATGTTGGGGGGGACTACATCGCGTTTTGCGCCGATGCGTGCCAGGACATCTGCCGCCTGATTATTTTCCCAGGCTATATGGTGAAATTCAAGCCCTTCGAACCGAGCTGGCATTTTTAGGATGGCATTGCGGTAAGCTGTCATTTTTGGATCCTTGGCATCGAAGTCTCCATTTATTTGGGATATTGCGAGGTTCGAGTCCCCGCGCACCTCTAGGCATTGAATGCCCATGGATACTGCCATCCGGAGACCATGTAAAAGGGCCTCATATTCAGCTGCATTGTTGGAGTCTATGTACATAATCTGGAGTACGTATTGGACTGTGTCTCCTATGGGGGACGTCAAAACGACGCCAGCCCCTAGTCCGGCCAACATCTTGGAGCCGTCGAAATGCATGATCCAATTTGAATATGTGCCGTACTCTTTAGGGAGTTCGGCCTCCGTCCATTCTACGACGAAGTCGGCCAATACTTGCAACTTGATGGCTGGCCGTGGCTTATAAGTTACGTCGAACGGGAGGAGCTCAATGGCCCATTTTGCAATCCAGCCTGTTGCGTCACGGTTGTTTATAATATCGTTAAGTGGTACTTCTGAGGCTACTGTTATTGAACACTGTTGAAAGTAGTGTCGTAGCTTCCGGGATGCCATGAATACCGCGTACGCAATCTTTTGATAATGCGGGTACCTTGATTTGCACGGAGTGAGGACAATGGACACATAATAGAGCGGCTTTTGAAGGGGGAATTTGTGTCCGTCCGTTTCTCGTTCGACGACGAGAGCTGCAACATGATGTGTTGCTGCAATGTACAATAGCATCGGTTCGCCAATGTTTGGTGCGGCCAGGACTGGGTTTGTTGCCAATATTGCTTTTATTTCGTCGAGTCCGGCCGTGGCTGCATCCGTCCATTCGAAGTGTTCGGTGCGCCGAAGGAGGCGGTAAAGGGGTAGGGCCTTTTCTCCCAAGCGGGAGATAATGCGGCTTAGAGCCGCCACGCATCTGGTTAACTTTTGTATTTGTTTGAGGTCCGTTGGGATATCCAATTGTGACAGAGCTTGGATCTTGGCTGGATTTGCTTCAATTCCTCTACTGGATACAATGAAGCCCAAGAGCTTTCCGGCTGGAACGCCGAAAACGCATTTTTCCGGGTTGAGCTTGATGTCGTATGTTCGGAGGCTATCAAATGTGAGCCTCAAGTCGTCTACTAGAGATTCGACATGTCTTGTTTTGACGACCACATCATCTACATATGCCTCCACTATTTTGCCGATCTGGTTTGCCAGACATGTCTGAATCATGCGCTAATATGTTGCGCAGACGTTTTTGAGCCCGAAGGGCATTGTGTTGAAGCAGAATGGGCCGTATGGTGTGATAAATGCCGTTGCGGCTTGGTCTGATCGTGCCATCTTGATTTGATGGTAGCCGAAATATGCGTCGAGAAAACACAACGAATCGTGTCCTGCGGTAGCGTCGATAATTTGTTCGATGCGGGGGAGGGGGAAGGGATCCTTTTGGCAAGCCTTGTTAAGGTCTTTAAAACCAACGCACAGGCGCCAGGATTTGTCCTTCTTTGGTACCATCACTAGGTTTGCTAGCCAGTCCGGATGTTTTATATCTCTAATGAATCCGGCCTCCAATAGCTTTGCTAGCTCCTCTCCCATGGCCTGTCTCTTAGGTTCGGAAAAATGCCGAAGAGCTTGTTTGACAGGTTTGAATCCTTTTAGGATATTTAAGTTGTGCTCGGCTAGCCTGCGTGGGATTCCTGGCATGTCTGAAGGGTGCCAGGAGAAAATGTCCCAGTTCTCTCGTAGGAACTCTCGCAGTGCGGCGTCTACATCAGGGTTTAACTGTGCCCCGATGGAAGCTGTTTTATTGGGGTCCGTTGGATGGACCTAGAATTTTACTATTTCGTCCGCCGGTTTAAAGGAGGTGGACTTGGATCTTTTGTTGAGTACCACATCGTCCCTATTCACCGTGGAGCACAGCGCAGTCAGTTCCTCAGCCGCTAGGGCTTCGGATAGTGCCTCGAGGGCCAGTGCGGCTGTCTTGTTTTCGGCGCAGAGTGCTATGTCCGGATCACTAGCGAGAGTCATGATCCCGTTAGGCCCGGGCATCTTGAGCTTCATGTACCTGTAATGGGGTATTGCTTGGAAGATTGTAAACGCTTCCCGTCCTAGGAGAGCGTGATAACCGCTGTTGAACGGAGCCACATGGAACGTGACCTCTTCGGACCTGTAATTATCCGGCGTGCCAAACACCACATCTAGTGTGATTTTTCCTGTACAGCGCGCTTCCCGACTGGGGATTATTCCTCTAAAGGTTGTGCTACTTCGCTCAATGCGGTTCCAGTCTATTTCCATTTTTGAAGGGTTTCCTCGTAAATGAGGTTCAATCCGTTGCCGCCGTCCATGATTACGTTGGTAAGACGAAAGCCGTCCACTATTGGACTGAGGACCAATGCGGCTGGTGCTCGGGTTGTTCGGAATTTAGGTTCATCACTGGCGTTAAAGGTAATAGCCGTGTCACTCCATGGGTTTATTATTGCTACTTGGTAGACTTCGGAAAGGCTGCGAAATGTCCTTTTTTGCATATTATTTGATGTGAAAGTCTCGAAGACTGTTAATACCGTATTGGTGTCTCTGGGGTGGCTTTCTGTGGCCTCCGGAATTAGGAGATCTTCGCCAATTTTGGCCACCTACCGGAGTATCCAACTTGCTCTAAGGCTGTGAGTTGGTGTGGCGTCCTCTGTACTGTGAATTTTACATGGTCCATTAAGCCATCCTTCCAGTACGGTTCCATGCCCTGTAGAGGGTTTTTGGTTTTTGGTGTTTGACCCGGGTGTCTGGCGATGATGCACCCTTTTATTTCGGACTGGGTTTGTATTCAGGGCCGGATCGGCCCAAAATTTTATTTTGGTTTTCTAGGCGCTTTCCATCGCACAATACTTTCATACAATGGACGCCAAGTCAGCGAAGAGTGTAATATCACGGTGACTTATGGCGTTGAGGATTCTCTTGTCCATGCAATTATTGCAGAAGATTGAAATTGCGTCTTCCTCGCGGCAGTCCCTTATCCTGTTCCTAACCAGGAGGAATCTGGTCCAGTAATGATGTACTGTTTCTTCGGGCTCTTGCCTGATTTGGGATAGATCGCTTATGTTCGGGTGGGTGGATGGAATTAAATCCGAAGCCTCACCCAATCTGAGGCTCAAAGGCCAAGGAATTTCTGAGCTCGAAAATTTGGATTCCTGGATGTTGTCCAATGAATCCAGCCCGTCGCCTGACTGTAAGTTCAGGTCTTGAGTGATATCCTCCCCTCCGCGGGTTTCCAGCTTGGAGGGATCGGGAATCCGGACGTAGCTAGTCCTTAAGATAGATGAAGGGTCGCCGCACTGTCCCTCTACCACGGCAATGTGATGGGTGACTTGGGGAGAGTAAATCTCTCAGATCGTGTGTAGGCCCAATCTGGTCGTAATCCATAGCGACTCCCAGGGCGGCGATGCGATCCAAGAGCTCATTTATGGAGGAGAGCTCCATTGGATCTAACTGCTCGGCGAGTTCCGTGCTGACATGAAGATTGTTTTCGATGGCTCGAGAGGTCATCGTCGGCGCAGAAGCCGAATAGGCGGTCATAAGAAAACCACCTAGCCGGAGGGTTTGGCCGACAGCCAAAGCTCCCTTAGCAACGGTGCCGTCTTTAAAGATGGGGCGAGGCATCCTTCCTGATGGCAACGACACAGAGGAACTCTCAATGAAAGCACCAATGTCGGTGTTAAAACCGGCGGATCTCGGGTAGGGGGTCCCGAACTGTTCGTCTAGGCAGGATGGTAACAGGAGGCAAGGGACACGAATTTTTACCCAGGTTCGGGCCCTCTTGATGGAGGTAAAACCCTACGTCCTGCTTGATTAATATTGATGATATGGGTAGTACAAGAGTAGATCTACCACGAGATCGGAGAGGCTAAACCATAGAAGCTAGCCTATGGTATGATTGTTGTTCTGTATGTTGTCCTACGGACTAAAACCCTCCGGTTTATATAGACACTAGAGAGGGTTAGGGTTACACAAAGTTGGTTACAATGGTAGGAGATCCACATATCTGTATCGCCAAGCTTGCCTTCCACACCAAGGAAAGTCCCTTCCGGACACGGGACGAAGTCTTCAATCTTGTATCTTCATGGTCCAGGAGTCCGGCCAAAGGATATAGTCCGGCTATCCGGACACCCCCTAATCCAGGACTCCCTCAACCACCAAGCTCTGTGTTCGGGCCATTCACAAACTCTGTGCGCCGGTTTAAGTGAAAGAAATCCCGGAACAATTCTGCAGTCGGTTCTTCTTGTAAATAGGCTTCACAGAAGACTTGGAAATTACATAAGTTGGAGACTGAGTTGGCACCAATATCTTGTGGATACAGTTGGAAGCTGGCAAGTACATCTCGATAAAATTTTGACCCTGGCGGTTTGAAACCGCGGCCTATATGGTCAACAAAGATTACCACCTCGCCTTGTCTTGGGGTTGGAGGATTCTTTGTTCCTGGAACTCGCCATTTGATCTTATTTTTCTTAGGCAGAGAGCCGATGCTAACCATCTCATTCAATTGATCCTCAGTAACTCGGGAACGAGCCCAGTTGTAGGCAGTAAATTGTTTGGCCATTGCTAAGCGAACAAACTGAAAATGAAAGGCCGGTTTATAAATTATGCATGATTATACACAAGAGACAAGGGAGTAAGAAACATGCTGATATGATAAATGGTACAACCCGTAGACTAGTATAATGAGAGAGAAAGGTAATGCTAGCACATGTTTGATCAGACACTGTTAAACCGGAGCATAATTGTGAAGGTAACATGCTCTTCCGGTTTATCAGAGGGCTAATGGCATAGACTATTTATACAATGCTATACCGCTTATATTGGTGCGAGGACGGATCTCACAGGAACATAGAAACAGATCTCACAGTGATGTATAAAACTTTTTGATCTAAAGCTAAGACAGAAAAGCAAAAATAATTGGATCTTGAAGGGGTGCAGAACTGAAGCAATTTTTGATAGACTAGATCAGTTCTTTGCGCATAAGGATTTGTGATGACCATGGTAGGTAAGCTACGGCAAGAGATGCATCAAGCATGAAGTGTCCATCTATTAAAGGAAGAACAGGGAAGAATAGCACTGATGAACTTTGGAAGAACTGCGAAGGATGTCGAAACCCTAGAACAGATCTATGGTTAAAAAAGCAGAGAACTTACCGGAGCTGGTGAGGAAGCGGAAGGGCGCCTTAGTATTCTGGTGCGTTCAGGCTGATGCAGCGGCCAAGGTCGGAGCAGAGGCGACGGTCGGTGGTGGCAGCGGAGCTCCAGAGGCTGAGCGGCGCGAGGAAGACGACGCGAAGAGGCACGGGGGGAAATGGTGAAAATGACCCCTCAGTTCTATTTATAAGGCAAAGTGATAAAATGGCAAGTACGGGAATCGAGGAGCCCAAAAAATGGATAAGTTAATAAAGGTGTCGCCTCGATGACTGGATATATATTAAATGAAGGAAATCTCCGACATCAACGGATGGATGACGTCAGGGCGGTTTATCGTAATTTCAAAGTATGACGTCATGGCAGTTTACAAGATCAAAAATGAAGATAAGAGAGAAGATTTTTTCTAAAGTGTGGAAGATTGACATGAACAAGTTCAAACCAATCTGGGGCCTAATGTTGGGGATATTACTAATGGAGGTAAACCGGTCTTATGTAGCTGGGTTGACTCTTTGAAGATTAGAAGCCCATGAAGATGTAAAGATGCTGGCGCTTTACGGAGGGCCCAAAGGCGGGTTACAGTCTATAAATGTAAACCAGCCTAGTCATGTAACTTGTATAGTAAGATAGAAAGAGAGAGGCCGAACCGGAAACATTTATAATCCGGCTTAGGGACTCTATAGCCCGGCAGGCGTCAACCTATGTATATAAAGGGACGACTCGGCCACGGTTTAGAGACAGACAACAATAACTCGAGAGCCAGACAAAGCAGATTCGCTCCCTGGCCTTCGAAACCCTAGCAATACCAATCACAACTAGACGTAGGCTTTTACCTTCATCAAAGGGGCCGAACTAGTATAAACTCCCGTGTCCCCTTGTACGGTTTAACACCTTTAAGCTAACCCATTGTGATGGCTCCACGACTAAGTCCTTTCACAAGGACATCTGCCGTGACAAACCCACGACACTGTTTAAAGTATACTTCATCTATTTCCCTTCTTTCATTCATAAACGTATCATTTTCATGGTCGAGCAAATATTGTTCTAAAGGATCACTAGGAGGCACGGCAATAGAAGCAAGACCAATAATTTCATCTTTACTAGGAAATTCTGTATCATGGGGTTGTCTACCAAATTTAGCAAAATTAAACTCATGAGACATATCCCCCAAACCAAGAGTAACAACATCCTTTTTGCAGTCTATCTGAGCACTAACAGTATTGAAGAAGGATCTACCAAATATAATGGGACAAAAGTCATCTTGTGGGGAACCAAGAACAAGAAAATTAGCAGGATATTTAACTTCCCCACACAATACTTCAACATCCCTAACAATTCCAACTGGTGAAATAGTGTCTCTATTGGCAAGCTTAATTTTAACATCAATTTCCTCTATCTCAGCAGGTGCAATATCATGCATAATTTCTTTATTTAAGGAACGAGGTATTGAACTTGCACTAGCACCCATATCACATAAGCCATGGTAGCAATGATCTCCTATTTTAAGAAAAATAACAAGCATGCCTACAACAAATCTATGTTTATTTTTAGTATCGGTTCTAGCAATTCTAGCAGCTTCATCATAGAAGTAAATAACATGCCGATCAGTATTATCGACCAAGAGATCTTTCACCATAGCAACACTAGGTTCAACTTTAATTTGCTCAGAGGGAGTAGGTGTTCTAGTATTACTCTTACGAACCACAGTTGAAGCTTTAGCGATCCTTTATTCTAATTGGGAAAGGTGGTTTCTCAATATAAGCAGTAGGAACAACAAAATCATTATAAGTGATAGTATTTTCTTCAACTTTAATAGGTGCAACTACTTTTACTTCAATGGGAGGATTATATTTAAACGACTTCTCCTGAGGGAGATCAACATGAGTAGCAAAAGATGCACAAAAATAAGTTACTATCTCAGAGTCAAGTCCATACTTAGTGCTAAATTCACGGAAAGCCTCGATATCCATAAAAGATTTAACACAATCAAACTTAGGTGTTATACCTGACTCCTTACCTTCATCGAGATCCCAATCTTTAGAGTTGCATTTAATTCTTTCCAATAAATCCCATTTGAATTCAATAGTCTTCATCATAAAAGAGCCAGTACAAGAAGTATCGAGCATGGAGCAATTATGGAGAGAAAGCCGAGCATAAAATTTTTGAATAATAATTTCTCTTGAGAGCTCATGATTGGGGCATGAATATAACATTGAATTAAGCCTCCCCAAGCTTGAGCGATGCTTTCTCCTTCGCGAGGCCAAAAATTATATATATAATTACGATCACGATGAAAAAGATGTATAGGATAAAACTTCTGAGGAAATTCCAATTTCAATCGGTTGTAGTTCCATGGTTCCATATCACCTTTCCCTTCAAAGATAAAGGGAATACCTTCTTCTTGATAACATCCTCGAGCATACCTGCAAGCTTAAATAGTCCACAAACTTCATCCACATAGATTAAGTGCAAATCGGGATGTAATGTTCCATCACCTGCAAAAGGATTAGCTAGCAGTTTCTCTATCATACCCGAAGGAATTTCAAAATAAACATTTTAGTAGGTTTAGTATGTTGAGGAGCAACTCTTTGCTCTGCTGGTCAGGGTGAAGATACCCCAAACAAGCCGCTCAAAGGATTATGTTCCATAGTAACAAGTGATAGTAAATTTGAGCATACTATATAAATTTTTCCTTACCAAATTCCACCTACCAAAGGCGCTTCACTCCCAGCAACGGCGCCAGAAAAGAGTCTTGATGACCCACAAGTATAGGGGATCTATCATAGTCCTTCCGATAAGTAAGAGTGTCGAACCCAGTGAGGAGCAGAATGAAATGATATGCAGTTTTCAGTAAGGTATTCTCTACAAGCACTGAAATTGTCGGTAACAGATAGTTTTGTGCTAAGATAATTTGTAACGGGTCACAAGTAATGAAAGTAAATAAGCTGCAGCAAGATGGCCCAATCCTTTTTGTAGCAAAGTAGAAGCCTAGACAAACTCTTATATAAAGGAAAGCGCTCATGAGGACACATGGGAATTATCGTCAAGCTTGTTTTCATCACGTTCATATGATTCACGTTCGGTACTCTGATAATTTGATATGTGGGTGGACCGGTGCTTGGGTACTGCCCTTCCTTGGACAAGCATCCCACTTATGATTAACCCCTATGGAAAGCATCCGCAACTACAAAAGAAGTATTAAGGTAAACCTAACCATAGCATGAAACATATGGATCCAAATCAGCCCCTTACGAAGCAACGTACAAACTAGGGTTTAAGCTTCTGTCACTCTAACAACCCATCATCTACTTATTACTCCCCAATGACTTCCTCTAGGCCCAAACAATGATGCAGTGTCATGTAGTCAATGTTCACATGACACCACTAGAGGAAAGACAACATACATCTCATCAAAATATCGAACGAATACCAAATTCACATGACTACTTATAGCAAGACTTCTCCCATGTCCTCAGGAACAAACGTAACTACTCACAAATAATATTCATATTCATAATCATAGGGGTATGAATATGCATAAAGGATCTAAACATACGATCTTCCACCAAATAAACCAACTAACATCAACTACAAGGAGTAATCAACATTACTAGCAACTCATAGGTACCAATCTGAGGCTTTGGGACAAACATTGGATACAAGAGATGAACTAGGGTTTGAGATGAGATGGTGCTGGTGAAGATGTTGATGGAGATTGACCACCTCCAGATGAGAGGATCGATGGTGATGACGATGGTGATGATTTCCCCCTCCCGGAGGGAAGTTTCCCCGGCAGAACAGCTCTGCCGGAGCCCTAGATTGGTTCCGCCAAGGTTCCGCCTCGTGGCGGCGGAGTTTTGTCCCGTGAGCTTGCTTATTATTTTTTCCAGGACGAATGACCTCATATAGCAGAAGATGGGCATCAGAGGGCTGCCAGGGGGCCCACGAGGCAGGGAGCGCGCCCAGGGGGCTAGGTCGTGCCCCCCACCCTCGTGGATGGTGGGTGTCCCCCCTCTGGTACTTCTTTCACCCAATATTTTTTATATATTCTGAAATGTTCTCACGTGAAGTTTCAGGACTTTTGGAGATGTGCAGAATAGGTCTCTAATATTTTGTCCTCTTCCATCCCAGAATTCCAGCTGTCGGCATTCTCCCTCTTCATGTAAACCTTGTAAAATAAGAGAGAATAGGCACAAGTATTGTGACATATTGTGTAATAACAACCCATAATGCAATAAATATCGTTATAAAAGCATGATGCAAAATGGACGTATCAATACTGCATTCCCCAACAGTGGCATCCGAGCCAGGTCTATGCGTAGTTGTTATATGCACGAGTAGAACACAAAGGAGTTGTGTGGGCGTGGGTATATACATATTTATTGCCATCACTGGTTGTTTCTTGGTTCGGCGGTATTGTTGGAGGAAGCGGCTGTCGGCGTTCTGGGAACAGGGGTCCCCAGACTTGCCTGCCTGCATCCCATGGCATGGCGCTGCGAGCGGGCCCATATATACGACCCATCTTCACCGACAAGCATTCAAGACCCTCGCGAGGGGCCAAGCCACACGAGGCGGACGATGCAAGACCTCCTTAGGAGCAGCCTCGCCAGGCTGGCTCGTGAGGGTCCGAGAGATCAAGGCCAGGCAAACCTCGCAAGGTTGCAATGATGTGAGCCATGACGATCGAGACCAGGCGGGTGCCAGCCGGGCTCCAGCACTCACAGTGTCCTTGTTTCCGCTTTGGTGCTAAGGGAGCAAGCGCAGACGAAGAGTACTGAGGCATCAAGCAAAGGTTTCGATATTGGTGCAACGAGACCAAGACCAGCAGGATAGCAGGACTGTAACACCCATGATGTGGCTATATCTCCCACGTGTCGGGGCACGACTTAGAGACATAACCGCATGGTAGGCATGTCGCAGGAGGGGTAATCTTTTTTTTGGACAGAAAGACTATAAGGGAACCCCCTATAGTATAATTGGTGCAACAACCCCAAATTGCAAGTACCATGCCTTGAACCTGGGTTGGTGGGAAGGCATCAGCCCCTTCCAACCACTAGGCTATGCCTTAGTCTGCAGGAGGGGTAATCTTTACACATCCCATGTACTGAATAAGAAAGGGATAAAGAGTCGGCTTACAATCGCCACTTCACACAATACATAAATAAATCATACATCATCCACAATAAAATCAAGGTCTGACTACGGAACCAAAATAAAGAAAGACAACCACAAATGCTAGATCCCCGATCGACCCAACTGGGCTCCTCTCTGATCATCATGAAAAGAAACATAGTAATGGCCCGAATCCTCGTCTAACTCCCACTTGAGTTCGGTAGCGTCCCCTGCACTAGCATCATCGGCACCTGCAACTGTTTGGAGGTATCTGTGAGTCAGGGGGACTCAGCAATCTCACACCCTCGCGATCAAGACTATTTAAGCTTAAAGGTAGGAAAAGATAGTGAGGTGGAGCTGCAGCAAGCACTAGCATATATGCTGGCTAAATTACGCAAAAGAGAGCGAGAAGAGAAGCAAAGCACGGTCGAGAAGCTAATAATGATCAAGAAGTGATACTGAAAGCTACTTACATTCAAGCATAACACAAGACCGTGTTCACTTCCCGGAATCCACCGGAAAGAGACCATCACAGCTACACACGTGGTTGACTCATTTTAATTAAGTTAAGTGTCAAGTTACCTACACCCGGACATTAACAAATTCCCATATGCCCATAACCGCGGGCACGACTTTCGAAAGTTCAAAACCCTGCAGGGGTGTCCCAACTTAGCCCATCACAAGCTCTCACGGCCAACGAAGGATATTCTTTCTCCCAGGAAGACCCGATTAGACTCGGAATCCCGGTTACAAGACATTTCGACAATGGTGAAACAAGACCAGCAAAGCCGCCCGAATGTGCTGACAAATCCCAATAGGAGCTATACATATCTCGTTCTCAGGGCACACCGGATTGTCCAAGATTCCGGTAGGCCAACCCAAAGTTGCCCCTAGTGGTCACCGGCGGCTGACATGTTGGACCAACACTCAAAGGAGCACTGGCCTGGGGGTTTAAAATAAAGATGACCCAAGGGAAAAAGGCTTAGGTGGAAAATGGTAAAACCAAGGTTGGTCTTTGCTGGAGGAGTTTTATTCAAATCGAACTGTCAAGGGGTTCCCATAACGCCCAACCGCGTAAGGAACGCAACATCAAGGAACATAACACCGGTATGACGGAAACTAGGGCGGCAAGAGTGAAACAAAACACCAGGCATAAGGCCTAGACTTCCACCCTTTACCAATTATATAGATACATTAAAGTAAATTAGAGATAATAATGATATCCCAACAATAACCATGTTCCAACATGGAACAAACTTCATCTTCACCTGCAACTAGCAATGCTATAAGAGGGGCTGAGCAAAGCGGTAACATAGCCAAACAACGGTTTGCTAGGAAAGGTGGGTTAGAGGCTTGACATGGAAATATGGGAGGCATGATAAAGCAAGTGGTTGGTATCGTGACATAGCAATAGAGCGAGCAACTAGCAAGCAAAGATAGAAGTTATTTCGAGGGTATGGTCATCTTGCCTGCAAAGTTCTCAGAGTTGACGAAAGCTTGATCTTCGTTAGCATACTCAACAGGTTCCTCAATCACGTACTCGTCCCCCGGCTCTACCCAAATCAAGAACACAAGCAAATGACCAACAATCAAACATGGTGCAATGCACAATCAACATGATGCAAAACATGGCATGATATGCGAGATGTGATATGCAATGCATATGCATGCTCCGGAAGGAAAATATTGAACAAGGCTTCAACTTGGCAAACCAAGTGTGCCACTGGAAAGATGAGATGATTTCGGCCAAAAACGATATTAAGATCACCGGAATCGGATGCACGGATTGCAAATGGCAAGCAAAACAAGAATGGCACAATTCTGCGATTAACAGCACGATGCCATCTAGAAAGCAACAAGAAACTAAGCTACTGCACTCCAACATAGGAACAAACCATATGGCAGTGATCTACTTAATATTCTTGACAAAACATGAACACTAAGCTATGGCTAAATCACACAAGAGCAGCTTCAACCAAGCATGGCAAAAGTGCAAAAAGTAAACAGGTTCACAGACTTGTGAAAATACTAAGATGCCAAGAATAACATCAGGAAGCAATGTTTAGAGCAAGCAAACAACATGCTACAGGAATATATCATAGCAATACAAGGCATGACATGAATCTACTAAAAGCATAGAACAAAAGTCCCTTACTGATCATGAGCCGAAAAGGCACAGAAGATATGATGGCACCCATGTAAACATAGCAAGTTTTATTAACAGTCTCAGATTTAGCAGAAAACTGAGCATGGCATAAACAGGATTATGAAGGCGTCTATGCGAGCTCAAATCACTCATCACAAAGCATTTCATGACAAACTAGGCATAGAAACATCAAGAAGACATGTTCATGAAGCTAACAATGGCAAGATCAAGTTCATAGCATGCATGGATCAACTACAACAACCGTGGCAAAATTGATTAACACGTAAACAATCTGCCAGGAACATTTTATAGCAAAAGTAGAGCAAGATTAAGACATGCTAGGGCACTCCATAATTGCAAACAGGGGCATGGATGGATAGAGCACAACCATATGTCCAAATCATCCTTACTTAAGCAACTCAAAACAAGCATGGATCTCATTGTAGCATCATGGATACATGGCATAAAAATAACAGCAGAGCAAGGACTTTGCATGCTTGTGCCTGAAATCAGCAATATCACAAAGGCTGCTTTGCATGCTTGTGCTAGTCACCACATTGATCAAAAAAATACATGGCAAGCACCCCTATAAAGATGGCATGGCATAGATCAAAACACATGTAGAGCTCATGCCCATATGCGGCACACAACAAGTGTGACAAAAATGGCAAATCCTCATAATCTGCTAAGTAGGAGCAACTAAACAATTTATAGCACTCTTGCATCAATGATTTGGGCATCTAGATGGACTCAAACAAGCATGCCACAATGGAAAGAAATAAAGAGCACATCATGATGAACATTTTCATAGCTTATATGCATGAAACGGAGCTACGGTCAATGATATACGAGGCAATGAACTGGGCATGAAATCATTGCAGATTCAGGACTTAGAAAAAAACAGACGAGCGCGGGTAAACTAGATGACGCTCGGGTGGAATTTAGGGGATGGCTCACCACACGGGCTTCGGCCCAGGAAGGAAGGAGGCGGTTTGGGCCAAAGGCTATTGGGCCTGTGGAGAGGAGGCGGCCCACGCGGGTGAGGCGTCGTCCTCCTCGTGCCTAGCGCACGAGCAGGACACCGGGACGGCGGCGCCCGAGGTCAACAGTGACGCAGCGGCAACTCCAGCAGGCGGGCACGGCGGGGACCTGCGGGAATGGACGGATCTAGAGGCAAGGCACCGGATCCGAGCTTGATGGAACTCCAAACGGTGGCGGAAGCGGGTCGACGCGGCAGCACG
>NC_041382.1:296902046-296932273 GCF_002162155.2 Triticum dicoccoides | reverse complement strand
GACGGGAGAGATCGGGCCAGAGGAGGAAGAACGAGATGGGTACGGGCGCGGTGTCCTGCGACCTGGTGCAGGCAGCGGACGACGAGGCAGGCGAGGCAGAGGACGGGCGGGGGCGTGCTCCGGTCGCCGGCGACAGCGTGAAGGCGGCAGCGAAGATCCGGCGAGGCGGGTGCGGGCGGCGAGGTTGCAAGCTCCCTCGGGCAAGGCGCGGCCCTGGGTGGGTCTGATCTGGGCTTCACGGGCCCGGCGGCAAAGTGGGTGCGGGTGGAAACGTGGCGCGCAACGATTGGTGCGGGCGACGGCGGCGACTTTGTCCGGTGTGGCCGGACGTGTCCGGTGGCGGCGGGGAACTTTTGCTAGGGTTTGGACCTGGATTTGGACGGGGAGAGCACAGATTTATAGGTAGGAGGCGGTAGGAGTGTCCAAATGGGGTGTAGTTTTCGCCCACGCGATCGTGATCCGACGGTGGAGGACACAGGAGAGGTTTGGTTGGGTTATTGGGCCGTTTTGGAGGGGTGTTGGGCTGCAACACACACGAGGCCTTTACGGTTCCCCGGTTAACCGTTGGAGCATCAAACAGACTCCAAATGGCACGAAATTTGACAGGTGGTCTACCGGTGGTGTACCAAGGCCACTTGGAAAATCCCGGTCCACTCTGAGAACGTTTAGCAACCGCTCACGGAAAGAGACAAAAGGGGACGCCGGGTGCGTGAGGGAGTGTCGGATTGCAAAACGGACAACGGGGAAAATGCTCGGATGCATGAGGCGAACACGTATGCAAAACAGATGCACATGATGACATGATATGGAATGCATGGCATGAACAAAATGCAAAACGATGACAAAACCCAACCACGAAACAAATATCGTATCGCATCTCCGGAAAAGGCAAGAGATGGAGCTACCAATATGGAAAATTGTATCCGGGGCGTTACAACACTCCACCACTACGAGAGGAACTCGTCCCGAGATCTAGGATGGCACCGGAGGTAAAAAGAGGAACATAAGAGGTAAAACTAAGTTGCTTCTTTGACAAACAAGTGAAACCAAAGGACCTTGAAAGGTTGAACAACCTGAAAGAAAGAATACAATGAAGATGAACAAAGTTGAAAAACACTCTGATTAAATGGATAAGCATGGAAAGAACATGATCCTCTCAACTCGAGATGATGAGAGAATGGAGCAACATCACTATGCCTCCGGAAGAAATGAAATAGTGGAATGGAACGAACGGAGGGAAACAAGATCTTGAGAGAGCACGCTTACAACAAATTGTAGAACGGAGTTGTTGGATTATCAACAACGAAAGGATAAGCTTGATATGGGCTTATGGAATACATCTCAAAATTATGAGGTGACAACCTGCCACAAGCAGAAACATTTGCTTGCTTCAGATCGACGAGGAGATGAAAAACTTCTTCCGCTGATGGGATAGGAGAAAACTTGGATCATAGATAATCACCACAATAGCAACATTCCTTAGGGAAGGCTTTAGGTGAAATATTGCACAAGATAATCTCCGATGAAGAGATTCAAGATACCTCATTCCTGAAACATGAAGGAAACTGTCAAAATGACATAACACCATCTCAAAAGATAAGACAGAAAGAATTGCACTTCAAAATGCATGATGAAGAATGCTTGAACTCCTCAAAACAAGACATGTGTTGAGCACCATGTTTATTTTAGAGTATAGCTTGGCGGAACTTAACTTCGAGAGAAATCCTGAAGAACAATTGAAGAATGGAAAAAAAATCCTTAACGAACCACCATGTAGAGCCTCCATGAAGAACTCTGGTAAACAAAAGGATGATCAAAAGAAGTGAAGGTTGAAAAGAATAAGATTGAAGCCTTGAAATGATTGGATGGAGCTTTGCGATGAGATAAAGCAGAAAACTTGGAACTCCGGAAAGGAAAGATGAAACATCTCAAACCGAGAATGTGACATGAAGAACGGCTCCGGAAAGAAGAAATTAGATCACTTGGATGAAACAATAATAAGACTTACGTTATGCGTATCCTTCACCAATTTAGATTGATGACAAGCAACGTATTTGGCATACTACTTATTCTTGTAGAAAGGATTAAGATAGATATAGTGCCAACTTGAGAAGGTCTTCTGCGAACCACCGGTAGGTTTGGGAAGAACGAAAGAATTGATATGATAACGAAGGAAGAGAAATCTTGAACGAACCATCGTACGAATTAGAAAGCGAATGAAGATACTAGAGAGAATTTATATACATGCGAACGAAGAGATCATGAGCTGATTAGAGAATACTTGAGCGAAGCACCGGTATGATTTGGAGAACGAGAGCTGAAAGCTGGAATGAATAATTCTTAGATGATGTGCTACAGAGAATCAAACTAAAAAGACTCTTGAATTGCTCCGGATGGGTGAAAATAATTCTCACAATTGAAAACAATTATGAGAGGATGGGAACAAGTTAGAACCATGAATCTTGAAGAGAATGGAGCAACATTGAGAGAAAAATCTTCTTCAGTTTTCCAAATCCGAGAATGACGATGAGAAGAACCACCATGAATTGTTGAGATACTTCGGGAGAATGAAAAGCGAAGAGGTTGAGCCAACAATGAAAAGAATTTGACCGATCTTGGAGAAATACATATGACTGATGATAATTCATTCTTACGTCAAACTTGGAAAAATAATTTGAGAGTAACTCCTAGAAGATTAGAAGAGTCAGGTAAGATCCTGGGAAAAGACATGTGGGTTAGGGCCCACTCAATAGAAACACCGTTGAAATGATTTGAAGAGAGATTGCACCGGTTGAATCAAATGCCTTCAATGAGATAACAACCTCGAGATATCTTGAACGGGTTAGGAATGAAAACACGAATCTTCTGAGATATCTTCAGCACTCCGAAACAAATGAATAGCGAGAAGTATAAGATTAAGAGGTGCACCGGCAAGAGAAGACATTGCGCAAATGAAAGGACTATGCTCAATACCAAAGCTTGAATTGAAACCACCGGAGAAGAAAGAGAACAAGGAATGATGAACTTGAAGCTCTGTTAGCATCTTCTTGAGAATCACCGGATAAGAACATTGAAGCAAAAATAATGAAGAGACTTCACATCAATAAAATGGATGCTTGATTAAGATATATGAGTCCTTGAAGAAAAAAGGGTGGGAGGACGGGAAAACAAAGACAACTTGGGAACGGATGAAACGAGCAACGTTGAGAAGACTTTGAGTTGATCTTGTGGATGTTGAAATGATCAGATCCACTTGAAGAGAAGCACACCGGTTGAAAAAGGATTGACATGACAATCACGATTATCAAGAAGGATTGGTATTCACATAGAAGTATGAGAACATAGCTTAGGAAAGGTATGGAATCAACACTTGACTTTGAAGCAACTCGAATACCACAACTGAAAACAAAAACAAAGGATTGGCTTGCAAAATAAGCCGGAAACATACATATGATAGATCATACATCGTAACATGTGTCTGTTGGAAAGATATTCTAGGAGCTACTTGAATTCCCACTTATAAAAAACCCGAAACTTTCTGGTTATGCAATCAGGTATTGGGGATACAGGGGAAGCATAATATCTCACCCAAAACTAACAAATCCTACATCCAGCTGTATCCATCCTTCAACACATAACCAAGAAACCTTCGGAAATCATGTACCTCAACCTTCGAAAAGCATCCGTTATACGAGTTATGGCAATACTCCCGAACACCCGCCCCAATACTGGGTGTCGTCGAGGTTATCTCACCAACAACTGCATAATGGAGATTTTCGATGTTGGCGAACTCAGGTATTCTAGAACTGCAATGATAAAATTGTGACGACAACACCTCGGAGCTCAACTCCCCGGGACACTGCCACAACCCCTAAATGTCAGGAGGCACCAAGAACAATGTTCTCGTCACAAAACCATCAGAACGATTCCAAGATACCGGCGTGATCCTAAATTTTTTTTAGTGAAATTTGAGAAGAGAAGAGTCAAAACTCTACATCAGGATGCCTCACCAGAGCGATGAAGGGACTGAGAAGTAAAAAGAATCCTACTCTTCGATATATATAATCCTAAGACTCAAAACATTTTGTTCTAGACTCAACAACATTAGCAATTCGATCAAGCAGGGGGCTCCTAAGTCGGGGAAGGCTCTGCTTACTAACTTGTAACACCCATGATGCGGCTATATCTCCCACGTGTCGGGGCACGACTTAGAGACATAACCGCATGGTAGGCATGTCGCAAGAGGGGTAATGTTTACACATCCCATGTACTGAATAAGAAAGGGATAAAGAGTCGGCTTACAATCGCCACTTCACACAATACATAAATAAATCATACATCATCCAGAATACAATCAAGGTCCTACTACAAAACCAAAATAAAGAAAGACAACCCCAAATGCTAGATCCCCGATCGACCCAACTGGGCTCCTCTACTGATCATCCAGAAAACAAACATAGTAACAGCCCGAATCCTCGTCGAACTCCCACTTGAGTTCGGTAGCGTCCCCTGCACTGGCATCATCGACACCTGCAACTGTTTGGAAGTATCTGTGAGTCACGGGGAGTCAGCAATCTCACACCCTCGCGATCAAGACTATTTAAGCTTAAAGGTAGGAAAAGGTAGTGAGGTGGAGCTACAGCAAGCACTAGCATATGTGGTGGCTAACTTACGCAAAAGAGAGTGAGCAGCGAAGCAAAGCACAGTCGAGAAGCTAATAATGATCAAGAAGTGATCCTGAAAGCTACTTACGTTCAAGCATAACACAAGACTGTGTTCACTCCCGGGACTCCGCCGAAAAGAGACCATCATGGCTATACACGCGGTTGATGCATTTTAATTAAGTTAAGTGTCAAGTTATCTACAATCGGACATTAACAAATTCCCATCTGCCCATAACCGCGGGCACAACTTTTGAAAGTTCAAAACCCAGCAGGGGTGTCCCAACTTAGCCCATCACAAGCTCTCACGATCAATGAAGGATATTCCTTCTCCCAGGAAGACCCGATCAGACTCGGAATCCCGGTTACAAGACATTTCGACAATGTTAAAACAAGACCAGCAAAGTGAAAGTGCGTTATATCGACTAGAGGGGGGATGAATAGGCAATTTTTATGAAATTCTTCACTGAGGAATTTGCCGGTGAGGAAATTCCTTAGCGAAGAATTACTAGCAGCGGAATAAGTACTCAAAAGTAAACATAACAGAATACAAGCATAGTCATCATGATGAAATGAAGACAGGCACAGAGTACAGGAAGTGTAAGCACATGATAACACAAGATGATGACAAAAAGACTGAAGTAATTGATCTGAGGAAATTGAGAAAGTCTTCAGTCAAAGTCGTCAAACACAAATATGAACAAACACACAACACAATTATGAGGAAATGAAAGAGTTGAGGGAATAGAACCAGTAAGCTTGGTGAAGACAATGATTTGGTAGACCAGTTCCAACTGCTTTCTTAGTTGTACGTCTACTTGGAGCGGCTGAGTATTTAAACTCGAGGACACACAGTCCCGGACACCCAGTCCTGAACACGCAGCTCAGGACACCAAGTCCTCACCGTATTATCCTTGAGCTAAGGTCACACAGACCTCGCCCAATCACTCGTGGTAAGTCTTCAGGTGACTTCTGAACCTTCAAAAACTTGGTCACTCGGCGATCCACAAATCCTCTTGGATGCTCTAGACCATGACGCCTAACCGTCTAGAAGAAGCATAGTCTTCAAAGGTAACAAGCGTCGGATCCACGCAGGATCAATCTCTTCAATGATGCTCAATCACTTGGGGTTTGTAGGTGTTTGGGTTTGGGTTTTTCCTCACTTGATGATTTTCGCTCAATGTCCTCGGAGGATGGGTTGCTCTCAAATGACAACTGTCAGTTTCTCTCAGAGCAGCCAACCAGCTAGTGGTTGAAGGGGGCGGCTATTTATAGCCTAGGGAGCAGCCTGACATGATAAGACATAAATGCCCTTCAATGATATGACCGTTAGGTGGATAGATATTTTGGGACAGCTAGCGCATAGCACAACAACGGTCGGAATTTTGAGTAGCAATATCCTCAGGTCTATCATGTTCCCCCTGTGTAGGAAATCCGCACTAGCGAATTCCTAACTCCTCAGTCAGAACAAATTCCTCAGAGACCAGAAGAGCTTCGTCTCTATCACTGAAGAATATGACTGGACTGTATGAGATTTCCAATGGCTTCACTCGAAGGGATTGGTAGGTGTAGGATTTTGAGTTGAGCATCACATGGAAATTTTTCCTTAGTATTTCCTCGACCCCCTTTAACAGTACGGTGTTTCCTATGACTCAAGAAAGAGAAAATGAAACTACGAAAACAAAAGTCTTCACGCTTCATGTTCCTCAAATGAACACCAAGTCTTCAAGGTCACAGCAATTTCTTCACTTTGAAAGTCTTCAGAAAGTCTTCAGAAAGCCAAAGTCTTCAGTCGAAGAACTTCATTTTTAGGGGTCGACTTTTTCTGTAAATATCAAACTCCTCATAGACTTATAGACCTATGTACACTCACAAATGCATTAGTCCCTTAACCTATAAGTCTTCAATACACCAAAATCACTAAGGGGCACTAGATGCACTTACAATCTCCCCCTTTTTGGTGATTGATGACAATATAGGTTATGTTTTCAACGGGGATAAACATATGAAGTGTAAATACTGATATTGAGGAATTTGATTGAAAGATATAGAAGAACTCCCCCTGAATATGTGCATAGTGAGGAATTTTCTTTTGAAGCAATGCACACTTGAAGAGTTGAATCATGGAGATCTCCCCCTATATCTTGTAATTCATACACACATTTGACATATAACAGTGAAGAATTTGAAATGCATGATGACATATGGTGACTGATGTAATTCAGCATGCATGCAATAATATTAACGAGGAATAAGCATGCAGAAAAACGTATCAAAAGTATCAGAGCACCATCGGGTTTAAGTTTACAACTCGATCAAATAAAGTCTCAGAAGAACAAGAGTTGTAACTTAACAAAAAAACGCCCATATAGAAAGACCCGCTTGAAGACTAACTCAAAATTCTCCCCCTTTGTCATCAAATGACCAAAAGGATCGAATGTGAGGACTAACGCCCCTGAAGAATATCAAGTTGATGAAGGAGGCCAGCGTTGTTGGGGTCGTTTGTCGTAGTAGGGCCTGTCGCAGTGTCGTCAAGTCTTCATTCTCATCAGTGTCGCGCGATGAAGAATATGAGTTGGCCACCAAGGAAGGAACCTTGAGCATCTTGAATTTCTTCGATGGAGGTGCAGACTAGTCAAAATCTTCTTTGAGACCCATTTTCTTCAGATCTTCTTCACCATACAGATTTCATGGAGGTAGTAATTGTTTTTCTTCACTGCATTGTGTGTAGCAGTCATGTTGTGAATAAATGAACCAAACTAACGCTTAACCCATTTATGATTTCGATCCACCTTCTGGTGAAGACTAAGCAGAAGCTCACGATCAGTCATCACATGAGGAGCGGTGGCTTGAGGAGTAGACTTGAGTGCATTGGCAGAGTCATGTGTGGTAGAGTCATCATTGGTGGAATAAGAGGCAGCTTTACGAAACTGACCATCCAATGGACGAATGCCTTCATCTATAACAGCTGGTGCCTTGCCCTTTTCATCAAGTGAGGAATAGGTCTGCTTGAGGACTTCAATTGGGGGCAAGTAGCTGAGGTGATTCTGAAAATCAGCTTTGTAGTTGAGTGAAGACCTTGTCCTGAGGAATCTCATAATCCAAGGTGCATAAGGCTTCAGCTCAAACGGAGGCAGTGAAACATTTTCCAGAGTCCTCATGAAGAAATCGTGATAATTGACAGGAATGCCATGAACGATGTTGAATACCAGATTCTTCATGATGCCAAAAATTCCTCATTAGATGAGTCGTGGCCTTTGATAGGACTCATTGTCCTTGTAAGAATACGATAGACAGTTCTAGGCACATAAAGTAATCCCTTCACGAGGAATTTGGTTCGTGGGGCCTGACCTGGCTTCAAAGGTTTCATCAGAACCTGTATGTAGTGATTTGTAAGCTCAGGTTCACTGTAGATGCAATGAGCTTCTTCAAGGGGAGGACTGAGTGGTAAGGCACGAAGCAATTCAGACGCTGGTGCTGTGTAGTGAGTGTTTTCAGACATCGAATCCAGCACCCATGAATTCACATCTTCAGAATCTCCTGTGATGTGCAGCGTTGCATAAAATTGAAGAATCAGTTCTTCATTCCAATCACAGATGTCCGAGCAAAAATTTAACAGTCCAGCGTCATGAAGAACACTGAGGACTGGCACGAAACATGCCAGAGATTCCATATCCACGTGAGGAATGTGCTCATGGTAGAAGATTTTCTATTTGTTGAACAACACTGAGGAATAGAAATTGGCTTGAATAGCAGTCCATAAATGCCTCTTCCTAATGCGAGCAGAGTCATATGGGTTGTAGTCTTCGAAGAATACATGCTCGCCGAAGAAATCATCAGCTTTGAACTTTTTCTTGCATGAGAATGGATCCTTTGGCTTAGGCAGAGGAGTGTCAGTGATTTGCATCACAACCTCAGGAATCGCAATCTCAGGTTCTTCAGGCTGAGGAATTTCTGGTTCCTCTGCAGTGGTAGTCTGTGTCTTCACATGTTTAGCATCAACAGTTTCTTCAGCACTACTGGCTGGAATTTCTTCACGCACAGATGAAGTGGGGTGAGTTTCTTCAGAGCCCATTTGAACAGTTTGTGTGGGGGACTGAGGTATTTGCTGCAACGGTGTGAACATTGTAGAGTTTGGATGCTAACTTTCCCAGAATTCATCACTCTTCACTGGTGTGGAACAGCCAACGTCCACATCTTCATCTTCCATTTCTTCAACGCCAGCCTCTTCAGCTGTGAACTGTGGCATAGGCGAGGAGATAACATGTGTTGAAGGGATCGCATCCACTTCAATTTCTTCATCAATCTGCTCTGACGAAGCAGCAGAATGATTTTCTTCATCAGATCCGCTAGGGATCTCATATTCTTCACCAAAAGGAACAATGTCCTTTGATGGCATGGTTGAGATTGGAACATCATCAATGGGATTAGCAAATTAACTGGTCAAAGGCTTCATCTTCTTCGGAGCTGAAGAATCTGAAGTAGCTGATGCTTTCCTTTTCTTCACTACCGCATGCTCTGCAGCCTTGGTTTTCTTCACATCTGATGTAGATGGAAGGATCAGAGTTGGTGTTGGCGCAGGAGGAGCAGAGGAATCTGGTTGATTTTCTTCAGGCACAACTGATGCAATTGCCCTGATTTCTTCATATTCTTCAGGCGCACCACTAGTGGATGCCCTAGCAATTTCTTCAGCAGCTGGTATGTAGTCATCAGCCCTGGAACTCACATTTTCTTCAGCAGCCTAATTTTCATCAGCGGTGCTGGCATGTTCTTCAGTCGACTCAGCAGACGCTTCAGCCTGAGGAACTTCCTGTTGCGTTGGGGCTGCAACATTTGAGGTGAAGTTATCAGCGAGTCTCACAAAACGAACTTTGGCTCCAAGCCAATTAGCATGATATGCGCCAAATTCAACACTGAGTTTCTTGATCTCAGATTGAGTAGTGACAAGTTCTTCAGTTGTCATAGAGACAACGTTTTTCTTTAGATAGCGCTCCTTCTTGTACTGCGCTTTCTTGATCTGCCCGGCCTTCTCAAATTTCCATTTTTCTTCTTGTATGATGTGGGTCAGTATGTGACTTTGGCCAGGAGTCAGCTTGAAGTCAGGCATGGGAGTGTTGGGGTCCTTGTGCCAAATGTCAATGTATTCGAGGATCAACTTGGGATCCAAAAGCAGTGGCACATTTTTTCCTTTGGCTCTAACGGCCCTGACTTGCCTATCTCTGATGATTTTAGCAAGTTCATCATCATCAGCTTCGTCTTCTTCAGATGGCACTTGGAAGGCGACCTGCTTCTTCTGAGGACTAGGGCGAGGAACTCGTCCAGGAGTGGCCTTTGTCTTTAGTAGAGAGGGTCCCGTTGAGGAATTTGGTGCATCTGAGGAACTAGCTGAAGCTCCTGAGGCAATGGAGATGCCTACAGTCCTTTGGCACGAGGCGAGATGCACAGGTGCAGAGGACTTTGTCGGAGCGACCGAAGACTTTGGAGGAGCTGAGGATTTTGAAGAAGCAGGAGCAGCATGAGGAATTGGCCGTGAGGGCTTTGAGGATTCTGGCCGTGAGGGCATTGCTGAGGAACTTGGCCTTGAGGGCACTGTTGGTGAAGCACTTGGCTTACGCACAGGCTTCTTTGACATAGCCTTCTTCGGCTTGACATCAGAGGCCTCAGCAGCAGCAGCAGCAGAGTCTTCATTGAATTTCCTCACTACTTCTCTAGCTTGCTTAGCCGACTTGGCTTGGCGCTTGGCCTACTTCACTAGAATCAGAATAAGTACTCAAAAGTAAACATAATAGAATACAAGCATAGTCATCATGATGAAATGAAGACAGGCACAGAGTACGGGAAGCGTAAGCACAAGATAACATAGAATGAAGACAAACCCACTGAAGAAATTGAACTGAGGAAATTGAGAAAGTCTTCAGTCAAAGTCTTCAAACACATATATGAACAAACACACAACACAATTATGAGGAAATGAAAGAGTTGAGGGAATAGAACCAGTAAGCTTGGTGAAGACAATGATTTGGTAGACCAGTTCCAACTGCTGTCTCAGTTGTACGTCTGGTTGGAGCGGCTGAGTATTTAAACTCGAGAACACGCAGCTCAGGACACCAAGTCCTGAACACGCAGCTCAGGACACCAAGTCCTCACCGTATTCTCCTTGAGCTAAGGTCACACAGACCTCGCCCAATCACTCGTGGTAAGTCTTCAGGTGACTTCCAAACCTTCACAAACTTGGTCACTCGGCGATCCACAATTCCTCTTGGATGCTCTAGACCATGACGCCTAACCGTCTGGAAGAAGCACAATCTTCAAAGGTAACAAGCGTCGGATCCAAGCAGGATCAATCTCTTAAGTGATGCTCAATCACTTGGGGTTTGTAGGAGTTTGGGTTTGGGTTTTTCCACACTTGATGATTTTCGCTCAGAGTCCTCGGAGGATGGGTTGCTCTCAAATGACAAGTGTCAGTTTCTCTCGGAGCAGCCAACCAGCTAGTGGTTGAAGGGGGCGGCTATTTATAGCCAAGGGAGCAGCCTGACATGATAAGACATAAATGCCCTTCAATGATATGACCGTTAGGTGGATAGATATTTTGGGACAGCTAGCGCATAGCACAACAATGGTCGGAATTTTGAGTAGCAAAATCCTCATGGCTATCATGTTCCTCACTGTGTAGGAAATCCGCACTGGCGAATTCCTAACTCCTCAGTCAGAACAAATTCCTCAGAGACCAGAAGAGCTTCATCTCTGTCACTGAAGAATATGACTGGACTGTATGAGATTTCCAATGGCTTCACTCGAAGGGATTGGTAGGTGTAGGATTTTGAGTTGAGCATCACATGGAAATTTTTCCTTAGTATTTCCTCGACCCCATTTAATAGTACGGTGTATCCTATGACTCAAGAAAGAGAAAATGAAACTACGAAAACAAAAGTCTTCACGCTTCATGTTCCTCGAATGAGCACCAAGGCTTCAAGGTCACACCAATTTCTTCACTTTCAAAGTCTTCAGAAAGCCAAAGTCTTCAGTCGAAGAACTTCGTTCTTAGGGGTCGACTTTCTCTGTAAATATCAAACTCCTCATTGACTTATAGACCTGTGTACACTCACAAATGCATTAGTCCCTTAACCTATAAGTCTTCAATACACCAAAATCACTAAGGGGCACTAGATGCACTTACACAAAGCCGCCCGAATGTGCCGACAAATCCCGATAGGAGCTGCACATATCTCGTTCTCTGGGCACACTGGATTGTCCAATATTCCGGTAGGCCAACCCATAGTTGCCCCTGGTGGTCACCGGCGGCTGACAGGTTGGACCAACACTCAGAGGAGCACTGGCCCGGGGGTTTAAAATAAAGATGACCCTTGAGTCTGCAAAACCAATGGAAACAGGCTTACGTGGAAAATGGTAAAACCAAGGTTGGGCCTTGCTAGAGGAGTTTTATTCAACGCGAACTGTCAAGGGGTTCCCATAACACCCAACCGCGGAATGAACCAACATCAAGGAACATAACACCGGTATGACGGAAACTAGGGAGGCAAGAGTGGAACAAAACACCAGGCATAAGGCCGAGCCTTCCACCATTTACCGAGTATATAGATGCATTAAAGTAAATTAGAAATATAATGATATCCCAACAATAACCACGTTCCAACATGGAACAAACTTCATCTTCCCCTGCAACTAGCAATGCTATAAGAGGGGATAAGCAAAGCGGTAACATAGCCAAACAACGGTTTCCTAGGAAAGGTGGGTTAGAGGCTTGACATGGAAATATGGGAGGCATGATAAAGCAAGTGGTAGGTATCGTGGCATAGCAATAGAGCGAGCAACTAGCAAGCAAAGATAGAAGTGATTTCGAGGGTATGGTCATCTTGCCTGCAAAGTTCTCAGAGTTGACGAAAGCTTGATCTTTGTTAGCATACTCAATAGGTTCCTTGATCACGTACTCGTCTCCCGGCTCTACCCAAAGCAAGAACACAAGCAAAGGACCAACAATCAAACACGGTGCAATGCACAATCAACATGATGCAAAACATGGCATGATATGCATGCTCCAGAAGGAAAAGATTTAACAAGGCTTCAACAAGGAAAACAAAGTGTTCCACTGGAAAGATGAGATGATTTCGGTCGAAAACGATATAAAGGTCACCGGAATCGGATGCACGGTTTGCAAATGGCAAGCAAAACAAGAATGGCACAATTCTAACATCACGATGCCATCTAGAATGCACCAAGAAACTATGCTACTGCACTCCAACATAGCAACAAAGCATATGGCAGTGATCTACTCAAGCTTCGTGAGAAAACATGAACACTAAGCTACGGCTAAATCACACAAGAGCAGGTTCAACAAAGCATGGCAAAAGTGCAAAAAGTTATCAGCTTCACACACTTAGTGAAAATACTAACATGCCAGGAATAACATCAGCAAGCAATGTTTAGAGCAAGCAAACAACATGCTACATGAACATATCATTGCAATACAAGGTATGACATGAATCTACTAGAAGCATAGAACAAAAGTCCCTTACTGATCATGAGCCAAAAAGGCACAGAAGATATGATGGCACCCATGTAAACATAGCATGTTTTATTAACAGTTTCAGACTTAGCAGAAAACTGAGCATGGCATAAACAGGATTATGAAGGCATCTTTGCGAGCTCAAATCATGGATGGATCAACTACAACAACCATGGCAAAATTGAGCCCGACGAAACCATATCAATAGGAAGTTCATTTAAGCTAACCATGTCAAGAGCAAGTTCATATCATGCATGGATCAACTACAACAACCATGGCAAAATTGATTAACACGTAAACTATCTAGCAGGAACATTTTATAGCAAAAGTACAGCAAGATTAAGACATGGTAGGGCACTCCATAATTGCAAATAGGGGCATGGATGGATAGAGTTCAACCATATGTACAAATAATCCTTACTGAAGCAACTCAAAACAAGCATGGATATCACTGTAGCATCATGGTTACATGGCATAAAAATAACAGCAAAGCAAGGACTTAGCAAAATCCTAAGTCCCTGAAATCAGCAATATCACGAAGGCTACTTTGCATGCTTGTGCTAGTAACCACATTGATCACAAAAATACATGGCAAGCACCCCTGTAAAGATGGCATGGAATAGATCAAAACACATGTAGAGCTCATGCCCATATGCAACACACAACAAATGTGACAAAAATGGCAAATCCTCATAATTTGCTAAGTAACAACAACTAAACAATTTATAGCACTCTTGCACCAGCTATTTGGGCATCCAGATGGACTCAAACAAACATGCCACAATGGAATCAAATAAAGATCACATCATGATGAACATTTTGGTAGCGTATATGCATGAAACGGAGCTACAGTCACCGAAATACGAGGCAATGAACCGGGCATGAAATCATTGCAGATTCGGGACTTAGAAAAAAAACAGATGAGCGCGGGTAAACTAAATGATGCTCGGGCAGGATTTAGGGGATGGCTCACCACACGGGCTTTGGCCCAGGAAGGATGGAGGTGGTTTGGGCCAAAGGCTGCTGGGCCTGTGGAGAGGAGGTGGCCCACGCGGGTGAGGCATCGTCCTCCTCATGCCTGGCGCATGAGCAGGACACCGGGACGGTGGCGCCCGAGGTAAACGGCGGCGTAGCGGCGACTCCGGCATGCGGGCACGGTGGGGATCTGCGGGAATAGACGGATCCAGAGGCGGGGTCATCGGATCCGAGCTTGATGGTACTCCAAACAGTGGCGGAAGCGGATCGAGGCGGCGACACGGTTCCTGTCGAACAGGAGAGAGAGAGAGAGAGAGAGAGCGAGAGAGAGAGAGAGATAGAGAGATAGAGAGAGAGAGAGATGAGGACGGGAGAGATCGGGCCAGAGGAGGAAGAACGAGATGGGGACGGCCGCGGTGGCCGGCGACCTGGTGCAGGCGGCGGACGGCAAGGTAGGCGAGGCGGAGGACGGGAGGCGGCGTGCTCAGGTCGCCGGCGATGGCATGAAGGCGGCGGCAAAGATCTGGCAAGGCGGGTGCGGGTGGCGAGGATGCGGGCTCCCTCGGGCCCGGCGCGACCTGGGGCGGGTCCGATCTGGGCTTCACGGGCCCGGCGGCGAAGTGGGCACTGGTGGACATATGGCGTGCAACGACTGGTGCGGGCGGCGGTGGCGACTTTGCTCGATGTGGCCGGACGTGTCCGGTGGCGGCGATGAAGTTTTGCTAGGGTTTGGACCCGGATTTGGTCGGGGAGAGCACATATTTATAGGTAGGAGGAGGTAGGAGTGTCCAAATGGGGTGTAGTTTTCTCCCACGCGATCGTATTCTGACGGCGGAGGACATGGGAGAGCTTTGGATGGGTTATTGGACCGTTTTGGAGGGGTGTTGGGCTGCAACACACACGAGGCCTTTATGGTTCCCCGGTTAACCGTTGGAGCATGAAACGGACTCCAAATGGCACGAAATTTGACAGGTGGTCTACCGGTGGTGTACCAAGGCCACTTGGCAAATCTCGGTCCACTCCGAGAACATTTAACACCCACTCACGAAAACAGACAAAAAGGGACGCCGGGTGCATAAGGGAGTGTCGGATTGCAAAACGGACAACGGGGAAAATGCTCAGATGCATGAGACGAACACATATGCAAAAGAGATGCACATGATGACATGATATGAATTGCATGACATGAACAAAATGCAAAACAAAGACAAAACCCAACCACGAAAGAAGTATCGTATCGCATCTCCGGAAAAGGCAAGAGTCGGAGTTACCAATATGGAAAATTGTATCTGGGGCGTTACAACACTCCACCACTACGAGAGGATCTCGTCCAGAGATCTAGGATGGCGCCGGAGGGAAAAAGAAGAGGAAGATAAGAGGTAAAACTAAGTTGCTTCTTTGATAAACGAGTGAAACCATAGAACCTTGAAAGGTTGAACAACTTGAAAGAAAGAATACAACGAAGATGAACAAAGTTGAAAAACACTCTAATTAAATGGATAAGCATGAAAAGAACATGATCCTCTCAACTCGAGATGATGAGAGAATGGAGCAACATCACTATGCCTCCGGAAGAAATGAAAGAGTGGAATGGAATGAATGGAGGGAAACAAGATCTTGAGAGAGCACACTTACAACAAATGCTAGAACGAAGTTGTCGGATTATCAACAACGAAAGGATAAGCTTGATATGGGCTTATGGAATACATCTCAAAATTATGAGGTGACAACCTGCCACAAACGGAAATAATTGCTTGCTTCAGATCGACGAGGAGATGAAAAACTTCTTCCGCTGATCGGATAGGAGAAAACTTGGATCATAGATAATCACCACAATAGCAACATTCCTTAGGGAAGGCTTTAGGTGAAATATTGCACAAGATAATCTCTAGCGAAGATGTTGGGGATATAGCTACCAGGTATGACCTGCCCAGAGGGGGCCGGGTCAACCCCAATGGCGGGTTACAAAAAGAAGCCCAGTGATATTCAAGGTGATAGTTTATTAAGACTTGTAGAAGGCCTAAGCCCAGAGACGGCTTAAGGCCCAATATTGTAAACTGCCATATGTAAAGAAAGACTTGTAAAGAAAGCCATATAAAAGAAGTCACCGAGCCGAACACGTTTTATGAGCCGGTCGGGACTCTGTAGGCTGCCAGGCGTCAACCCGTGTATATAAGGGGATGACCCGGCGGCGGCTTATGACAAGAAACAAGAGTTCGGTAGCCAAGCTCGTGGATTCGCTCCTTGGTCATCGAAACCTAGCAATAAAACATCAACTGGACTAGGTCTTACCTTCATCGTAAGGGGTCGAACCTGTATAAACCTTCTTGTGTCCTTGTCCCAATTAACCCCTTTAAGCTTCCTAGTTGCGATGGCCCTACGACTAAGTCCTTTCGCTAGGACATCTGCCGTGACAATTCCATGACAGTTGGCGCCCACCGTGGGGCCAGCGCACGGTGGATTTGAGTTCTTGAAGGGCAACTTCGAAGGGCTCAAGGGATACGCTGTGAGCTGGATGACCAAGAATCGTCACGGCAAGCTCTACATTGATGACGAAGGCTGGGGCCCTGACGCTGGCTCGATTGAGTATGGGTACCAGGTCCCCTTCGGCGAAATCCATGTCTTCATCGGCCAGATCGGCGAGTCTGGCCCTGAGCCGGATGCCTGCACCAACCTCATCGAGACGGCTCAGCGCGCGACACCCGCTCGGGCTCAACCCGCCGTGCGGCGGGCCTTCGTGGGTTGCATCCATGGAGGGGAATTCTTTGAAGGATCGATAGACGGTGGTGAGACGTCTGTCTGCTCTAACGGTACGTCGTCCACAGGCGAGACATACTCTTTGTATCAGCTACAAGATGGCGTGCTTGGGGGCTGTTCCGATGGCAGCAGTATTCCGGACCCCTCTGAGCCGCCAAATTGAACCGGAGTCTTCGTGGCTGGCACTCAACCCGGGCAGAATTCTATGACTGCGGCAGCAATAACCACCGGGTCGGCAGTGGCCGGGTCAGGAGACCCCGCGCGCCCCCCGGCCCAGGTATTAATGGATCTCATGCATAAGATGACGGCTCTGCTGACTGCTATGGTTGAGCCGGCGGATAAGGCTCAACATGACGCGGAGGTGGCACGACTATGTGAAGAGGTGGCACAAGCCAAGGAAAATTTAGCAGCGGAAGATGACAGGATGGCCGCAGAACGTGCGGCTTTGGATGCTCGTGCTCAGAAGCTTCAAGCAGAGACTTTCCGGCTTTCAGTGGATCTGAACGCTTCAAACGAGGTCATGAGGAGAAGACACCAGAAAACTCAATCACGTATCCCTTTGACTTACGATCCTAGAAATCTTTTCCACACACCCGGGGCCAGACCTAGCAACCCGCCGGAAGCAAACCGGATCACAACAGCCGGGACGGGGCACCGGTTCAGCCGAGGACCATGGAACCACCCTGTGTGAATACTGCTCCACCTCATTACACGCCAGTACTACCGGGTCACTTCTCTAACCCTTTGGAGAATTTAATTGCTACGTCGGCCCGTCTAGCGGCTCTCCCAATGGAAGGCGACTCTCCAACGGCGATCGAAACACGAAGGGTCAGAGAACTTCTTTAGACAGCCCTGGCACAGCAGGATGCGTACCCTTATAGTCGAGACAGAATCCATTCAACCCCTCGCCCAAGCATAGCAGACATATGGACTCAGCGGCTATGTCAAGCAATGCCCAATGCCGTAACCAACTGCGCAGGCATGACCCGGTGCAGGATGGAGCCTTTAACTTGGTGGATCAGGAGAGGATCCGTCAGGAGGCTGAGCGGGTGGTTCAACTGACAGCTGAGCAGGCGGCTCATCAGGCTTTTCCGGTTTATCCGGCAACCTCTGTTGAGGCAGGAGTAGCTACAAGGACAGGAGGTGTCCCTTGCCTGGTGCCGGCTCTACGTAATGAGCGCTTGCCAAAAGATTTTAAGGGGCCTCGTAAAGTGCCTAATTACACAGCCAACTTGCAGCCTGGGGCATGGATTGAAAGTTATGAGATGGCGATGGAGCTATTGGAGGTCAGCGATGCAGCAATGGCTAAATATTTCACTATGATGTTGGATGGAACAGCTCGCACTTGGTTGAAAGGGCTGCCACCCAACTCCATCGGCTCATGGGCAGAGTTAAAAGCCCGGTTCATTCAGAACTTCAAGGACACATGTAAGCAACCTATGTCAATCTTGGACTTGACTAACTGTAAGCAAGAGGAAGGTGAGTCCACGACCCATTGGGTACGCCGGGTCAAAGAGATAATACATTCATCTGATAAGATGGATGCCGGCTCTGCGGTCTTAATGTTGGAGAAAAATTGCTGTTTTGAACCTCTGAAGCAAAAGCTGGGGCAACTCAAGCGTGATTGTCATGACATGGGCTAGTTGATGGCGGCTCTGGTCAAATATGCTGATTCAGATAGTACCAAGGATCCCGTGTATGATGAAGAGAAGGCAGGGAAGGGAAAAAAGAACGACAATGGCAAGGGTCACCAGCATAACCCGACGAATCAAGGAGGTAATAAACGTAAGGCTAACGAGTTTGTGGCTAACGGCAGTACACAGGGCAACAACCAACGGCGCAAGGGGAGGCCACCTCCTTGGTCAGGCGGGTCAGGTCCCACCCTTGAGCAACTACTGAATGAACCATGTCCAAGACACGACACCCGGGAGAAGCCAGCTATCCATCTGTGGAAGGACTGTACGGTCATGAAGGCGTTCAAAAATTCCAACATGTTTGATGGTAACCACGGGCAGGGCGGCGGTTCAGGTGGTGGCGACTTTCATGGCCCGGGCGCTGGCTCAGGCGGAGGCGGGTTTCACGGCCAGGGCCATCCGGGTAACGAAGTTGGTTATAATCAGCAATCTGGCAAAGTAATCAGCACCAATAGCAGCAGCAGTCCGGGTATCAGAGTAACCCAAAACAGCTGAACGGTGGGCAGTACCACGTATTTACCACTAGTTTGTGCAAGAGGGACTAGAAACTTCACAAGAGGGATGTAAACGTTGTTGAGCCGGCGGTTCCATGTTATTTGAAATGGTCAGAACAGCCTATTGTGTGGAGTAGAGAGGATCACCCTCCCCGGGTTGATAATCTGGGTCACTTGGCTTTGGTAGTGGCGCCTCAGGTTGGTGGATATAAATTCACTAAGGTACTCATGGACGGAGGCAGTAGCATCAACATCCTCTATTACGAGACGTTTCGTCGCATGGGGTTGACTAACAAGAGTGTTAGACAATCCAACACTGTTTTTCATGGTGTTGTACCTAGTAAGTCGGCATGCCCAGTTGGTAAGATTGAGATGGAAGTGGCCTTTGGGGATGAATATGATTCTAGGGCTGTCAAGTTAACTTTTGAAGTGGTTAAGATAAAAAGCCCATATCATGCCCTGTTTGGACGGCCGGCTTACGCCAAGTTCATGGCTCGGCCGTGTTATGTGTATCTGCAGCTCAAGATGCCGGGTTATAAAGGCACCATCACAGTACATGGAAGCCAGAAAATAGCCCTGGAATGTGAAGAAGGTGACGCTGCTTATGCTGACTCTGTTAGTGCAACAAAGGAGTTAAAGTTTTATAAAGATAATGTTGACCCGGCAGACATGACGTCTTTGAAGATGCCAACTACGGAGCATGAATCGGTGTTGAAATTCCAATCAGCGGATGACACCTAGATGGTTGATTTTGTGCCCGCCGACTCATCCAAGCAGTTCATTATTAGTGCTAACTTGGATCCAAAATAGGAAAGCGCGCTCATCGAGTTCATCCGTGAGAACCGGGACATTTTTGCATGGAAGCAATATTGATCCAAAATTTAAACCAGTCATGCAGTTTCTTTCCACGGTTTAATGAGGAAAGGCGCAAGGCTATTGGAGAAGAGGTGGCCTGGCTCTTGGCAGCCGTGTTCATTGTCGAAGTTTTTCACCCGGAATGGTTGGCTAACCCGGTGCTTGTGCTTAAACAGAACGACACCTGGTGCATGTGTGTGGATTATACAGATTTGAACAAAGCTTGTCTGGCTGACCCTTTTGCTCTCCCTCGTATTGATCAGATCATTGATGCTATGGCGGATTGCGAGCGTTTGAGTTTTTTGGATGCCTATTCAGGTTATCGTCAGATCAAGATGGCAGTTAAGGACCAGGAGAAGACAACTTTCATCACTCCGTTTGGAGCCTTCTGCTATGTGTCTATGCCTTTTGGGCTTAAGAATGCCCAGGCGACTTATCAACGATGTGTGCAGAATTGCCTTCACAATCAGATTGGGCGTAATGTTCATGCTTATGTAATTGATATAGTGGTTAAATCCAGAGAGAAGGAAGCCTTGGTAACTGATCTGAAGGAGACTTTTGATAACCTCCGGGTCTATAAAATGATGCTTAACCCGGCTAAGTGTGTTTCTGGAGTCCCAGCTGGCAAACTCTTGGGTTTTTCGGTGTCTAACAGAGGTATTGAGGCTAACCCGGAGAAAATTAAGTCAATTACATCTCTGGCTAAACCGGCGTGCATCAATGACGTTCAGCGGTTGGCGGGCTGCGTCGCAGTCTTAAGCCGGTTCATAAGCCGGTTAGGGGAGAAGGCGATGCCTTTGTATCAAATGATGAAGAAGGCGGATAACTTTGTCTGGAGTGACGCCGCTAACTCTACTTTTGAGGATTTGAAGAAACAGCTCGCTGAGCCGCCGATTCTTGCTGCTCTGGTTGAGAAAGAGCTGTTGTTGTTGTATGTGGCTGCTAACTGATGTGCTGTCAGTGTGGCCATTGTTGTGGAGCGCAAGGAGGCTGGCAAGGAACATCCGGTCCAACGGCCCATTTACTACATTAGTGAGGTGCTCATTGAATCTAAACAAAGATATCCACATTGGCAGAAGCTTGTTTATGGGGTGTTCATGGCAAGCCGGAAGCTCAAGCATTACTTTCAAGGTCACCCAATCAATGTGGTTAGCTCTACTCCTCTAGGAGACATTATTCAAAATAGAGAAGCCACAGGACGAGTCGCCAAGTGGGCTATTGAACTTGGGTCTCATGGTTTCAAGTATGTGCCACGTACTGCGATCAAATCTCAAGCGCTGGATGACTTCATTAATGACTGGACAGAGTTGCAGATGCCAGAGGAGAAACCAGACAACACATATTGGACAGTTTATTTTGATGGGTCCAGACAATTGGAAGGCTAGGGGGCTGGAGTTTTTTTAACTTCTCCTCGAGGTCAAAATGTTTTGGTATCTGTTGCGATTGATGTTCCCTTGTACTAACAATGCAACAGAATATGAAGCCTTGCTCCATGGTCTTCGAATGGCTAAAGAAATGAGTCTGAGCCGGGTATGGTGCCTTGGCGATTCAGGTTTGGTGGCTCAGCAGGTGTCAGGCAAGTGGGATTCCAAGGATCCTCTCATGGCGGCTTATCGCCGAGAGGTCGACGCTGTTGCGGGGAATTTTAAGGGTTATCAAGGAGAACACATTGACCGCAGAAAGAACAAAGCGGCCGATGCCTTAAGCCGGTTGGGATCTCAGCGTAAGACAATGCCACCTAACAGCTTTTTAGATATTTTGCATAGCCCGTCTGTTAAGTTGCCTATAGAGGAAGATTTGGTCATTCCTGACCCGGAGGCACGGTTGGTGACGGCTCTTAATGTCATTCTGGATTGAACAGTACCGTTCCTGGCTTACATGACCTGGGGCGAGTTGCCAGAGGACGAGACCTTGGCCCGACAGATAACCCGGCGGTCTAAGTCAATGATAATTTCTGATGGTGAGTTGTATCATCGCAGCGTCACTGGAGCGTTTCAACGTTGTGTTTCTCCTGAAGAAGGTCAAGAAATTCTTCGTGAGATCCATGAAGGGGACTGCGGTCATCATGCCGGGTCAAAGTCTCTTGTGGCCAAAGCTTTTCGTCATGGTTTTTACTGGCTAACAATTCACGCTGATGCAGAAGAGCTGGTCAGTAGGTGTGATGGATGTCAAAAGTTTGCACGACGAGCACACGTGCCGGCTCAAGAGTTGCGGATGATTCCAAGCACTTGGCCGTTTGCAGTCTGGGGGCTTGACATGGTTGGTCCTTTCAAAAGGTCCAAAGATAAAAAGACACATCCTTTGGTGGCAGTTGACAAATTCACAAAATGGGTTGAGGTAGAGCCAGTGAGCAAGTGTGATGCAGCCACGGTGGTTCAGTTCATGAAAAAGGTGATTTTTCGCTTTGGTTTTCCACACAGCATTATAACTGACAATGGCACTAATTTGTCCCAAGGTACTATGGAGGATTTTTGTCAACGTGATCATATCCAGCTTGATGTTTCTTCAGTAGCTCACCCCCAATCTAATGGTCAAGCTGAGAGAGCAAATCAAGAAATCTTAAAAGGTCTCAAGCCCCGGGTCATGGTTCCCTTACAACGGGCGTCGGGTTGTTGGGTAGAGGAATTACCCTCGGTACTGTGGAGTATCAATACCACTCCTAACAGGTCTACATGTTATACACCCTTCTTTATGGTTTATGGAGCAGAAGCAGTGCTGCCTAGTGACTTTCATCATGATTCGCCTCGCGTGGCGGCTTATGTTGAAGTTGATAATGAACAAGCCTGACATGATGCACTTGACTTGTTAGATGAGGAGAGATATTTGGCAGCGGCTTGATCAGTTATTTATCTATAGGACCTGCACCGTTATCATAGCCGCCGGGTTAAGTCCAGGACCTTTCAAGAAGGTGACCTAGTGCTCCGGCTCATCCAGGATTTGTCTGATACACACAAACTATCCCCGCCTTGGGAAGGACCCTTTGTGGTCAGCAAGAACTTAAACAACGGGTCATATTACCTCATTGACGTTGCAGAGCACCAAGACTCACGTAAGTCGGAGGAGGAGACCCGCCGGCCGTGGAACACTGCTCAGCTTCGGCCCTACTATACTTAAGCCACTGGCTCTCGTCATGTACATAGTTTGACATTGTATATATTATGATAAGTAATAAAGCAAGACCTCTATCCTTTTCCTTTCTAATGATCATATTCTTTATTATTTTCATTATTTAAAATGACCAAAAGGGGACTGGTCGTATTCGAATCTAGCTTAACCCTTTTGGTCCGGCTCATGATTGTATTCGAATCTAGCTATAAACCTCACGGTCACTTGGGGGCTTCCTGTTCAAACATAGGTCGTATTCAAACCAAAGAGAACATAGCTGTCATAACCCTCTTGATCGGCTCAAAGCCAAACTCACTAGGGGGCTTCTTGATCGTATCTGAATCATAGCTTAACCCCTTTTGGCTCCGACTTGGATCGTATTTGAATCAGGGTCGTTAAAAACCTCTCAAGGTCATTTGGGGGCTTCTTGTTCAAACATAGGTCATATTCGAACGAAAGAGAACATAGCTGTCGGTACCCTTTTGATCGGTGTAACGCCAAAGCCACTGGGGGCTATATGATCGTATTTGAATCTTAGCTTAACCCCTTTGGTCCGATTTACTGATCGTATTCGAATCAGAAGCCTCCAGTTCTTATTTAAATATTTTGGTTTACATTGTCTGAAGCCTAGTGTTTTTGTCTTGCTGTTTTTTATCATCTCAAATCTAACTATCAGTATGGATTCAAATTAAACCGGCTCGGTTATTTGGTAGTGAGTTGCCAAGGCATAACAATCATCAAGACATAGAAGTATTGATTTATACAAAAGATTGGGTTATCAACCTCATCATCCAGGTCATGTAAACCGTCAGTCCAGATTCAAAGAACACAGGTATGATGGTGTCATTCATGAACATGTTTCTATGTGTTTAGCGTTAATCAAAGGTTTTTTCAGCCTTGTTTATCTTACATCTGATTCTGTTTTTAACATTATCATTATTTCATAGTCATATATCGGGTGTTTTTTGACCCGTCCGGTGCTAAACCGCCAGGGCAGTTTTTTCATCTTTTATAGGAACAAAGTTAAAACATTACAGATGTAACCACGGATGTAACGCATATATTGACATCATGGGTAAAGAGTCATATGCAACATCTTATGCACGATGGCATAGGCACAATATGCAGTTTTTAAACTAACCTATTACAAGGCTTTGAGAGCCCAAAAGGTTCGACTATTTTTTCTCTTCTAAGCAGGTCCTAAGCTAAAAGCTGGATTGTTTAGATGGTTATGACTCCCACCTGGCCGGCTCACCTCTCTCCACTGGTTGGAAGCTGGGATTAGACCAGTCAAAGCCGTTCAGAGCAATGAACTCAGCCTCATCGTTAATTAGGCCGGCCGGGTCATTTTCCGGGGTAAAAGTGTTTTGACGAATCGGTGGGATAAGATCCGTCACATTATAAGAGGGAGTCGCCATCTTCTTATTCTCCATATCAAAACCCGGCTGATATTTGTCGATGTTGGTCTCTTCTCCAAGAATGGTAGCTTGAGGACGAACTCCCCTCACACAGGCAATGAAGTCATCTTGCTCAAATGGAGTCCCGTCTTCCTTCATGGTAGGGTACCCCTTAGCCACATCCACTGGGTCTAGATCTGGCACCCAAGCCTTGGAGCGGCTCAGGGAAGTCACGGCTCCGGCTCTGGCACATGATTGTTTGACCTCTTGAAACCTTGTGGGTAAGATTGATAATTTCTTCAAAACGTCACTCGACCGGTTGTGTCCTTGATTGGCAGGGGAGATAGTAGCAAGTGCTCGTTGAGCGCCAGTATACAATTGCTCCACCTAAGTATACACTGCCTTCAGTTTTGTCACACTGTCCTGGCTCAGATTTTTGCTTCGTGGACCTGGGAAGTGTTTTAACAAAGGCTCAGCGAGCGGCTCATATTCCTGGTCAAAATAAAGTATAAGTGATTAATACCAATGACTTATCGAAGATGGCGGAGACTATTTGAGACACACGGTTTTTTAAGCCGGTGAGCTCCGTGGTAACCTCCTCAAGAGATGCCTCTGCTGTCTCGGCACGTTGTATCAGCAATGTCTTCTCATCGACCCAGTATTTCTTCTTCTCAGTCAAACTGGTTTTCAGTTTTTCAGTCTCAGAGAGACTCAATTGAAGCTTGGAATTAGCAGTCTTTATCTCTACTTCCTGATCCTCCAGCTGGGTCTTTGCATCCGTCAATTGAGAACCCAATTCAGTTAGGGTGGTCTACAAGCATGCACACATGTGTCAAGACTTAACTAAAGGTTATAATGATTGAGGTCCCAAGTACTTTGCAAACGCAATACCACTTGGCACTTGGGAGATAATGTCTGCCAAAGAAATTTTTATGCAACATGACTCTTCTAAGTTTCAAGTCCCATGTGTTTTACAAAGTAACAATGCTTGGCACTTGGGGTCTAATGCATGACATTGAGAAAGTTTTTAAGTTGAGCCAGATCATATTAATTTGGACTGAGTTAAGACAATTAAGAAGTTAAGTACCGGTTCATTTATGATAAATTGAGGTGGCCCTTGGGGACTACAAATGAAAGTTTTATACTAATCCGTTGGTGTCACATCCCTAGCTTCTGGTGCTGTCTGGTGTGTGCATCATGTTTAAATTCAAATGAAATTTGAATTGAGGAATTTTCAAAAGCCTCAGGAAACCTCTAAAAATAACAAACAATTAAATCTTCTCAAATGTGTCCAAGAAAATGTTCCTGCTATTCCATGGAAATATTGGTAAGAGGTAAAATTTAAACCAATATTTTTGGAGTCACAGAGATAATTATTTTGGCCATTTGAATTAATCCAATAACTATTTGCTTTGGATTTATATTTAATATATATTAAATATGACTCCAATAATTCTGGAAGTTTGTGAGTGGCTTTGTATATATTTTAGCAAGCCACATAAAAATCTACAGAATTTATTTAAATGATTTAGTTGCTAAACTAAATCAAAACAAACTACAGAAAATAGAAAAAAAAAGTAAAAGAGAGAGAGCAGAAGGACTTACCTGGGCCACTTACCTGTAGCCGGCCCAGCTTCTGCGTGGCCCGTTAATGTGCAGCCCAGCTGCCAGTCATCTTCCTCCCCCTCGCCCCGAAGCAGCTGCATGCTGGACGCACGCGCGCCGACGCCGGCCACCTCCTGCTTCGCCGTGGCAGCCTCCCCGACTTCCTCGCGACGCCACGGAGACGTCCCCGACCCCCTCTCACTTCTCCCTCGCTCTCGGGACCTCCCTCCCCCTCGCTCCTCTGTTTCCCCTCCCGCGACCGAGCGGAGCTCGCCGTCCTCGTCGCCGTACCCATGGCCACCGGCCACCCCTAGCCTCGCCGATGCACCCAGGAGCTCCCCCTCGACCCCCTCTTCCTCCCCACCGATCCACAGCCCTCCGGAAGCCCTGCATCGCCGCCATCGCCGTCGTCTTCTACCTCGGACCCGCCGGCCATCTTCGTCAAATTCGCCGGCTCCGGACCGTCCCCGACCTCGCCGAGCGTCCCCTCGTCATCGCCGTGAGTCACTGACCCTCTCCCCTAACTCAGCATGCTCCCCTCCGTGCCGTAGCGCCGTTCCCCACGAGCACCGAAGCCACCGTCCGCCATGGCCGCGTAGCTCTCCTGACCCGAGCCCCTCTGCTCGAACCCGTGGCACCAGAGCGCTTCTGGTGGCCCGCGGATGCCGTCTGGACCATCAGTTTCTCTCCTAGCGCGCCGCAGCCCAACCCCGCACATGGCCAAACTCCGGCCACCGCCTCGGGCTCCACTCCGGCGAACCCCGGCCACCCCCGCACCTCCCGTTGGTCCCCCTAGATGCGCACGGGCGCGGGCTACCTCCTGGTGCCCTTGGCGCGTCGATCCGATGCCCCTAGCGCAAGTCCGGCGTCCCCCGCCGTGCTCTGTGGTCGTCGCCGGCTACACTCCGGCGAGAGCTGATGTGGCCGGTCATTAGGGCCTAACCACCCCCCCGCTAACCCAGGCCTTGGCCACTGACATATGGGCCCACGCCCTTAACTAACCACGGTTAACCCCCTGTTTAGTTTAAGTTAACCACAGTGGCCCCACGCGTCGGAGTTGACCTAGCTGACGTGGCCGTTGACCGGTCCCACCTGTCAGTGGGTTAAACAACCATGTGTCACTGACGTGTGGCCCCCACACGTCAGGTTTGACCAGCAGCAGCGTCTGTTGACCTGCTGACGTCACGGTGATGCACTGCTGACGCAGTAAATGTTTTCTGGAATTTAAATAATTCTTAAATGATTTATTAATTCCAGAAAATGCCTAAAACTTCAATAAATCATAGAAAATTAACCGTAACTCCAAATTAAATAAATTATATATGAAAAATTATCAGAAAAATTCAAGGAATCCATCTGTACCATTTTCATGCATGTTAGAACAACTTATAGCTGCTGTTTAGCACAAATCAATTAAATGGCATTTGAATAATCACATATGGAGTTTAAATTTGAATCTTGTATTCAAACCAACTTCATTTAATCTGTTGCTAGTTGCATTAGCCCAAAACACATTCATTTTGCCATGTCATGAGCATGCATCATATTGTGCATTGCATTGATTGTGTTCCTTTCTGTGTTGCCGGTATTTGTCCCCTCTCGATAGACGTGATATCGATGATGTGATCGTTGACACTGATGAAGACTCAATGTTATCTTCATAAGTGCCAGGCAAGCAAAACCCCCTTGTTCATTCCGATAAAATCCCACTCTCTCGCTCCTGCTCGCTTTTCCTGCATTAGGACAACATCGATTCATCTGTTACTTGCTGCGGTAGCTGAACCCCTTTATCCTCTGCATGACCTGTCATTGCCACAGTAAATAGATGAAACCCACTAGTATGAGTAGGAGTTGCTTGAGCCCTGTTGTGCCTACTCATCATTGCTTGTTTGTCATGCCTGCTACTGCTTAGAGTTGAGTCAGGTCTGATTCATCGGGGATGAATCAGAGGCGTGTGAACATGTCCTACGGTGTGTGAGCTAAGCGTGTGAACACGATTTGGTAAAGGTAGCGGTGAGAGGCCATGTAGGAGTACATGGTGGGTTGTCTCATTGCAGCCGTCCTCAGGAACTGAGTTCTGTGTTTGTGATCCATGACCAGCTACTACCACACATTGGAATGCTTAAGTGCCCCTCTCGACTTATTAATCAACTTGATCTCTGTCCAGGAGTTGCAACTAGTTTCTGGTGTTTGTAGGTAGTGTTAGTAGTCTACCAGGTGGCACCCGGTACAGGTGGGCTTGGGACAGACTAGGCACAGTGGCACGGTGTACCAAGTGGCACCCGGATGGTGGGCTTGGGAACCCTGCTCACATCGTTTGGGGCCGTGAGCGACACCCCGGCCGGATCTCCTTGCGGATGGAACCCGAATAGGCGATAAACCTGGACTAGAGACTTGTTCGGTTAGTCAGGTCGTGGCCGACTCCCTCGCCCGGCTTCCGCTTGAAGGTTGCCGAGGTACATGACGTGTACAGGGCGGTAAGTGGCGGGAGCGTGTGTGAAGAAGTACACCCCTGCAGGGTTATCATTATCTATTCGAATAGCCGGATTCCCCGGATATGGAAACTTGGACCCCATTGCATAGTTCATAGACAAGTGAAAGTGGATACCCTAAAATACGCAAGATAAGCGTGAGTGCTATGGATGGCGTTCTCGTAGGGAGACGGGAGCGGATCCATAGTGGTGTATTGATATGGTGAATATGTGGACTCGTGTGCGCCACCTCAAAAGAGTTACTTGCAGTCGTAGTTCAGGATAGCCACCGAGTCAAAGCTGGCTTGCTGCAGTCAAACTCCACCATCCCCTTTGTTGATAATGATGCATGTGTAGATAGATCTGATGTAAGTCTTGCTGGGTACATTTGTACTCATGTTTGCCTATTTTATGTTTTTGCAGAGAGACTTCAGTCTCACTAGTAGTTCCGCTTGGACTTCGACGTTTAGCTTGACTAACCGAACAAGTCTCTAGTCCAGGTTTATCGCCTATTCGGGTTCCATCCGCAAGGAGATCCGGCCGGGGTGTCGCTCACGGCCCCAAACGATGTGAGCGGGGTTCCCAAGCCCACCATCCGGGTGCCACTTGGTACACCGTGCCACTGTGCCTAGTCTGTCCCAAGCCCACCTGTACCGGGTGCCACCTGGTAGACTACTAACACTACCTACAAACACCAGAAACTAGTTGCAACTCCTGGACAGAGATCAAGTTGATTAATAAGTCGGGAGGGGCACTTAAGCATTCCAATGTGTGGTAGTAGCTGGTCATGGATCACAAACACAGAACTCAGTTCCTGAGGACGGCTGCAATGAGACAACCCACCATGTACTCCTACATGGCCTCTCACCGCTACCTTTACCAAATCGTGTTCACACGCTTAGCTCACACACCGTAGGACATGTTCACACGCCTCTGATTCATCCCCGATGAATCAGACCTGACTCAACTCTAAGCAGTAGCAGGCATGACAAACAAGCAATGATGAGTAGGCACAACAGGGCTCAAGCAACTCCTACTGATACTAGTGGGTTTCATCTATTTACTGTGGCAATGACAGGTCATGCAGAGGATAAAGGGGTTCAGCTACCGCAGCAAGTAACAGATGAATCGATGTTGTCCTAATGCAGGAAAAGCGAGCAGGAGCGAGAGAGTGGGATTTTATCGGAATGAACAAGGGGGTTTTGCTTGCCTGGCACTTATGAAGATAACATTGAGTCTTCATCAGTGTCAACGATCACATCATCGATATCACGTCTATCGAGAGGGGACAAATACCGGCAACACAGAAAGGAACACAATCAATGCAATGCACAATATGATGCATGCTCATGACATGGCAAAATGAATGTGTTTTGGGCTAATGCAACTAGCAACAGATTAAATGAAGTTGGTTTGAATACAAGATTCAAATTTAAACTCCATATGTGATTATTCAAATGCCATTTAATTGATTTGTGCTAAACAGCAGCTATAAGTTGTTCTAACATGCATGAAAATGGTACAGATGGATTCCTTGAATTTTTCTGATAATTTTTCATATATAATTTATTTAATTTGGAGTTACGGTTAATTTTCTATGATTTATTGAAGTTTTAGGCATTTTCTGGAATTAATAAATCATTTAAGAATTATTTAAATTCCAGAAAACATTTACTGCGTCAGCAGTGC
>NC_041382.1:296893835-296901455 GCF_002162155.2 Triticum dicoccoides | reverse complement strand
GGCGATGGCGGCGATGCAGGGCTTCCGGAGGGCTGTGGATCGGTGGGGAGGAAGAGGGGGTCGAGGGGGAGCTCCTGGGTGCATCGGCGAGGCTAGGGGTGGCCGGTGGCCATGGGTACGGCGACGAGGACGGCGAGCTCTGCTCGGTCGCGGGAGGGGAAACAGAGGAGCGAGGGGGAGGGAGGTCCCGAGAGCGAGGGAGAAGTGAGAGGGGGTCGGGGACGTCTCCGTGGCGTCGCGAGGAAGTCGGGGAGGCTGCCACGGCGAAGCAGGAGGTGGCCGGCGTCGGCGCGCGTGCGTCCAGCACGCAGCTGCTTCGGGGCGAGGGGGAGGAAGATGACTGGCAGCTGGGCTGCACAGTAACGGGCCGCGCAGAAGCTGGGCCGGCTACAGGTAAGTGGCCCAGGTAAGTCCTTCTTCTCTCTCTCTTTTACTTTTTTTTCTATTTTCTGTAGTTTGTTTTGATTTAGTTTAGCAACTAAATCATTTAAATAAATTCTGTAGATTTTTATGTGGCTTGCTAAAATATATACAAAGCCACTCACAAACTTCCAGAATTATTGGAGTCATATTTAATATATATTAAATATAAATCCAAAGCAAATAGTTATTGGATTAATTCAAATGGCCAAAATAATTATCTCTGTGACTCCAAAAATATTGGTTTAAATTTTACCTCTTACCAATATTTCCATGGAATAGCAGGAACATTTTCTTGGACACATTTGAGAAGAATTAATTGTTGGTTATTTTTAGAGGTTTCCTGAGGCTTTTGAAAATTCCTCAATTCAAATTTCATTTGAATTTAAACATGATGCACACACCATACAGCACCAGAAGCTAGGGATGTGACAACTCACCCCCACTAAACAAAAATCTCGTCCCGAGATTCAAGCGTAGGGTAAGTTGAAGGGGAGACGCAAACTGGTGTAATCTTCACGATCCAGGTTGCACTTCAAATGAACGTTGATTTGAACACCATCTTTGTCTTGTCGTCTTGCTCTGAGAACTTCAGCTAGTCATGACAAGAAGAGGAAAGAAAAACTCTAGAACAATCGATCTTCGAGAAGACCGAACAACTTAGGATCAACTCATGGGATGAGACATAGCAACATCTCTTGAGCTGAGAGACGAAGCACAGATCCGAAGAAATGGAGTAAGACAGATGACGAGGGTTCGCTAAGTAGACAACAATTCCAGACTTAAGAATGTGGTGATCGGTTGTCAACGTAGCGAGGAGTTGAGTTGACATGGCACCATATGATACCACGACGAAACATCCTGGAGGAGGGTGATTCGTAGATTATTTCCTTAAGTGGCAAAAAGAATTACCTTTGATTCAGAGATCATTGAAAACCTTTATACCAGCCTAAGGCAATTCTCAGGCGATCGTTTGGCGGGGTCGGTAGAATGGCATACTTGGACTTGGATGATGTGGATTACCTTGTTGAAGACAACGTAATGGATGAATTTGCTTACCACCGGAAATGGAAGAGACCCATGGTAGAATGGCACATTGGTGGTGCAAGCTGGGAACAAAATGCAAATGCTGGGAATGATTCTGGTAACTAGGGAAGAACCCAACAAAAGAGGGTGAATTCACTGTTTGAAAAGGTCATAGCATTGCCGAGGAAACTGAGAGCAAACCCAGTTAGTGCCGATGATAACACGTAGCACTTGTGCGTGCTCTCAAGAACTTGAGCATTTCCACAATCATCAAGGTTTTATCAACATCCGTGTCAAGGGTGCTGACAACACAACATACTACCATGATGAATAGCGATGGACGATGCAGATGCAAAGGAGGATAACACTTTCTCAGATTTCACCTTAGCGAGCCAAGGAACAAAATCTGGATGATCGACCGAGAGACATTTAGCACTCCGCTTCTAATGTTCTCCTTGATGTGCTAGTGTACCCATTCATAGATATGGTTTGATATCTAGAACATCAAGTAAAAGGTCGGACTTCGGGAATACAAAAATCCATAGGGGCAACTAGGGAGTAAACCCTACGAAATCCCTATGGGGAGGTGGCCAACTTCTTCAATCAAGATACTACAATAATAGGTCTTTCGGCCGGGTGTGTTGGCCACGACATCCACTTTACCGGTTATCGCACGACCAATATTATAATTCTTGGGAAATATTCCAACCATCATATCTGCCTGAGATTCAGATCTGGTTGGTGTCAGGATATTCCAGACTCATCGAGTCTAGGAAGAAAAAAGGAAGTTTGCAACACAATTCGACGAGATAACGTTGCGAGATTCTCGGGAAATGAACTACGATAGCAAACTCCAAAACATGAGCTGGTTTTGCTACAAACATGTGAACAGGTTGTCCCAGACAAGCATGACCACGTGGTAGTCTTATAATAAAACACTACCGAGTTCTGGTTGGGAACCATCAGCGAGGATATCGAAGTTTCTTTCATAAGTCCAGATTAGCTCTTATGAAGGAACTCCTTCTCCTTGAACAAATCAATCAGTGGCTTGGTGTACTCGGGACACATATAGATTTGAAGGTTGCAAGTCTTCAAACCACAGCATTCTTCGCACGTGTGCATGACTGATTTGCGCTGATTCCAGAGGAAGCGACATTGACTTTCTCGAGTCCACGGCGGCAACTTGCATCAAATGCACACGAACTAGAGGAAGTCACTTCTTGCATCCAAACATATGCTTCATGAACTAGCATGAACAAATGCTTTCAAAAGTTTCCAACACTAGCTTAATGTTCAGCAAAATTATGGAGAAGACAAGGATGTTGCCAATGGGCTCAACAACAATTCATCTAGGTTTCCTTTTAAAAGGAATTCCATAGTTAAGTGAACACAGTGATAGCATTGATCAGACCAAAAGATGTAATGGTGTATGCTCGAGGAAAATCCACGAGTAAGATAACATTACGAACATCGTTGGTTCTGACTTGATTTGAGGATAGCCCATACTCAAATCAAAGTTTTGATAAGACAATAGGTCCAGCAACTGATCACAGGGACCAATCGATGAAGATATCATCTTTCTTCAACACACACTACACAAGAATATCCCTTTGGAACGAACTAAGTCAGGCAAGCTTTTATCTTCCAACTCTCCAAGTTGTTGTTTAGCTTATCCAACTAGCTCAGGGTATCCAACACGGATTCTTGGAGAAGGGGTGGTTTACAGGAATAAACCAACTTGATCACGAACTCAACATAGCGGTCAGGTGACAACCTGGTAATACTTCTGAGAAGATATTCAGAAAATCACGATCCACCGGTATGTTACTAAGCTCGAGAACAATCTTGCTTTTCAGGGCAAGACGATATGATCAATAGAGCAAGGATTTGAAATAATCCTATCTCATCGATCGAGGAGTGCACCGAGAACAAGGACTAGGTAGCATGATCAACCTTAGAATGATGATTCAAAACCAACACGCTAAGAATGAAATTATTGTCCATTAACTACCAAGCAACAAGGTTGCTAGGAGTATTGAATTCACACATCACGATTCACTTGTCGGCATTCCGGTTGCGACAACACGGAACCGAAGGATGAATAATGATGGCGAGAAGTATCACTACATCAAGAATTTACAAGAGCCGGTGCAATCCTCATGAAAATCCTGACATAAAGACGGTAATACTTCATGGTAGAACAGAATCAAAAGCTGGGCTGGCATTTTGATCTGCGGAGCACAATTGCTTTGACCCAATCCTAGATATGGATGAGGTACTGGAGTTTGTTTCTCCAAGTCATTCCGCGATAGAATGGCTTGACGGACCACAAGAGTAATAGGCATCGATAAACGAACGCACGCATACTCTTGACTATCAATTGATAGACGAGGGTCAGAGGCAACTAAAGAGAACATCTCAAAGGAACATATAATTTTCTGAGTTGTGGATGCATAGATTAGTATGTCGAACCAAGTTCAACATATTTCTTCCGGATAACCCATGCATAGAGGTAGGACTGGCAGAGTCACAATATAGCATGGAGAACTCATCAAAAATAATCCTGTTGTGATATTTCAGTTCAACGAGGAACTTCTGCCATAAGTAGTTCATGGTATTTGGAAGAAGGATGTACCACGAACCTCGAGGACTATCGCAAAGTTACTAATATCCTAAAGGCGCTAGCAATTACTATCAACATGAAGTAAGTAGAGTGAATCTCGGGTTCAAACCCAGGAATAGAATACCTACTAACTATGTGGCATCACGGGATGCTTTCGAGAATGATGGCCAGAATCATCACACTGGGAACACAAATCATGGCTAAATTGCTAGGTGATCCCCTAAGACACCTAGGGTCATAATAATATCTCCAACATATATGTCAAGGTAATGAAGTACCTCAACTCACTGATTAGTGTGGTTAATCTGGCCCATGGGAACATTGAAACGGGAAGAAAGGATTTGCAATTGCATCAGACTACTTAGAAACCTGGGATGACTCGGACAGCATAACGGCTGTAAATGCTCAGAAAAGATTTGAGACATTCACAAAAATGGTGGCATAACCACTCAGAAGCACAATATCAAGGTTTCGAGATCATCAGTTAACATACAGAAGTAGTAGGAACTGGACTCAAGCTTAAATCGAACAATCTTATAAGTCCACTGATTAGTAACATGTGATCCTGATAGAAAGAAGAGATAGCCTAGTTCTTAATCCCCGCAGGAAAGATAAGATGACTCAGATCAGAAGGGCATGAGGTATAAGGAGTAAAAGAGCCTTACGTTCCATCCCACAATCAATTCCCCTACATATAACTAAAGAATTTCTAGACTCAACTTCGACCAGTTTGGCTTGGTAACCTACAGGCAGTCAAGCTCTGATACCAACGCTGTCAGGACCCCGACTCAATGCCACATCGATCTAGCATGTAACACCCCATATCACTTTGCGGCCTCACGCACGGTATTCCCACGGGTGTCGCCTTACCTTTGCCCGGGACCATTTGCGTCTTTTGGCACACGTATATGATAGTGTCGCTAGCATCCATATGGTAAGGAGCCCGGGCTGACATGGCTAGTCGTAAACCCAAAGTGGCACAAACATACAGGGACAGGCATCCATGACCCAACATCGAACGTGTTGGTCATCAGCGAGTGAATCCAGGCTGTAGCACTGGGCTAGCAGGACTCCGGTGAACCGGGCTGTAGCGGGCTAACAGGACTCCGGTATTCATCGCGTGACATTTCCCCGAAGGGACAGACACAGGAACAAAGAAGGACACATGCCGGCCAGCCTAAGTGTTCCGGAGCAGTAGCAAGCTACCATGGCTCAGTGGAAACACTAGGAGACATTTCCCGGTAAGAGAGGCTACTAAGGATAAACAACTAGATAGTCAGATCCCACACATACCAAGCATTTCAACAACATACACACAATATGCTCGATATGTGCAGATACAACATGGCATCACAACATGACTCTACAACTCAAGTAATTATTCAATAGGCTCCGAGGAGCGAGATATTACAAACATGGGTCTCATGACCCAACAATCAGAGCATACAAGTCAAAGCACAAGCGGAAGCTATCATGTCTGAGTACAGACGTCTATAAATGAAAAAGGCTGAAAAGCCTGACTATCTATCAGATCCTGCCGAGGGCACAAGATCGTAGCTGAGGTATCAAGCTAAACGTCGAAGTCCAAGCGGAACTACTAGTGAGACTGAAGTCTCTCTGCAAAAACATAAAATAGGCAAACGTGAGTACAAATGTACCCAGCAAGACTTACATCAGATCTATCTACACATGCATCATTATCAACAAAGGGGATGGTGGAGTTTGACTGCAGCAAGCCAGCTTTGACTCGGTGGCTATCCTGAACTACGACTGCAAGTAACTCTTTTGAGGTGGCGCACACGAGTCCACATATTCACCATATCAATACACCACTATGGATCCGCTCCCGTCTCCCTACGAGAATGCCATCCATAGCACTCACGCTTATCTTGCGTATTTTAGGGTATCCACTTTCACTTGTCTATGAACTATGCAATGGGGTCCAAGTTTCCATATCCGGGGAATCCGGCTATTCGAATAGATAATGATAACCCTGCAGGGGTGTACTTCTTCACACACGCTCCCGCCACTTACCGCCCTGTACACGTCATGTACCTCGGCAACCTTCAAGCGGAAGCCGGGCGAGGGAGTCGACCACGACCTGACTAACCGAACAAGTCTCTAGTCCAGGTTTATCGCCTATTCGGGTTCCATCCGCAAGGAGATCCGGCCGGGGTGTCGCTCACGGCCCCAAACGATGTGAGCAGGGTTCCCAAGCCCACCATCCGGGTGCCACTTGGTACACCGTGCCACTGTGCCTAGTCTATCCCAAGCCCACCTGTACCGGGTGCCACCTGGTAGACTACTAACACTACCTACAAACACCAGAAACTAGTTGCAACTCCTGGACAGAGATCAAGTTGATTAATAAGTCGAGAGGGGCACTTAAGCATTCCAATGTGTGGTAGTAGCTGGTCATGGATCACAAACACAGAACTCAGTTCCTGAGGACGGCTGCAATGAGACAACCCACCATGTACTCCTACATGGCCTCTCACCGCTACCTTTATCAAATCGTGTTCACACGCTTAGCTCACACACCGTAGGACATGTTCACACGCCTCTGATTCATCCCCGATGAATCAGACCTGACTCAACTCTAAGCAGTAGCAGGCATGACAAACAAGCAATGATGAGTAGGCACAACAGGGCTCAAGCAACTCCTACTCATACTAGTGGGTTTCATCTATTTACTGTGGCAATGACAGGTCATGCAGAGGATAAAGGGGTTCAGCTACCGCAGCAAGTAACAGATGAATCGATGTTGTCCTAATGCAGTAAAAGAGAGCAGGAGCGAGAGAGTGGGATTTTATCGGAATGAACAAGGGGGTTTTGCTTGCCTGGCACTTCTGAAGATAACATTGAGTCTTCATCAGTGTCAACGATCACATCATCGATATCACGTCTATCGAGAGGGGACAAATACCGGCAACACAGAAAGGAACACAATCAATGCAATGCACAATATGATGAATGCTCATGACATGGCAAAATGAATGTGTTTTGGGCTAATGCAACTAGCAACAGATTAAATGAAGTTGGTTTGAATACAAGATTCAAATTTAAACTCCATATGTGATTATTCAAATGCCATTTAATTGATTTGTGCTAAACAGCAGCTATAAGTTGTTCTAACATGCATGAAAATGGTACAGATGGATTCCTTGAATTTTTCTGATAATTTTTCATATATAATTTATTTAATTTGGAGTTACGGTTAATTTTCTATGATTTATTGAAGTTTTAGGCATTTTTTGGAATTAATAAATCATTTAAGAATTATTTAAATTCCAGAAAACATTTACTGCGTCAGCAGTGCGTCACCGTGACGTCAGCAGGTCAACAGACGCTGCTGCTGGTCAAACCTGACGTGTGGGGGCCACACGTCAGTGACACAGGGTAGTTTAACCCACTAACAGGTGGGACCGGTCAACGACCACGTCAGCTAGGTCAACTCCGACACGTGGGGCCACTGTGGTTAACTTAAACTAAACAGGGGGTTAACCGTGGTTAGTTAAGGGCGTGGGCCCATATGTCAGTGGCCAAGGCCT
>NC_041382.1:296853507-296893640 GCF_002162155.2 Triticum dicoccoides | reverse complement strand
CATCAGCTCTCGCCGGAGTGTAGCCGGCGACGACCACAGAGCACGGCGGGGGACGCCGGACTTGCGCTAGGGGCATCGGATCAACGCGCCAAGGGCACCAGGAGGTAGCCCGCGCCCGTGCGCATCTAGGGGGACCAACGGGAGGTGCGGGGGTGGCCGGGGTTCGCCGGAGTGGAGCCCGAGGCGGTGGCCGGAGTTCGGCCATGTGCGGGGTTGGGCTGCGGCGCGCTAGGAGAGAAACTGATGGTCCAGACGGCATCCGCGGGCCACCAGAAGCGCGCTGGTGCCACGGGTTCGAGCAGAGGGGCTCGGGTCAGGAGAGCTACGCGGCCATGGCAGACGGTGGCTTCGGTGCTCGTGGGGAACGGCGCTACGGCACGGAGGGGAGCATGCTGAGTTAGGGGAGAGGGTCAGTGACTCACGGCGATGACGAGGGGACGCTCGGCGAGGTCGGGGACGGTCCAGAGCCGGCGAATTTGACGAAGATGGCCGGCGGGTCCGAGGTAGAAGACGACGGCGATGGCGGCGATGCAGGGCTTCCGGAGGGCTGTGGATCGGTGGGGAGGAAGAGGGGGTCGAGGGGGAGCTCCTGGGTGCATCGGCGAGGCTAGGGGTGGCCGGTGGCCATGGGTACGGCGACGAGGACGGCGAGCTCCGCTCGGTCGCGGGAGGGGAAACAGAGGAGCGAGGGGGAGGGAGGTCCCGAGAGCGAGGGAGAAGTGAGAGGGGGTCGGGGACGTCTCCGTGGCGTCGCGAGGAAGTCGGGGAGGCTGCCACGGCGAAGCAGGAGGTGGCCGGCGTCGGCGCGCGTGCGTCCAGCACGCAGCTGCTTCGGGGCGAGGGGGAGGAAGATGACTGGCAGCTGGGCTGCACAGTAACGGGCCACGCAGAAGCTGGGCCGGCTACAGGTAAGTGGCCCAGGTAAGTCCTTCTGCTCTCTCTCTTTTACTTTTTTTCTATTTTCTGTAGTTTGTTTTGATTTAGTTTAGCAACTAAATCATTTAAATAAATTCTGTAGATTTTTATGTGGCTTGCTAAAATATATACAAAGCCACTCACAAACTTCCAGAATTATTGGATTCATATTTAATATATATTAAATATAAATCCAAAGCAAATAGTTATTGGATTAATTCAAATGGCCAAAATAATTATCTCTGTGACTCCAAAAATATTGGTTTAAATTTTACCTCTTACCAATATTTCCATGGAATAGCAGGAACATTTTCTTGGACACATTTGAGAAGATTTAATTGTTGGTTATTTTTAGAGGTTTCCTGAGGCTTTTGAAAATTCCTCAATTCAAATTTCATTTGAATTTAAACATGATGCACACACCAGACAGCACCAGAAGCTAGGGATGTGACAGTTGGACTTAGGAAAAATCGAAAGACAAGGTATCAACCTATATCATAAGTCTACAAATCATTCAGGCTCATCATAATTGGAAGACTTGGGGGCTGGCAGACTATATATAAACCGGAGTACATACCTCATATTTCAGTTGCAATTGCTTGACCATCTCAATTTCTGACTCATGGCTGGAATGCACATGACTAAGATAGCCGAACATTATGTCACTAGCATTCAGATGAGTGTAGTGAGATATATCAAACTGTACTTTCTGCCTTTCTAAGGCCTCCTGTTTGGCAGAATGCTTGGCCAGCACAGTTGGAGTACCCGACACAACAAATCTACTGCCAGTGATCAGAATGTCATGGTCAGAAGACGCTGGCGGGTTAGCTGAACTAGATGGTCTGATGGTGGAGGGATCAACAATGGTTTCATCCGCTGACGGCTCAGGAGGATCCAATTGAGCATGTACAGCCAGATCTTCTGGCACTTCAGATTGAGCGGGAGGAGTTGATGTTGCCAGTTTAGGTGCATGATTTCTTGGGTCTTCTGCCGGTTTAATAACCTTAGCTTTCTTGGACTTCGCTTGACCACTAAGAAAGATTTTTTATGAGATAGTTAGTATAATGATGTAGTTTTAAAGATGCATAGGAAAGACGATTTTCCTTACCCGATGAGGACATAGACCTGGGGTAGAGTAATAGGCCTGACCTATACGTCCTACCTAAGGTCCTTGCCCTAGAAGCAAAGAAGTTCAAGAGTAAACAAGGTGGACCCAATAAAGGCGTCGAGCGCAATCCACTCGACCTACCATTCACTCGGAGACTACTTCTTCTTTGAGTCACTCAACTATTCAACCACTCAACTATGTAAAAGACCACTCGACGTATAAGAAGACCTAAAGTCGTTCTGCACAGCAACGGTCGGGCATTTACTCGTATATTTAATGATCATTTGTAGAACTTTATTACAGACATTACCTGTAACGCTCTCTCTTTATGAACATTGAACCCTGTGTAACGGAGGGGAGCTGGGGTCCTGGCACACTCTATATAAGCCACCCCCTCCACTAGGACATGGGTTCGCACCCCCTGTAACTCACACGCATATAATCAAGTCGACCACCTCCGGGCTCCGAGATGTAGGGTTGTTACTTCCTCCGAGAAGGGCCTGACCTTGTAAAACTCGCGTGTACAACTCCTCCATAGCTAGGATCTTGCCTCTACATTCCTACCCCCCATTCTACTATTAGACTTAGAACCATGACAGTTGGCGCCCACCGTGGGGCTGGTGTCTTAGCGACTTGTTGGAGAAGTTGTGATTTTTCCAATCCCCATCAACATGGCTTCAAGCGGAGGTTTGGCCGAGGGCCACGAGATCCGTCTCGGCGCGCTTGTATCGTCGTCGACGACTCCGCTTGGCTCCAAGAAGCGCCGCTCGACGTCGAGGTGCTCCCCGTCCGCGGGGCAACGCACTTTCGCGCATGCGTCCGTGGCGTCCTCCTACGGCAGCCGTCGACTCAGTATCGGTCGGCTCCTGTGTTGACCTCCCTTCCTGCAGCCCGCCGGAGAAAACGTTCTGGTCGATCGAGGCTTCAGCGGTGGGTGAGGCATGCGGTGGCTCGCCAGTCGGCCACCCCCAAGTCGCGGCAATCGAGCCTGATGAAACTGTCTACGGCCTGTTCGACTGGCTCCATAGAGACTGCATCCGAGTGCAACAACAGCGACCCCGCGGCAGAAGTTTTGATGGTCAATGGACCACGCAGTCCTCCTAGTTTCACCCATGAAGACGGAGGCGATGGGGGCGGTGATCCGTTGTGTGGTCACGAAGAGTACCATCCCGAAACCCTCTCTTCGCAGCAAAGGGAAGAACTTCGCCGCCGAAACATGGATACGCTTCACACTCCTATCGTTGGAGAAACCCCTGAGGCCCAGGCCTTGGAGGAGGCGCGCCTGGCCAACTTGGCTGAGCACACTCGACTGGAGAACCTCCAGCACGCAGTCAATGAGCGTGCTCGGCAGCGTATGCCCGAGTCCAGTCGACGCCAACTTTTTCCGCCTCCGACTCAAGTATATCGAACTCCGATCCAGAATCTCGCAGCTGCGGCCCGAATAGCGGAGTCAATTCAACATTCCTAGTCAGAAGCTGGTCGAGGTTTGGGGCAGATCCTGGCTTTGCTCCGAGCAGTGGGAGAGCAGAATACATTAGTATCTTAGTCGCGAAATAAGATCCATAGCAGATCCGTGGTTGCAGACGCAGTCTAGTCGGCTCACTGCCCAAGATCGCCCCCGAGGCATGAGGGGCGTGGGGACCGGCAAGATCAGTACAGAAACCGCGAGCAGTATGATCTCTGACTCAATCACGATAATCGTCGTCGAGTGCCCACGCCTCCCCCAAGGAGTGGGTCATACGTGCCTCGGCAACATGATGATAGACGTCCTCACAGTGGTGGGCGAAGATTCCAGTCGACCCCAGGGAACCGGGCTTTGATGCGAGATCTATTCTCGTTCAGGGTCTGATCGACACAAACAGAGCTCATAGAGAAGGCCACGATAGAGATTTTCCAACCAGCAGTAGAGTGCATGTCTCAGGTCCAGAGTGCTTCAGCAGAGCCATCAGGGCTGCGGTGATTCCTCCCAGCTTCAGGATGGTGACTAGAGTCAGTAAGTTCACTGGTGAGTCTAAGCCTGACACTTGGCTTGAGGATTACCGAGTGGCTGTATAGATTGGTGGTGGCAACGATGAAGTTGCCATGAAGCATCTCCCTTTGATGTTAGAGGGCTCGGCCAGAGTGTGGCTGAATCAGTTAGCGCCTAGTAGTATTTACACTTGGGAAGAACTTGCCCGAGTATTTGTCAGAATATTTGAAGGTACTTGCAAACGGCCAGCAGGGCTGACAGAATTACAGTGTTGTGTTCAGAAATTGAATGAAACTCTGAGAGATTATATGCAAAGATGGACCACATTAAACCATATAGTGGAGAATGTGTCAGATCACCAAGCAATTTGTTCCTTCAAAGAAAGCATTAAGTATCGGGAATTGAGTCTGAAATTCGGCCGGATAGGAGATATGACTCTGACTGGGATGATGGAGATTGCCACCAAATACGCCAATGGTGAAGAGGAAGACCGACTCCGGAGTGGCAAGCACAAAACAGTCACCCACGAAACCGGAGGAGGGAACTCCAGTCGGAAGCAGAAGAGCAAAGCCGAGCCAGCTGCTCCTGGAGAAGCCTTAGCCGTGACTCAAGGAAAGTTCAAAGGGAAACCCAAAGGACCGTGGAACCCCAAGAAAGTAAAATATTAAGATGGAAATGATGTGCTAGATTTACCATGCCACATTCACACCAAGAAAGATGAAGAGGGTAATTTCATTTACCCAAAGCATACCACTCGACAGTGTCGACTCCTAATCCAGCAATTCCAAGAGAAACATCCCAAGGAAAAGGAGAAGGAAGCGGACAAAGTTGAGGATGAGGAAGAGGACGATGATGGTTACCCCCACGTCAATTCCACTCTGATGATTTTCGCTGATGTTGAGAGTAAGAGTCGACTGAAAGTCATCAACAGAGAAGTGAACATGGTCGCTCCAGTGACACCCAGTTATTTGAAGTGGTCTCAGACTGCCATTACATTCGACCAGTCCGATCACCCAGCGCACATAGCCACCCTTGGGAGGCAAGCGCTGGTGGTCGACCCAGTAGTCGAAGACACTCGATTGACTAAGGTTCTGATGGATGGTGGCAGTGGTCTGAATATACTGTATGCAGAAATGTTGAAAGGAATGGGCATTCCGATGCCCAGACTCAGTGAAAGCAATATGAGTTTCCATGGAGTTATTCCTGGCAAGAAGGCTGCGTCACTCGGCCAGATCGCCGTTGATGTAGTTTTTAGTGATTCCAAGAATTACCGCAAAGAAATGTTGACATTTGAAGTTGTGGATTTCCAAAGCACTTATCATGTTTTATGGCTCGACCATGTTACGTGTACCTCAAATTGAAGATGCTTGGTCATAAAGGGGTGATCACTATCACTGGCAATCGAAAGAAGGCAGAAGAGTGCTTCCAAAAGGGCTCAAAGATCGCCGATGCACAGATGGAAGTAGTGGAATTGTAGGAGTATCAAAAAATGCAGATCCGAGTGATCTGTTGCGAGCTAAGAAGCCTGCCACAGATTCAACAGTCCAGTCATCTGGTGAAACGAAGCCGATTCATATTCACCCAACGGATCCCAATGCTGCTCCGACTCACATTTCAACAACACTCGACTCCAAATAGGAAGAAGCACTCATCCAGTTCCTCCGTGAGAACTGGGACATCTTTGCATGGAAACCTTCTGACATGCCAGGTGTTCCCAGGGGACTGGCTGAGCATCGTTTGTGAGTATACCCAAAAGTGAAACCAGTCAAAGAACATCTTCGATGGTCCGCTGTACAGAAGAGAAAGGCAATCGGTGAAGAAGTGGCTCGGCTTCTAGCAGCTGAGTTTATCTGAGAGATTTATCACTCCGAGTGGTTAGATAATGTTGTCATGGTCCCAAAGAAGGATGACTCACTTTGCATGTGCATTGACTTCAAACATATCAATCGGGCCTGCCCGAAAGATCACTTTCCTCTCCCTCGCATCAACCAAATAGTCGACTCGACTGTGGGGTGTGAGCGTTTGTCCTTTTTGGACGCTTATTCCAGTTATCATCAGATCCATCTGTATGGACCCGATGAGATAAAAATAGATTTCATCACCCCATTTGGGTGCTTCTGTTATGTTACTATGCCATTCGGCTTGAAGAACGCTGGAGCCACATTCATGCGGATGATTCAGAAGTGTTTACTCACTCAGATTAGTCGGAATGTGGAAGCATACATGGATGACATTGTGGTCAAGTCACATAAAGCTTCCGACCTACTGGCTGACCTTGCTGAAACCTTTGCCAACCTCAGAAGGTATGATATCAAGCTTAATCCATCAAAGTGCACGTTTGGAGTTCCAGGAGGAAAATTACTTGGTTTTCTCGTTTCCGAACGAGGGATCGATGCTCACCTAGAGAAAGTGGGTGCCATACTCTAGATGAAACCCTTGTGCGTGTGCATGATGTCCAGAAGCTTACTGGTTGTTTGGCTGCCCTAAGTCGATTCATTTCTCGCCTCGGTGAAAAGGCACTGCCTCTTTACCGACTGATGAAGAAGTCAGATAAGTTCGAGTGGACTCCTGAAGCTGATGCAGCATTTGCAGAGCTTAAAGCCCTGCTTTCCACCTAGCCGGTGCTTGCTGCTCCAATCAGCAAAGAGCCTTTACTGCTTTAGATTGTAGCCACTGGACAAGTCGTCAGTACAGTACTTACGGTCGAGCGGGAAGAAGAAGGAAAAGCGTACAAAGTTAATTGCCTAGTATACTATGTTTCTGAAGTTTTGACTCCATCAAAGCAAAGATATCCACATTTTCAAAAGCTTGTTTATGGGAATTATATGACCACGAAGAAGGTTGCACATTACTTCTCTAACCACTCCATTATAGTCGTCAATGACGCTCCATTATCATAGATTCTGAACAACAGAGATGCAACTGGTCGAATGGCAAAGTGGGCGATTGAACTCCTTCCCTTAGATATCAAGTTCGAGGCAAAGAAAGCTATCAAGTCCCAAGCAATAGCGGATTTCCTCGCCGAGTGGATCGAACAGCAACTGCCGACTCAAGTTCACTCGGAGCACTGGACCATGTTCTTTGATGGTTCCAAGATGCTGAATGGTTCCAGTGCTGGGGTGGTACTGGTATCCCCTCGAGGAGACAAGCTCAGATATGTCCTCCAGATTCACTTTCATTCCTCTAATAACGAAGCAGAATATGAAGCACTCTTGTATGGGTTACGTATGGCTATCTCACTCGGCGCCTGTTACCTCATGGTCTATGGCGACTCAGATTTGGTATTCAATCAAGTGATGAAGGAGTGGGACGTCAGAAGCCCAACCATGACTGGCTACTGTAACGTGGTGAGGAAGTTGGAAAAAAAGTTTGAGGGGTTAGAGCTCCATCATATACCCCGACTGAAAAATCAAGCAGCCGATGATTTAGCAAAGATAGGCTCCATGAGAAAAGCCATTCCCAGTAATGTGTTCCTGGAGCATATTCATGCACCTTCAGTTCAAGAAGATCAATTCACTAAAGAGCCCCCATAGCCAAAGAGTGCCACCGATCTGATTGAAGTCGAGATTCCAGCCGTGGTCGACCTAATCATGGATATTTTGGTTATTACTCTCGACTGGACAGTGCCGTACATTGCGTATATCCTTAGGAAGGAACTCCCAGAGGATGAAGAAGAGGCTCGATAGAGCGTCCATCGATCCAAAGCCTTTACTATGATAAGAGGACAGTTGTTCAGGGAAAGTGTAACCGGAGTCAGCCAGAAATGCATAACCCTGGAAGAAGGTCTAGCGATCCTCAATGACATCCACTTGGGGACCTGCGGCCACCATGCGTCCTCTAGGACCATTGTGGCTAAAGCATACTGAGCTGGATTTTATTATCCACGAGCAAATGAAATGGCAAAAGATATAGTCGATAGATGTGAAGGCTGCCAGTTTTACTCCAATATGTCCCACAAACCTGCGTCAGCCCTAAAGACCATTCCACTTGTCCGGCCCTTTGCTGTTTGGGGATTAGATATGGTTGGACCTCTGAGGACAGGTAGGAGCGGCATCACTCACGTGCTTTTAGCAGTCGACAAGTTTACCAAGTGGATTGAAGCCAAGCCTATCAAGAATCTGGAAGCTAGTACTGTCGTCGGCTTCATCAGAGAATTGACGTTCAGATACGGAGTTCCACACAGCATCATCACTGACAATGGATCGAACTTCGATTCAGATGAGTTCAGAGCCTTCTGCGCCTCCCAAGGCACACGAGTTGACTATGCTTCAGTCGTCCATCCCTAGTCGAATGGACAAGAAGAGAGAGAAAATGGCCTGATTCTCAAAGGATTGAAACCCCGACTGTTGCAAGACCTCAAGAATGCAGCGGACGCCTGGGTTGATGAACTTCCATCAGTTCTTTAGGGATTGAGGACAACTCCCAATTGGTCGACTGGCCGAACTCCATTCTTCTTGGTCTATGGAGCTGAAGCTATTCTACCGAGTGACTTGCTTCATAATGCACCACGAGTCGAGCTCTTCTCTGAAAATGAAGCAGAGCAAGCTCGTCAAGACGCAGTCGATCTCCTAGAGGAGGAAAGAGAGATGGCCTTGATCCGGTCGACCATTTATCAGCAAGACTTGTGTCGATTCCATGCCAGAAATGTGAAAGGTCGAGGCTTTCAAGAGGGAGACTTGGTTCTTCGAGTGGATCAGCAGAAACCGCACAAGCTCGCTCCTGCTTGGTAAGGCCCCTTCATTGTCACCAGAGTGCTCCACAACAGAGCATACCGCCTTTACAATGTCGAGCATAAGAAGGACGAGCCACGGGCTTGGAATGCGGAGTTGCTCCGCCCCTTTTACACTTAAGTACTCATTCGAATAAAATGTAATAAGAAATACCTTTGTAATTTTGCTTATCAAAGACAAGAGCTTTACAGTCCTCTTAAACGATTGTTGTTGCTTTTATTTGCGTCTGAAATCCCCAGTGGGTGACTTAGCTGCGAATCCGTTTCGCGTAAGTTTAAAAGAAAATCCTACTGAGTGGTGAGCAAGCTTCCCACAAGGAGGCTTAGCTGCGAATCCGTTTCACCTAAGTTTAAAATATCCTACCGAGTGTTAAGCAACCCTCCCACTCGGGGGCTTAGCTATAGTCCAGTACTCGCCTAAGTTTGTAAAATCCTACCGAGTGGTGAGTAAGCCTCCCACTCGGGGGCTTAGCTGCAGTCCAGTACTTGCCTAAGTTTGTAAAATCCTACCGAGTGGTGAGCAAGCCTCCCACTCGAGGGCTTAGCTTTAGTCCAGTACTCGCCTAAGTTTAAAAATCCCTACCGAGTGGTGAGCAACCCTCCCACTCGGGGGCTTAGCTGCAGTCTAGTACTCGCCTAAGTTTGTAAAATCCTACCGAGTGGTGAGCAACCCTCCCACTCGGTGGCTTAGCTGCAGTCCAGTACTCGCCTATGGTTAAAAAATCCTACCGAGTGGTGAGCAACCCTCCCACTCGGGGGCTTAGCTGCAGTCCAGTACTCACCTAAGTTTGTAAAATCCTACCGACTGGTGAGCAACCCTCTCACTCGGAGGCTTAGCTATAGTCCAGTACTCGCCTAAGGTTAAAAAATTCTACCGAGTGGTGAGAAATCCTCCCACTCGGGGGCTTAGCTACAGCCCAGTACTCGCCTAAGTTTGTAAAATCCTACTGAGTGGTGAGCAACCCTCCCACTCGGAGGCTTAGTTGCAGTCCAATACTTGCCTAAGGTTTAAAGTACGTCCTTATCCGCAAGGACGATGAGGTGCAGGTCGACTACAACCTTCTCCTTTGGAACTGCGCCACAAATACAACATGCGCTCCTTCAACATCCGCAAGGACGACGAGGTGCAGGTCGACTACAACCTTCTCCTTTGGAGCTGCTCCACAAATACAACGTGCGCTCCATCCTTATCCGCAAGGACGACGAGGTGCATGTCGAATGGAACCTTGTCCTTCGGAACTACGCCACAAATACAACTTGCTCTCCATCCCCATCCGCAAGGACGACGAGGTGCAGGTGGACTACAACCTTCTCCTTTGGAGCTGCGCCACAAATACAACATGCGCTCCACCCCCATCTGCAAGGACGATGAGGTGCAGGTCGACTACAACCTTCTCCCTTGGAGCTGCGCCACAAATAAAACGTGCGCTCCATTCCCATCCGCAAGGACAACGAGGTGCAGGTCGACTGCAACCTTCTCCTAAGGAGTTACGCCACAAGTACAACGTACGGTCCATCCCTATCTGCAAGGGAGAGGACGTGCAGGTCGACCGCGACCTTCTTCTCCGAGCTACGCCACAAATACAACGTGCGCTCCATCCCTGTCCGCAGGGATGACAAGGCGCAGGTCGATTGAAGTCTCCACTTTAGGGCTACATCTCAAAGAGCAAATTCCATGCGAAGGCAAATACAAGCATATTCAGAAATAAACCAAGTTTAGATAGATCCTAAAAGTTCCAGACGATGGATCAAAAGTATTTGAGCATCAAGCCCGAAGGAGTTTAACGGTTACACAATCACTCGACATTCTGAGGCAAATAAAGGTGGAGCATAATGTTTTTCGGTCACGTTAGGAGAAGGACTGGCTGGGTCGCAGAAACTGTCAAGGTCTATGATGTCTGCAATACGGGTGGCAGCTTCAAGGAAAGTGTCCATGAAGGACTAGAAAGTGTGTCTCTTGGTGTTAGCAACCTTGAGTTCTGCCAGCTTGTCTTCTTTGACGTCTTTACAGTGTACTCGGACCAGGGACAATGTGACATCAGCGCCACAGCGAGCGGATGACTTCTTCCATTCTTGCACTTGGCCGGGGATTTGATTCAGTCAAGCCATCAGGGGCTCAAGATCTTGGGACAGTTCCGCCTGAGGCCAGAGTTCAGCATCAACCCGAGTCAACGCCGCTTTCAGGTGGGCAAGATAAGTAACCACGCTGTCCATGCGAGATTCCAACCGCAGCACATTCATCGCAACATCATCCTTGACTGGACAATTTATGGGTTCAAGACCCGTCTCTACCTGCCCAGTTTCCGCTTCAAAGTCTTGACAAAACTCTACACAGTCGAGTGAATGGTGAGTCGACAGTATAATTAGACTTGATAGTCGACAGAAACAAGTCAGTCAAACCATCAATACCTTCAAGGTTTAAGACCAGCTTTACGACAAGCTAGCCCAGATAAGACCACAACTCGCCATTCTTAACTTTGAGGCTCCCAAGCTCATCAGTCAGCTTGTCCTTGTCCTTCTTCAGTCCCTCGACCTCCCGATTGACATCAGAAACAATAGTCTTCAGTTTGGAATTCTCTTCTTCTAGCTTGTCGACCGAAGCAAGCTTCTTGTCGGCAAGCGCAGTTTTCTCTCGCGCTTCCTTCTGTGCAGCAGCAAGATCCAGATCCTTCTTCTCCAAAGCCTGCTTCATTTTCTCTAAAGAAATAGCATTCTTTAGACGGGCTTGGAGTTGACGGTTTTCACTACGTACATCTTCTCGAGAGGAGTCACTCGGTTAAAAAACGGAATGGAAAAGTGCCAGCAACAGTAAGATAAACAGTTCATGATCGGTTACCTCCCATGGCAGCTACTTCATCACGAGCAGTCTTGAGATTCTTTTTGGCCAGTTCCAGATCAAGGCTGAGGCTGATTTGTTGCTGGTTCAGTGTAGAGAGTTGAGCACCGAGATCACAAGATTTCTGCAGCCAACACATAAGACTTGTCAGTCGACTGAAATGAAAGACATCACTTCGACAGCTACTCCAAGACTACCATCGAAAAAAGAAGAAGAGAGGTTCAGATTCTCAGACTACAGTCGACTGCCCGCAGTCAACTATGGTCTCGGGGACTACACCCAGTGGGTGCACTTAGCGTGCCCACTGGTTTTAATTCCACTCGGCATGGTCCGCCCAACGCGAGTTGTAAAAAAGAAAGTTCAGATTCTCAGACCAAAGTCGACTGCCCGCGGTCAACTATGGTCTCGGGGACTACACCCAGTGGGTGCACTCAGAGTGCCCCCACTAGTTCAAAGATTCAGCTTGACTCGACCCAAAGTGACTTATACAATTTCAAAACAGCCACACCCCAGTGGGCGATCAGACGAGAAATATGACCAACTAACCTGGACATTGGTTTGCAGAGCAGCTCCGGCGTTGAAGGCCACCTGGCTGGCCTCATGCACCACTTTCATTTGCCCCATCACAAGATTTAACTGAAGAAGAGCTTCCTTGGCAGCAGTCGATGGGTCGTCCGGAGTCTGATATGCAGTAAAAAGCGATCCTGGCAGAGCAGTCGAAGCAGCTGAAGGATCTGAAGCGTGGAGTTGTATTGGTGCACCAGAAGTCTGAGCAGCTGGTCCTGGTGGACAACCAGTCGACAGCGGGACAACGAAGGTGACGTTGGTTCGAGTCGGATCTGTCGAGTGCTCGACTGCCGCCCCAGGCGTCACATCAACTGAAGAACCTGGACCTCAGGCGCTTTCCGCCCAGTTCCTTGTCTTTCCTCCTCCTCCCCCTAAGTGGTACTTCTTCTTCATCATCCGGGAGCACAACAACATCCCGTGGAACTGCAATAAACAGAGAAAGTCGTACGGATAGCTGACAAACAATCCAGTCGTCCAAATAAATTCGAATCGGGCAGACATACTGGCTTTGGAGGTAGCTGCGTCGTCGGTTTCCTCGTCGACCGGATTCTTGTCAATGTCCATATCAGTCGCAGCTGAGGTCAGGATGTAAAGGTTCATTATCCACTCGGTCAGAACGAAAAAGTCGGTCAGAACAAGAAAATACACGAAGAAAATTTACCCAGAAGCAACAAGAACGTCCATCTTGATTCTAGGCAAGGTCTTCCGGGCCTTCGAAGGATTGACCTTGGGCTGCTTGGTGACCTTCTCCGCCAATTCTGGAGTCGGAGACCGAGCGCGTGTTTGAGATGGAGCACTCGATGCCACAGCTTTACCGTGCCTGCCCATGATATCATGGTGCTGCTTGGATCGACGTTCAGAACAAGGCGGTGAGTCGGCTACTTCCTCCTCGCCCGACTCATCGCTCTCATCTTCATCATCGTCGGCTGGTGACTCCCACTCGCCGCTCTCCTCCAAACTGTCCTCGCCCTCTTGGTCTTGCTCCAAAGCTTGTTCACCATTAGGCATTGAATACATCTCTGTGTAAATCTACAAAACAAGGAGCCGACTGCAAGTCAGTCGAATCAACAAAAAGTCGGAAAACACGTCTAAAACCTTGTCTGGTTGGTTTCTGTCGCTGAAAGGGTTGACTCTCCTGGCGCCCCTGGGGTTGTCCTTGTTCCCGGTGATACCCCTCAGCCACTCGGCCACTGTTTTGGCCACCACCTCCTCCGGATGAACCCGAGCGGTGTCACCATCCCCGTAGTACATCCACATGGAGTGGTCACGAGCTTGGAGTGGTTGGATGCGCCGACTGAGGAACACCTCTAGTAGATCCATGCCAGTGACACCTTGGTTGCATGCCCGTCTCCGCCTTCTCCGCGGTAGTCACTTTCAACGAAGATGGAGTTTGAACACAATGAAAAGAGAAAGGGGGAAGGCCAGTCGACTGGCCTGGCGTCACGATGAACTGGCAGTAGAACCAGGTAGACTGCCAGCCCCTGACCAACTCCGGAAGAGTCATCGAGGGAAAAGAACTTCTTTTCCTCTTCTGAATACACAGACCCCCACACATCTGGATAACATGGGTTTTCTCGTCGTTCGAGTTCACTTTCTTCATTGTTTGGGAGCGGATGGTAAAGATGTGCTTCAAAAGACCCAGTGCGGTCGACACCCCAGGAAATTCTCGCACATGGATACAAATGCGGAAAGATACGTGATGGTGTTGGGAGTAAAATGATGGAGTTGGGCCCCAAAGAAATTCAAGAAACCCCGAAAGAAGGGGTGTGGAGGAAGCGAGAAGCCGCGATCGACATGGGTGGCAAGCAGAACGCACTCACCTGGTTGCGGCTGCGGTTCCATTTCCCCCTCCGGCAGCCGCACAGACTCGTGGAAGATCACCCCTAACTCGGCCATATCGTCAAAGTCCTCCTGTCGAAGCGATGATCGGATCCAACCCGACGGCAGCCCTGAGTGCGATGAAGACCCCTGATTCGTCTTCCTGCTTTTCGTCGCCCCCGTCGCCTTCTTCACGTGTTCCAGCGCCGCCGTTCTCTCCTTCCCCATGGCAGCGGAGCGGTGGCATCAAGAGTGGAGAAGCCGGATGGGGTGAACTTGCAAGAGGAAGAAGTAGGAGAATGGGCACGCACAGTGCGGACGCCTCGGTCTCGCTGCTTTTAAAGGCCCACTTCCGAGTGGCTGACGCGTGGGTCCGGGCGATCCAGTCAAATCCCTCAAACAGTCACGCATGGGATACGTGGCGAAAAAGGTGGTGCAGAAATCGAAATGCCCTGTCTATCCACTCCGATTACCATGGCATGTTCCGTTTGGCGCGCTCCTACCAAAATTTCGAATCCCGCGAAATCCGGGATCCTCGGCAATTGATCACGCCAAAGATTTCGCATCAAAGATGACACTCGACAGGCGACGTTATAAAAACCAATCGGTAATTGCTGAATCGATCAAGGCGACTGAAACGAAGCCGAAAGTTCCAACACTGGCCTCCATTCAGAGATGAATTCTTGAGAAAGGCAAGAGTCAAGGCAAGATCAACTTCAACCTTCTTTTCACTCAGACCTAAATCCATTCGGGGGCTAATGATGAGGACATAGACCTGGGGTAGGGTAATAGGCCTGACCTATACGTCCTACCTAAGGTCCTTGCCCTAGAAGCAAAGAAGTTCAAGAGTAAACAAGGTGGACCCAATAAAGGCATCGGGCGCAATCCACTCGACCTACCATTCACTCGGAGACTACTTCTTCTTTGAGTCACTCGACTGTTCAACCACTCGACCATGTAAAAGACCACTCGATGTACAAGAAGACCTAAAGCCGTTCTGCACAGCAACGGTCGGGCATTTACTCATATATTTAATGATCATTTCTAGCACTTTATTACATACGTTACCTGTAATGCTCTCTCTTTATGAACATTGAACCCTGTGTAACGGAGGGGAGGTGGGGTCCTGGCTCACTCTATATAAGCCACCCCCCTCCTTTGGGACAAGGGTTCGCACCCCCTGTAACTCACACGCATATAATCCAGTCGACCGCCTCCGGGCTCCGAGATGTAGGGCTATTACTTCCTTTGAGAAGGGCCTGAACTCGTAAAACTCGCATGTACAACTCCTCCATAGCTAGGATCTTGCCTCTACATTCCTACCCCCCATTCTACTGTCAGACTTAGAACCATGACATTACCTAGGGGCAGTCTTGAAAGCCAGAAATTGAGTCTGAGATGAGTCGCCAGAAGAGCGAGAAACCTCCTGCAAAAGTAAAATAAAGTTAAGGCATAAGAGGAAATAGATTCACGGATAAAAACAAAGGACAAAGGTGAAAGAAACCTCATTCTGGTGTTTTTGAGGAGTTTTTTGTAAATTGGAAGGCGGTTCACCATCATCATTAGTCCGGGCCTGACAGCGGCTCTCATGTTGCTACTTTTTCAAAAGAAAATGAGGGTACAAATAAGCAAAAGGGTGCGAAAACCTTACTTTTCGGGTTACTAGTCGAAGTTTCTGTCTTGGCAAAGGGGCTGAGTCAGAGGAGATAGTTACCTCTTCTTCCACGGCCTGGCTGGCCCCCATGTCGTCCTGGCAATAATCAGTGTCAATAAGGTAGTTGAAAAAGGCCAAGGGAGTCAAGGGCTACCTCCGACTCAGAAACATAATCTAGCGGGAACATGTCAGATGCAGTCTTCTTCTTCTTGGGCTTCCGGGTCATTTTCCTGGCGGCTATGGCAGCGGCTCTGGCCTTCTTAGATGCTTCATGATCATACTTGGCCTTCCAGAAGTCAAATTTGGCCTGTAAATAAATAAACAGGTTGAAAGGTCATGCAAGTATTTAAACTACTGAGGAAAACACAAAAAGAGAGAGGTCAGGGGTTTTCACCTCTGGGCCGGGTTAAGTTTGCAGAAGGGGTTTTACACAACCTTACTGCAATCCTCGTATTTGCCGTTCATGAGGATGGTTGACATTGCAACAACGTCTTCTTCAGTCAATTGAACAGAGCTATAGCGGAGAGAGTCATTTGGGCCTCCGCCATACTAATACATTAACTTGGATCGGTGGCTTAGAGGGATGACCCGCCATGCGACCCAGCAACGGGTCAGATCAACTCCAGTTAAGCCGTTCCCCAATAAAGCTCGAATCCTTTTAATAGAGGGAATAAGTTTCTTATGTTCAGCAGCGGTAAGCTTATTAGGGAGCACAAACTTAGAATCCAGACGCTCCGCACGATAACCGGACAGTGGTTTTTCATTGGCTGGTGAAGTATCTTGGCAGTAGAACCAGGTCTGATTCCAATCTTTGGGATGGCTCGGTAAGACTATTAAAGGAAAGACGGTGCCCCATCGGTGCTGAATTGAGATTCCACCTAGCTCCAAACTAAGTCCGTTGGTGCATTCATTCTGGCGGTTCAAGTAAAAGTATTCTCTGAAGAGTTCCACAGTCGGTTCTTCTTGAAGATATACCTCACAAAGAACTTCGAAATTGTAGATATTGGAAATAGAGTTGGGTCCAATGTCTTGTGGGCGAAGCTTCAAAAAATGCAGAACGTCTCGGAAGAACATTGAGCTGGGTGGAGAGAAGCCCCGGTTCATGTGATCAGTGAAAATGATAACTTCACCATCTTTGGGCTGAGGCCGTTCTTTGTCCGGGTCAGGTGCATGATAAGACATAACATTTTTCTCTGGTAAAATGTTATGGTGACAAATTCCTTCAAGGTATCCTCTGTAACTGTGGAAGGGACCCAGTTGCAGACAGTTGGTGTTTTTGACCGCATGGTGAAAGGGCAAGCTGAAAAGAAAGTAATTTGTCGGTTCAATTTATTGATGAAATTACAGGTTCATGATACGGATGAATAATGGCGGCTTAAATAAGGGCTAATAACATATAAAGGAAAAATAAGTCGGAGTCATAAGCCGCCATGACTGAAAGGTATTCGAAGGTTGCTAGAAACAGAATTGGCTAAGTGTTGACACAAACAAGTTTATCAAGCTGTTACTATTATTTTGGATCAAATGCCGTTCAGAAAAGAAAATATTCTAGACCTAAAAAAGTGGTACATATGAGTTCGTGCGTTATAATGAGGCCTCTGTGCAGGAAAAAGGGATCTACTGGTATAAAAAATGGACGCAAAACAACTACCGCATAAGTTCTACATTTCTTCTAGATCAAAAGAGGGAACGGAGAAGAAACTACAAGAAGGATTGTGACGAATGCCGAAGAACACCGACAAACTCGCAACCCTAATACAGATCTAAGTGCACGGAATAGGAGGAACTTACAAATGCAGATCTACTGCGAAGAGTCGCCGCGGTTCTCTGGACGAGCTCAGGGTGATGCAGCTGCCGACATTGAGGGCAACGGAGAACGCTACGGCGGCGGCGGAGCTCAAGGGGCATAGAGGTTGCGAGAGGAAGAAGAGGAAGAGAGGGAAGAATGAGGAAAGACATGGCCATGCTTATTTATAAAGGGATAAGTGAACAGGCAGGCGCGAAAATTGAGGAAGACCAAAATAATGATTATCCAGCCAAACGGACGCCTCAATTCTCGGAAGAAATTAAAAGATAAAGATTCGTTGAAGATGACGTCATAGCAGGCTTTCATATTTTCGGAAGATGACGTCATGGCCGGTTACAGTGTTTTTACAGACAGAGGAAGATGGATTTCGTCTAAGTGTTGAAGATTGACAAAGAACAAAGTTCAAGTCAACCTGGGGCCTAATGTTGGGGATATAGCTACCAGGTATGACCCGCCCAGGAGGGGCCGGGTCAACCCCAATGGCGGGTTACAAAAAGAAGCCCAGTGATATTCAAGGTGATAGTTTATTAAGACTTGTAGAAGGCCTAAGCCCAGAGACGGCTTAAGACCCAATATTGTAAACCGCCATAATGTAAAGAAAGACTTGTAAAGAAAGGCATATAAAAGAAGTCATCGAGCCGGACACGTTTTATGAGCCGGACGGGACTTTGTAGGCCGCCAGGCGTCAACCCGTGTATATAAGGGGAGGACCCGGCGGCGGCTTAGGACAAGAAACAAGAGATCGATAGCCAAGCTAGCGGATTCGCTCCTTGGTCATCGAAACCTAGCAATACAACATCAACTGGACTAGGTCTTACCTTCACCGTAAGGGGCCGAACCAATATAAACCTTCTCGGGTCCTTTGTCCCAATTAACCCCTTTAAGCTTCCTAGTTGCGATGGCCCTACGACTAAGTCCTTTCGCTAGGACATCTGCCATGACAATTCCACGACAGAAGAGATTCAAGGTACCTCATTCCTGACAACTTGTCAATCATGAGATAACACCATCTCAAAAGATAATACAGAAAAGAATTGCACTTCAAAATGCAAGATGAAGAATGCTTGAACTCCTCAAAACAAGACATGTGTTGAGTACCATGTTTATTTTAGAGTATAGCTTGGCGGAACTTAACTTCAAGAGAAATCCTGAAGAACAATTCAAGAATGGAAAAAAATATCCTTGACGAACCACCATGTAGAGCCTCCATGAAGAACTCCGGTAAACAAAAGGATGATCAAAAGAAGTGAAGGATGAAAAGAATACTAGTGAGAATTATATGTAGGGTTGGGAAGAACGAACGAATTGATATGATAACGAAGGAAGAGAAATACTGAACGAACCATCATATGAATTAGAAAGCGAATGAAGATACTAGTGAGAATTTAGATACATGAGAACGAAGAGATCACGAGCTGATTAGAGAATACTTGAGCAATGCACCGGTAAGATTTGGAGAACGAGAGCTGAAAGCTGGAATGAATAATTCTTAGATGATGTGCTCCGGGGAATCAAACTGAAAAAGACTCTTGAATTGCTCCGGATGGGTGAAAATAATTCTCACAATAGAAAACAATTATGAGAGGATGGGAACAAGTTAGAACCATGAATCTTGAAGAGAATGGAGCAAGATTGAGAGAAAAATCTTCTTTAGTGTTCAAAACCCGAGAATGACGACGAGAAGCACCACCATCAATTGTTGAGATACGCCGGGAGAATGAAAAGCGAAGAGGTTGGGACAACAACGAAAAGAATTTGACCGATCTTGGAGAAATACATATGACTAATGATAATTCATTCTTATGTCAAACTTGAGAAAATAATTTGAGAGTAACTCCGAGAAGATTAGAAGAGTCAGGTAAGATCCTGGGAAAAGACCTGTTGGTTAGGGCCCACTCAAGAGAAACACCGTTGCAATGATTTGAAGAGAGATTGCACCGATTGAATTAAATGGCTTGAATGAGATAACAACCTCGAGATATCTTGAACGGGTTAGGAATGAAAACACAAATCTTCTGAGATATCTTCAGCACTCCGAAACAAATGAATATCGACAAGTTTAAGATTAAGAGGTGCACCGGCAAGAGAAGACATTGGGCAAATGAAAGGACTATGCTCAATACCAAAGCTTGAATTGAATCCACCAGAGAAGAAAGAGAACGAGGAATGATGAACTTGAAGCTCCGTTAGCATCTTCTTGAGAATCACCGGATAAGAACAGTGAAGCAAAAATAATGAAGAGACTTCACATCAATAAAATGGATGCTTGATTAAGATATATGAGTCCTTTAAGAAAAAAGGGTTGGAGGGCGGGAAAACAAAGATAACTTGGGAATGGATGAAACGAACAACATTGAGAAGACTTTGAGTTGATCTTGCGAATGTTGAAATGATCGGATCCACTTGAAGAGAAGCACACCGGTTGAAAAAGGATTGACATGACAATCTCGATTATCAAGAAGGATTGGTATTCACATAGAAGTATGAGAACACCGCTTAGGAAAGGTATGGAATCAACACTTGACTTCAAAGCAACTCGAATACCACAACTGAAAACAAAAACAAAGGATAGGCTTGCAAAATAAGCCGGAAACATACATATGATAGATCCCACATCCTAACATGTGTGTGTTGGAAAGATATTCTTGGAGCTACTAGAATTCCCACTTATAAAACTCACAAAACTTTTTGGTTACGCAATCAGGTGTTGGGGATACAGGGGAAGCATAATATCTCATCCAAAAGTAAAAATCCTACATCCAGCTGGATCCATCCTTCAACACATAACCAAGAAACCTTCGGAAATCATGTGCCTCAACCTTCGAAAAGCATCCGTTATACGAGTTATGGCAATACTCCCGAACTCCCGCCCTAGTACTGGGTGGCGTCGAGGTTATCTCATGAACAACTTCATAAAGTAGATTTTCGATGTCGGCGAACTCAGGTATTCCAGAACTGCAACGATAAAAATGTGACGACAACACCTCGGAGGTCAACTCCCCGGGACACTGCCACAACCCCTAAATGTCAGGAGGCACCAAGAACAATGTTCTCATCACAAAACCATCAGAATGATTCCAAGATACCCGCATGATCCTAAAAAAATTAGTGAAATTTGAGGAGAGAAGAGTCAAAACTCTACGTCAGGATGCCACACTAGAGCGACAAAGGGACTGAGAAGTAAAAAGAATCCTACGCACATGTACTGAATAAGAAAGGGATAAAGACTCGGCTTACAATCGCCACTTCACACAATACATAAATAAATCATACATCATCCAGAATACAATCAAGGTCCGACTACAGAACCAAAATAAAGAAAGACAACCCTAAATGCTAGATCCCTGGTCGACCCAACTGGGATCCTCTACGGATCGTCCGGAAAAGAAACATAGTAACGGCTCGAATCCTCGTCGAACTTCCACTTGAGTTCGGTAGCGTCCCCTACACTGGCATCATCAACACCTGCAACTGTTTGGAAGTATTTGTGAGTCATGGGGACTCAGCAATCTCACACCCTCATGATCAAGACTATGTAATCTTAATGGTAGGAAAAGGTAGTGAGGTGGAGCTGCAACAAGCACTAGCATATATGGTGGCTAACTTATGCAAAAGAGAGCAAGAAGAGAAGCAAAGCACGGTCGTGAAGCTAATAATGATCAAGAAGTGATCCTGAAAGCTACTTACGTTCAAGCATAACACAAGACCGTGTTCACTTCCCGGAGTCCACCGGAAAGAGACCATCACGGCTACACACGCGGTTGATGCATTTTAATTAAGTTAAGTGTCAAGTTATCTACAACCGGACATTAACAAATTCCCATCTGCCCATAACCGTGGGCACAGCTTTCGAAAGTTCAAAATCGTGCAGGGGTGTCCCAACTTAGCCCATCACAAGCTCTCACGGTCAACGAAGGATATTCCTTCTCCCAGGAAGACCCGATTAGACTCGGAATCCCGGTTACAAGACATTTTGACAATGGTAAAACAAGACCAGCAAAGCCGCCCGAATGTGCCGACAAGTCCAGATAGGAGCTGCACATATCTCGTTCTCAGGGCACACCAGATTGTCCAAGATTCCGGTAGGCCAACCCAGAGTTGCCCCTGGTGGTCACCGGAGGCTGACAGGTTGGACCAACAGTCAGAGGAACACTAGCCCGGGGTGTTAAAATAAAGATGACCCTTGAGTCTGCAGAACCCAAGGGAAAAAGGCTTAGGTGGAAAATGGTAAAACCAAGGTTGGGCCTTGCTGGAGGAGTTTTATTCAAAGCGAACTGTCAAGGGGTTCCCATAACACCCAACCACGTAAGGAACGCAATATCAAGGAACATAACACCGGTAGGGCGGCAAGAGTGGAACAAAACACCAGGCATAAGGGCGAGCCTTCCACCGTTTACCAAGTATATAGATGCATTAAAGTAAATTAGAGGTAATAATGATATCCCAACAATAACGATTTTCCAACATGGAACAAACTTCATCTTCACCTGCAACTAGCAATGCTAAAGAGGGGCTGAGCAAAGCAGTAACATAGCCAAACAACGGTTTGCTAGGAAAGGTGGGTTAGAGGCTTAACATGGAAATATGGGAGGAAATGATAAAGAAAGTGGTAGGTATCGCGGCATAGCAATAGAGTGAGCAACTAGCAAGCAAAGATAGAAGTGATTTCGAGGGTATGGTCATCTTGCCTGCAAAGTTCTCAGAGTTGACGAAAGCTTGATCTTCGTTAGCGTACTCAACAGGTTCCTCGATCACGTACTCGTCTCCCGGCTCTACCCAAAGCAAGAACACAAGAAAATGACCAACAATCAAACACGGTGCAATGCACAATCAACATGATGCAAAACCTGGCATGATATGCGAGATCTGATATGCAATGCATGTGCGTGCTCTGGAAGGAAAAGATTTAACAAGGCTTCAAATTGGCAAACCAAGTGTGCCGCTGGAAAGATGAGATGATTTCGGTCGAAAACGATATAAAGGTCACCAGAATAGGATGCACGGTTTGCAAATGGCAAGAAAAACAAGAATGGCACAATTCTGCGATTAACAGCATGACGCCATCTGGAATGCAACAAGAAACTAAGCTACTGCACTCCAACATAGCAGCAAAGCATGTGGCAGTGATCTGCTAAAGATTCTTGACAAAATATGAACACTAAGCTACAGCTAAATCACACAAGAGCAGGTTCAACCAAGCATGGCAAAAGTGCAAAAAATTATCAGCTTCACAGACTTGGTGAAAATACTAACATGCCAGGAATAACATCAGGAAGCAATGTTTAGAGCAATAAAACAACATGCTACAGGAACATATCATAGCAATACAAGGCATGCTATGAATCTACTAAAAGCATACTCCCTCCGTTCGGAATTACTTGTCGTGGAAATGGATATATCTAGACGTATTTTAGTTCTAGATACATCCATAACCGAGACAAGTAATTCCAAACGGAGGGAGTAGAACAAAAGTCCCTTACTGATCATGAGCCAAAAAGGCACAGAAGATATGATGGCACCCATGTTAACATAGCAAGTTTTATTAATAGTTTCAGATTTAGCAGAAAACTGAGCATGGCATAAACAGGATTATGAAGGCATCTTTGCGAGGTCAAATCACTCATCACAAAGCATTGCATGACAAACTAGGCATAGCAACATTAAGAAGACATGTTCATGAAGCTAACCATGGCAAGAGCAAGTTCATATCATGCATGGATCAACTACAACAACCATGGCAAAATTGATTAACACGTAAACTATCTAGCAGGAACATTTTATAGCAAAAGTACAGCAAGATTAAGACATGCTAGGGCACTCCATAATTGCAAACAGGGGCAGGGATGGATAGAGCTCAACCATATGTCCAAATCATCCTTAATTAAGCAACTCAAAACAGGCACGGATCTCACTATAGCATCATGGTTACATGGCATAAAAATAACCGCAGAGCAAGGACTTTGCATGCTTGTGCCTGAAATCAGCAATATCACAAAGGCTACTTTGCATGCTTGTGCTAGTCACCACATTGATCAAAAAAATACATGGCAAGCACCCCTATAAAGATGGCATGGCATAGATCAAAACACATGTAGAGCTCATGCCCATATGCAGCACACAACAAATGTGACAAAAATGGCAAATCCTCAAAATCTGCTAACTAAAAGCAACTAAACAATTTATAGCACTCTTGCATCAACGATTTAGGAATCCATATGGACTCAAACAAGCATACCACAATGGAATGAAATAAACAGAACATCATGATGAACATTTTCATAGCTTATATGCATGAAACGGAGCTACGGTCAATGAGATACGAGGGAATGAACCGGGCAGGAAACCATTGCAGATTTGGGACTTACAAAAAAAATATACGAGCGCGGGTAAACTAAATGACGCTCGGGCGGGATTTAGGGGATGGCTCACCACACGGGCTTCGGCCTAGGAGGGAAGGAGGCGGTTTGGGCCAAAGGTTGCTGGGCCTATGGAGAGGAGGTGGCCCACGCGGGTGAGGCGTCATCCTCCTCGTGCCTGGCGCATGAGCAGGACACTAGGACGGCGGCGCCTGAGGTCAACGGTGGCGCAAAGGTGACTCCGGCAGGCGGGCACAGCGGGGATCTGCGTTAATGGATGGATCCAGAGGCAGGGGCGCCGGATCCGAGCTTGATGGAACTCCAAACGCGGTGGAAGCGCATCGAGGCGGCGGCGCGGTTCTTGTCGAATGGGAGAGAGAGAGATGAGGACAGGAGAGATCGGGCCAGTTTTGCTAGGGTTTGGACCTAAATTTGGACGGGGAGAGCACATATTTATAGGTAGGAGGAGGTAGGAGTGTCCAAATGGGGTGTAATTTTGACCCACGCGATCGTGATCTGACGGCGGAGTACATGGGAGAGGTTTGGATGGGTTATTGGGCCGTTTTGGAGGGGTGTTGGGCTGCAACACACACGAGGCCTTTACGGTTCCCCGGTTAACCGTTGGAGCATCAAACGGACTCCAAATGGCACGAAATTTCACAGGCGCTCTACCGGTGGTGTACCAAGGCCACTTGGCAAATCTCGGTCCACTCTGAGAACGTTTAACACCCACTCACGAAAAGAGACAGAAGGGGACGCCGGGTGCATGAGGGAGTTTCAGATTGCAAAACGGACAACGGGGAAAATGCTCGGATGCATGAGACGGACACGTGTGCAAAAGAGATGCACATGATGACATGATATGAAATGCATGACATGAACAAAATGCAAAACGAAGACAAAACCCAACCACAAAAGAAATATCGTATCGCATCTCCGGAAAAGGCAAGATTCGGAGTTACCAATATGGAAAATTTTATCCGGGGCGTTACAAGGACGGAGTTCACCGTGAAGCCCAAGACGGTGTCATCACTAGAGCCTTTGGCAGGCGAAGACTGCTTTTGTCAGGATAACTTGTACTAGTTGTCCCCTTTCAAATTGGCCGTTCTTGGCTCCCTTCCCGCTCAATATTTGGGGACAGGACCAGTGCCTCTATAAATAGGATTAGCCACCACCATAGGCGGGGGGTAGATAGAGATCTAGATCCACACACCAAACAAGCACGAGAACACCTCACCTCAGGAGGTTGTTCTTCCCATTGTACTGTTCATCACCAGCCCAAGAGGCAATCCACGACACCACACTAGAGTAGGGTATTACGCCGCAACGGTGGCCCGAACCAGTATAAATCTTGTTTCTCTTGTATTGCGAGTTCATCGAGCTAGCCTTGGAAATCGCAAAGTGCTTGAGAGCGTGATCGATGGGGGAGAGATCTTTGCACGCACCCCATTGTTCGAACCTTAAGGGTTTTGCCGGAACCCGAAATCCAACATTTGAAATCGCAAAGTGCTTGAGAAAGTGGCACCTCGTCAGGATCAGCGCCCACACATGGGGCGCCTTCCTCGGTCACATAAGAAGGCGCGCCCGGCGCCCTCCTCGGACAGGGCTCAGGGGCTCTCTTCTGGAGGGCCTCAGACCTTGCCAACATCACATGGAGGCGCTCAGGCACTACTTGGAGGCGTGTTTCGCGGCATGTCTCCCTTGCATGTTCGATGGTAACCACGGGCAGGGCGGCGGTTCAGGCGGTGGCGACTTTCATGGCCCGGGCGCTGGCTCAGGCGGAGGCGGGTTTCATGGCCAGGGCCATCCGGGTAACCAAGTTGGTTATAATCAGCAATCTGGCAAAGTAATCAGCACCAATAGCAGCAGCAGTCCGGGTATCAGAGTAACCCAAAACAGCTGAACGGTGGGCAGTACCACGTATTTACCACTAGTTTGTGCAAGAGGGACTAGAAACTTCACAAGAGGGCTGTAAACGTTGTTGAGCCGGCGGTTCCATGTTATTTGAAATGGTCAGAACAGCCTACGTGTGGAGTAGGGAGGATCACCCTCCCCGGGTTGATAATCTGGGTCACTTGGCTTTGGTAGTGGCGCCTCAGGTTGGTGGATATAAATTCACTAAGGTACTCATGGACGGAGGCAGTAGCATCAACATCCTGTATTACGAGACGTTTCGTCGCATGGGGTTGACTAACAAGAGTGTTAGACAATCCAACACTGTTTTTCATGGTGTTGTACCTAGTAAGTCGGCATACCCAGTTGGTAAGATTGAGATGTAAGTAGCCTTTGGGGATGAATATGATTCTAGGGATGTCAAGTTAACTTTTGAAGTGGTTGAGATAAAAAGCCCATATTTTGCCCTATTTGGACGGCCGGCTTGTGCCAAGTTCATGGCTTGGCCGTGTTATGTGTATCTGGAGCTCAAGATGTCGGGTTATAAAGGCACCATCACAGTACATGGAAGCCGGAAAATAGCCCTGGAATGTGAAGAAGGCGACGCTGCTTATGCGGAATCTATTAGTGCAACAAAGGAGTTAAAGTTTTATAAAGATAATGTTGACCCGGCAGACATGACATCTTTGAAGATGCCAACTACGGAGCATGAACCGGTGTTGAAATTCCAATCAGCGGATGACACCAAGATGGTTGATTTTGTGCCCGGCGACTCATCCAAGCAGTTCATTATCAGTGCTAACTTGGATCCAAAATAGGAAAGCGCGCTCATCGAGTTCATCCATGAGAACCGGGATATTTTTGCATGGAAGCAATATTGATCCAAAATTTAAACCAGTCAGGTAGTTTCTTTCCATGGTTTAATGAGGAAAGGTGCAAGGCTATTGGAGAAGAGGTGGCCTGGCTCTTGGCGGCCGGGTTCATTGTCGAAGTTTTTCACCCGGAATGGTTGGCTAACCCGGTGCTTGTGCTTAAACAGAACGACACCTGGCGCATGTGTGTGGATTGCACAGATTTGAACAAAGCTTGTCCGGCTGACCCTTTTGCTCTCCCTCGTACTGATCAGATCATTGATGCTACGGCGGGTTGCGAGCGTTTGAGTTTTTTGGATGCCTATTCAGGTTATCGTCAGATCAAGATGGCAGTTAAGGACCAGGAGAAGACAACTTTCATCACTCCGTTTGGAGCCTTCTGATATGTGTCTATGCCTTTTAGGCTTAAGAATGCCTAGGCGACTTATCAACGATGTGTGCAGAATTGCCTTCACAATAAGATTGGGCGTAATGTTCATGCTTATGTAGATGATATAGTGGTGAAATCCAGAGAGAAGGAAGCCTTGGTAACTGATCTGAAGGAGACTTTTGATAACCTCTGGGTCTATAAAATGATGCTTAACCCGGCTAAGTGTGTTTTTGGAGTCCCAGCTGGCAAACTCTTGGGTTTTTGGCGTCTAACAGAGGTATTGAGGCTAACCCGGAGAAAATTAAGTCAATTACATCTCTGGCTAAATCGGCGTGCATCAATGACGTTCAGCGGTTGGTGGGCTGCGTCGCAGCCTTAAGCCGGTTCATAAGCCGGTTAGGGGAGAAGGCGATGCCTTTGTATCAAATGATGAAGAAGGCGGCTAACTTTGTCTGGAGTGACGCCGCTAACTCTACTTTTGAGGATTTGAAGAAACAGCTCGCTGAGCCGCCGATTCTTGCTGCTCCGGTTGAGAAAGAGCTATCGTTGTTGTATGTGGCTGCTAACTCACGTGCTGTCAGTGTGGCCATTATTGTGGAGCACAAGGAGGCTGGCAAGGAACATCCGGTCCAACGGCCCGTTTACTACATTAGTGAGGTGCTCATTGAATCTAAACAAAGATATCCACATTGGCAGAAGCTTGTTTATGGGGTGTTCATGGCAAGCCGGAAGCTCAAGCATTACTTTCAAGGTCACCCAATCACTGTGGTTAGCTCTGCTCCTCTAGGAGACACTATTCAAAATAGAGAAGCCACAGGACGAGTCACCAAGTGGGCTATTGAACTTGGGTCTCATGGTTTGAAGTATGTGCCACGTACTGCGATCAAATCTCAAGGGCTGGTTGACGTCATTAATGACTGGACAGAGTTGCGGATGCCAGAGGAGAAACCAGACAACACATATTGGACAGTTCATTTTGATGGGTCCAGACAGTTGGAAGGCTAGGGGGCTGGAGTTGTTTTAACTTCTCCTCGAGGTCACAAGTTTTGTTATGTGTTGCGATTGATGTTCCCTTGTACTAACAATGCAGCAGAATATGAAGCCTTGCTCCATGGTCTTCGAATGGCTAAAGAAATGAGTCTGAGCCGGGTATGGTGCCTTGGCGATTCAGATTTGGTGGCTCAGCAGGTGTCAGGCAAGTGGGATTCCAAGGATCCTCTCATGGCGGCTTATCGCCGAGAGGTCGACGCTGTTGCGGGGAATTTTAAGGGTTATCAAGTAGAACACATTGACCGCAGAAAGAACAAAGCGGCCGATGCCTTAAGCCAGTTGGGATCTCAGCGTAAGCCAATGCCACCTAACACCTTCCTGACCGGAGGAAGATTTGGTCATTCCTGACCCGGAGGCACGGTTGGTGGCGGCTCTTAATGTCATTCTGGATTGGACAGTACCGTTCTTGGCTTACATGACCTGGGGCGAGTTGCCAGAGGACGAGACCTTGGCCCGACAGATAACCCGGCGGTCTAAGTCAATGATAATTTCTGATGGTGAGTTGTATCATCGCAGCGTCACTGGATCGTTTCAACATTGTGTTTCTCCTGAAGAAGGTCAAGAAATTCTTCGTGAGATCCATGAAGGGGACTGCGGTCATCATGCCGGGTCAAAGTCTCTTGTGGCCAAAGCTTTTCGTCATGGTTTTTACTGGCTAACAACTCATGCTGATGCAGAAGAGCTGGTCAGTAGGTGTGATGGATGTCAAAAGTTTGCATGACGAGCACACGTGCCGGCTCAAGAGTTGCGGATGATTCCAAGCACTTGGCCGTTTGCAGTCTGGGGGCTTGACATGGTTGGTCCTTTCAAAAGGTCCAAAGATAAAAAGACACATCCTTTGGTCGCAGTTGACAAATTCACAAAATGGGTTGAGGTAGAGCCAGTGAGCAAGTGTGATGCAGCCACGGTGGTTCAGTTCATGAAAAAGGTGATTTTTCGCTTTGGTTTTCCACACAGCATTATAACTGACAATGGCACTAATTTGTCCCAAGGTACTATGAAGGATTTTTGTCAATGTGAGCATATCCGGCTTGATGTTTCTTTAGTAGCTCACCCCCAATCTAATGGTCAAGCTGAGAGAGCAAATCAAGAAATCTTAAAAGGTCTCAAGCCCCGGGTCATGGTTCCCTTACTACGGACGTCGGGTTGTTGGGTAGAGGAATTACCCTCAGTACTATGGAGTATCAATACCACTCCTAACAGGTCTACATGTTATACATCCTTCTTTATGGTTTATGGAGCAGAAGCAGTGCTGCCTAGTGACTTTCATCATGATTCGCCTCACGTGGCGGCTTACGTTGAAGCAGATAATGAACAAGCCTGACATGATGCACTTGACTTATTAGATGAGGAGAGAGATTTGACAGCGGCTTGATTAGTAATTTATCAACAGGACCTGCGCCGTTATCATAGCCGCCGGGTTAAGTCCAGGACCTTTCAAGAAGGTGACCTAGTGCTCCGGCTCATCCAGGATTTGTCTGATACACACAAACTATCCCCGCCTTGGGAAGGACCCTTTGTGGTCAGCAAGAACTTAAACAACGGGTCATATTACCTCATTGACGTTGCAGAGCACCAAGAATCACGTAAGTCGGAGGAGGAGACCCGCCGGTCGTGGAACACTGCTCAACTACGGCCACTGGCTCTCGTCATGTACATAGTTTGACGTTGTATATATTATGATAAGTAATAAAGCAGGACCTCTATCCTTTTCCTTTCTAATGATCATATATCTTTATTATTTTCATTATTTAAAATGACCAAAAGGGGACTGATCGTATTCGAATCTGGCTTAACCCTTTTCGTTCGGCTCATGATCGTATTCGAATCTAGCTGTAAACCTCATGGTCACTTGGGGGCTTCCTGTTCAAACATAGGTCGTATTCAAACCAAAGAGAACATAGCTGTCATAACCCTCTTGATCGGCTCAAAGCCAAACTCACTAGGGGGCTTCTTGATCATATCTGAATCATAGCTTAACCCCTTTTGGCTCCGACTTGGATTGTATTTGAATCAGGGTCGTTAAAAACCTCTCAAGGTCATTTGGGGGCTTCCTGTTCAAACATAGGTCATATTCGAACGAAAGAGAACATAGCTGTCGGTACCCTTTTGATCGGTGCAATGCCAAAGCCACTGGGGGCTATATGATCGTATTCGAATCTTATCTTAACCCCTTTGGTCCGGTTTACTGATCGTATTCGAATCAGAAGCCTCTAGTTTTTATTTAAATATTTTGGTTTACATTGTCTGAAGCCTAGTGTTTTTGTCTTGCTGTTTTTTATCATCTCAAATCTAACTATCAGTATGGTTTCAAATTAAACCAGCTCGGTTACTTGGTAGTGATTGCCAAGGCATAACAATCATCAAGACATAGAAGTGTTGATTTATACAAAAGATTGGGTTATCAACCTCATCATCCAGGTCATGTAAACCATCAGTCCAGATTCAAAGAACACAGGTATGACAGTGTCATTCATGAACATGTTTCTATGTGTTTATCGTTAATCAAAGTTTTCTCAGCCTTGTTTATCTTACATCTGATTCTATTTTTAACACTATGATTATTTCATAGTCATATATCGGGTGTTTTTTGACCCGTCCGGTGCTAAACCGCCAGGGCAGTTTTTTCATCTTTTATAGGAACAAAGTTAAAACATTACAGATGTAACCACGAATGTAACGCATATATTGACATCATGGGTAAAGAGTCATATGCAACATCTTATGCACGATGGCATAGGCACAATATGCAGTTTTTAAACTAACCTATTACATGGCTTTGAGAGCCCAAAAGGTTCGACTGTTTTTTCTCTTCTAAGCAGGTCCTAAGCTAAAAGCTGGATTGTTTAGATGGTTATGACTCCCACCTGGCCGGCTCACCTCTCTCCACTGGTTGGAAGCTGGGATTAGACCAGTCAAAGCCGTTCAGAGCAATGAACTCAGCCTCATCATTAATTAGGCCGGCCGGGTCATTTTTGGGGCAAAAGTGTTTTGACGAATCGGTGGGATAAGATCCGTCACATTATAAGAGGGAGTCGCCATCTTCTTATTCTCCATATCAAAACCCGGTGATATTTTTCGATGTTGGTCTCTTCTCCAAGAATGGTAGCTTGAGGACGAACTCCCCTCACATAGGCAATGAAGTCATCTATCTCAAATGGAGTCCCGTCTTCCTTCATGGTAGGGTACCCCTTAGCCACATCCACTGGGTCTAGATCTGGCACCCAAGCCTTGAAGCGGCTCAGGGCAGTCACGGCTCCGGCTCTGGGACATGATCTTTTGACCTCTTGAAACCTTGCGGGTAAGATCGATAATTTCTTCAAAACGTCGCTCGACCGGTTGGGTCCTTGATTGGCAGGGGAGATAGTAGCAAGTGCTCGTTGAGCGCCAGTATACAATTGCTCCACCTAAGTATACACTGCCTTTAGTTTTGTCACACTCTCCTGGCTCAGATTTTTGCTTCGTGGACCTGCGAAGTGTTTTAACAAAGGCTCAGCAGGCGGCTCATATTCCTGGTCAAAATAAAGTATAAGTGATTAATACCAATGACTTACCGAAGATGGCGGAGACTATTTGAGACACACGGTTTTTTAAGCCGGTGAGCTCCGTGGTAACCTCCTCAAGAGACGCCTCTGCTGTCTCGGCACGTTGTATCAGCAAAGTCTTCTCATTGGCCCAGTATTTCTTCTTCTCAGTCAAACTGGTTTTCAATTTTTCAGTCTCAGAGAGACTCAATTGAAGCTTGGAATTAGCAGTCTTTATCTCTACTTCCTGATCCTCCAGCTGGGTCTTTGCATCCGTCAATTGAGAACCCAATTCAGTTAGGGCGGTCAACAAGCATGCACACGTGTGTCAAGATTTAACTAAAGGTTATAATGATTGAAGTCCCAAGTACTTTGCAAACGCAACACCACTTGGCACTTGGGGGATAATGTCTGCCAAAGCAATTTTTATGCAACATGACTCTTCTAAGTTTCAAGTCCCATGTGTTTTACAAAGTAACAACGCTTGGCACTTGGGGGCTAATGCATGACATTGAGAAAGTTTTTAAGTTGAGCCAGATCATATTAATTTGGACTGAGTTAAGACAGTTAAGAAGTTAAGTACCGGTTCATTTATGATAAATTGAGGCGGCCCTTGGGGACTACAGATGAAAGTTTTATACTAATCTGTTGGACTTAGGAAAAATCGAAAGACAAGGTATCAACCTATATCATAAGTCTACAAATCATTCAGGCTCATCATAATTGGAAGACTTGGGGGCTGGCAGAGTATATATAAACTGGAGTACATACCTCATATTTCAGTTGCAATTGCTTAACCATCTCAATTTCTGACTCATGGCTGGAATGCACATGACTAAGATAGCCGGACATTATGTCACTAGCATTCAGATGAGTGTAGTGAGATATATCAAACTGTACTTTCTGCCTTTCTAAGGCCTCCTGTTTGGCAGAATGCTTGGCCAGCACAGTTGGATTACCCGACACAACAAATCTGCTGCCAGTGATCAGAACGTCATGGTCAGAAGACGCTGGCGGGTTAGCTGAACTAGATGGTCTGACGGTGGAGGGATCAACAATGGTTTCATCCGCTGACGGCTCAGGAGGATCCAATTGAGCATGTACAGCCGGATCTTCTAGCACTTCAGATTGAGCGGGAGGAGTTGATGTTGCCGGTTCAGGTGCAGGATTTCTTGGGTCTTCTGCCGGTTTAATAACCTTAGCTTTCTTGGACTTCACTTGACCACTAAGAAAGATTTTTTATGAGACAGTTAGTATAATGATGCAGTTTTAAATATGCATAGGAAAGACGATTTTCCTTACCCGATGAGGACATAGACCTGGGGTAGAGTAATAGGCCTGACCTATACGTCCTACCTAAGGTCCTTGCCCTAGAAGCAAAGAAGTTCAAGAGTAAACAAGGTGGACCCAATAAAGTCGTCGAGCGCAATCCACTCGACGTACCATTCACTTGGAGACTACTTCTTCTTTGAGTCACTCAACTATTCAACCACTCGACCATGTAAAAGACCACTCGACGTATAAGAAGACCTAAAGCCGTTCTGCACAGCAACGGTCGGGCATTTACTCGTATATTTAATGATCATTTGTAGAACTTTATTACAGATGTTACCTGTAACGCTCTCTCTCTATGAACATTGAACCCTATGTAACGGAGGGGAGCTGGGGTCCTGGCACACTCCATATAAGCCACCCCCTCCACTAGGACAAGGGTTCGCACCCCCTGTAACTCACACACATATAATCAAGTCGACCACCTCCGGGCTCCGAGATGTAGGGATGTTACTTCCTCCGAGAAGGGCCTGACCTTGTAAAACTCGCGTGTACAACTCCTCCATAGCTAGGATCTTGCCTGTACATTCCTACCCCCATTCTACTATCAGACTTAGAACCACGACAGTTGGCGCCCACTGTGGGGCTGGTGTCTTAGCGACTTGTTGGAGAAGTTGTGATTTTTCCAATCCCCATCAACATGGCTTCAGCCGGAGGTTTGGCCGAGGGCCGCGAGATCCGTCTCGGCGCGCTCGTATTCGTCGTCGACGACTCCGCTTGGCTCCAAGAAGCACCACTCGACATCGAGGCGCTTCCCGTCCGCGGGGCAACGCACTTTCACGCGTGCGTCCGTGGTGTCCTCCTATGGCAGCCGTCGACTCAGTATCGGTCGGCTCCTGTGTTGACCTCCCTCCCTGCAGCCCGCCGAAGCAAACATTCTGGTCGATTGAGGCTTCAGCGGTGGGTGAGGCATGCGGTGGCTCGCTAGTCGGCCACCCCCAAGTCGCGGCAATCGAGCCCGATGAAACTGTCTATGGCCTGTTCGACTGGCTCCATAGAGATTGCATCCGAGTGCAACAACAGCGACCCCGTGGCAGAAGTTTTGATGGTCAATGGACCACGCAGTCCTCCTAGTTTCACCCGTGAAGACGGAGGCGATGGGGGCGGTGATCCGTCCTGTGGTCACGAAGAGTACCATCCCGAAACCCTCTCTTTGCAGCGGAGGGAAGAACTTCGCCGCCGAAACATGGATACGCTTCACACTCCTATCGTTGGAGAAACCCCTGAGGCCCAGGCCTTGGAGGAGGCGCGCCTGGCCAACTTGGCTGAGTGCACTCGACTGGAGAACCTCCAGCACGCACTCGATGAGCGTGCTCGGCAGCGTATCCCCGAGTCCAGTCGACGCCAACTTTTTCCGCCTCCGACTCAAGTATATCGAACTCTGATCCAGAATCTCGCAGCTGCGGCCCAAATAGCGGAGTCAATTCAACCTTCCCAGTCAGAAGCTGGTCGAGGTTTGGGGCAGATCCTGGCTTTGCTCCGAGCAGTGGGAGAGCAGAATATAGTAGTATCTCAGTCGCGAAATAAGATCCATAGCAGATCCGTGGTTGCAGACGTAGTCTAGTCGGCTCATTGCCCAAGATCGCCCCCGAGGCATGAGGGGCATGGAGACCGGCGAGATCAGTACAGAAACTGCGAGCAGTATGATCACCGACTCAATCACGATAATCGTCATCGAGTGCCCACGCCTCCCCCAAGGAGTGGGCCATACGTGCCTCGGCAACATGATGACAGATGTCCTCATAGTGGTGGGCGAAGGATTCCAGTCGACCTCAGGGAACCGGGCTTTGATGTGAGATCTATTCTCGTTCAGGGTCTGGTCGACACAAATAGAGCTCACAGAGAAGGCCACGACGGAGATTTTCCAACCAGTAGTAGAGTGCATGTCTCGGGTCTAGAGTGCTTCAGCAGAGCCATCAGGGCTGCGGTGATTCCTCCCAACTTCAGGTTGGCGACTAGAGTCAGTAAGTTCACTGGTGAGTCCAAGCCTGACACTTGGCTTGAGGATTACCGAGTGGCTGTACAGATTGGTGGTGGCAACGATGAAGTTGCCATGAAGCATCTCCCTTTGATGTTAGAGGGCTCGGCCAGAGTGTGGCTGAATCAGTTAGCGCCTAGTAGTATTTACACTTGGGAAGATCTTGCACGAGTATTTGTCAGAATATTTGAAGGTACTTGCAAATGGCCAGCAGGGCTGACAGAATTACAGTGTTGCGTTCAGAAACTGAATGAAACTCTGAGAGATTATATCCAGAGATGGATCACATTAAACCATACAATGGAGAATGTGTCAGATCACCAAGCAATTTGTTCCTTCAAAGAAGGCGTTTAGTATCGGGAATTGAATCTGAAATTTGGTCAGACAGGAGATATGACTCTGACTCGGATGATGGAGATTGCCACCAAATACGCCAATGGTGAAGAGGAAGACCGACTCTGGAGTGGCAAGCACAAAACAGTCACCCACGAAACCGGAGGAGAGAACTCCAGTCGGAAGCAGAAGCGCAAAGCCGAGCCAGCTGCTCCTGGAGAAGCCTTAGCCGTGACTCAAGGAAAGTTCAAAGGGAAACCCAAAGGATCGTGGAACCCCAAGAAAGTAAAAGATCAAGATGGAAATGATGTGCTAGATTTACCATGCCACATTCACACCAAGAAAGATGAAGAGGGTAATTTCATTTACCCGAAGCATACCACTCGACAATGTCGACTCTTAATCCAGCAATTTCGAGAGAAACATCCCAAGGAATAGGAGAAGGAAGCGGACAAAGATGAGGATGAGGAAGAGGACGATGATGCTTACCCCCACGTCAATTCCACTGATGATTTTCGTTGATGTTGAGAGTAAGAGTCGACTGAAAGTCATCAACAGAGAAGTGAACATGGTCGCTCCAGTGACACCTAGTTATTTGAAGTGGTCTCAGACTGCCATTACATTCGACCAGTCCGATCACCCAGCGCACATAGCCACCCCTGGGAGGCAAGCACTGGTGGTCGACCCAGTAGTCGAAGACACTCGATTGACTAAGGTTCTGATGGATGGTGGTAGTGGTCTGAATATACTGTATGCAGAAACATTGAAAGGAATGGGCATTCCGATGCCCAGACTCAGTGAAAGCAATATGAGTTTCCATGGAGTTATTCCTGGCAAGAAGGCTGTGTCACTCGGACAGATCGCCCTTGATGTAGTTTTCAGTGATTCCAAGAATTACCGCAAAGAAAAGTTGACATTTGAAGTTGTGGATTTCCAAAGCACTTATCATGTTTTATGGCTCGACCATGTTACGTGTACCTCAAATTGAAGATGCCTGGTCCTAAAGGGGTGATCACTATCACTGGCAATCGAAAGAAGGCAGAAGAGTGCTTCCACAAGGGCTCAAAGATCGCCGATGCACAGATGGAAGTAGTGGAATTGCAGGAGTATCAAAAAAATGCAGATCCGAGTGATCTGTTGCGAGCTAAGAAGCCTGCCACAGATTCAGCATTCCAGCCGTCTGGTGAAACGGAGCCGATTCATATTCACCCAACGGATCCCAATGCTGCTCCGACTCACATTTCAACAACACTCGACTCCAAATAGGAAGAAGCGCTCATCCAGTTCCTCCATGAGAACTGGGACATCTTTGCATGGAAACCTTCTGACATGCCAAGTGTTCCCAGGGGACTGGCTGAGCATCGTTTGCGAGTATACCCAAAAGTGAAACTAGTCAAAGAACATCTTCGATGGTCCGCTGTACAGAAGAGAAAGGCAATCGGTGAAGAAGTGGCTCGACTTCTAGCAGCTGAGTTTATCCGAGTGATTTATCACTCTGAGTGGTTAGCTAATGTTGTCATGGTCCCAAAGAAGGATGACTCACTTTGCATGTGCATTGACTTCAAACATATCAATCGGGCCTGCCCGAAAGATCACTTTCCTCTCCCTCGCATCAACCAAATAGTCGACTCGACTGTGGGGTGTGAGGGTTTGTCCTTTTTGGACGCTGATTCCGGTTATCATCAGATCCGTCTGTATGGACCCGATGAGATAAAAACAGCTTTCATCACCCCATTTGGGTGCTTCTGTTATGTCACCATGCCATTCGGCTTGAAGAACGCTGGAGCCACATTCATGCGGATGATTCAGAAGTGTTTACTCACTCAGATCAGTCGGAATGTGGAAGCATACATGGATGACATTGTGGTCAAGTCACGTAAAGCTTCCGACCTACTGGCCGACCTTGCTGAAACCTTTGCCAACCTCAGAAGGTATGATATCAAGCTTAATCCATCAAGGGATCGACGCTCACCCAGAGAAAGTGGGTGCCATAATCCAGATGAAACCCTTGTACGTGTGCATGATGTCCAGAAGCTTACTGGTTGTTTGGCCGCCCTAAGTCGATTCATTTCTCGCCTCAGTGAAAAGGCACTGCCTCTTTACCGACTGATGAAGAAGTTAGATAAGTTCGAGTGGACTCCTGAAGCTGATGCAACATTTGCAGAGCTTAAAGCCCTGCTTTCCAACCAGCCGGTGCTTGCTGCTCCAATCAGCAAAGAGCCTTTACTGCTTTAGATTGCAGCCACTGGACAAGTCGTCAGTATAGTACTTACGGTCGAGCGGGAAGAAGAAGGAAAAGCGTACAAAGTTAATTGCCTAGTATACTATGTCTCTGAAGTTTTGACTCCATCAAAGCAAAGATATCCACATTATCAGAAGCTTGTTTATGGGAATTATATGACCACGAAGAAGGTTGCACATTACTTCTCTAACCACTCCATTATAGTCATCAGTGACGCTCCATTATCATAGATTCTGAACAACAGAGATGCAACTGGTCGAATGGCAAAGTGGGCGATTGAACTCCTTCCCTTAGTTATCAAGTTCGAGGCAAAGAAAGCTATCAAGTCCCAAGCAATAGCGGATTTCCTCGCCGAGTGGATCGAACAGCAACTGCCGACTCAACTTCACTCGAAGCACTGGACCATGTTCTTTGATGGTTCCAAGATGCTGAATGGTTCCGGTGCTGGGGTTGTACTGGTATCCCCTCGAGGAGACAAGCTCAGATATGTCCTCCGGATTCACTTTGATTCCTCTAATAACGAAGCAGAATATGAAGCACTCTTGTATGGGTTACGTATGGCTATCTCACTCGGCGTCCGTTGCCTCATGGTCTATGGCGACTCAGATTTGGTAGTCAATCAAGTGATGAAGGAGTGGGACGTCAGAAGCCCAGCCATGACTGGCTACTGTAACGCGGTGAGGAAGCTGGAAAAGAAGTTTGAGGTGTTAGAGCTCCATCATATACCCCGACTGAAAAATCAAGCAGCCGATGATTTAGCAAAGATAGGCTCCATGAGAAAAGCCATTCCCAGTAATGTGTTCCTGGAGCATATTCATGCACCTTCAGTTCAAGAAGATCCCTTCACTGAAGAGGCCCCATAGCCAAAGAGTACCACCGATCCGACTGAAGTCGAGATTCCAGCCGTGGTTGACCTAATCATGGATATTTTGGTTATTACTCTCGACTGGACAGTGCCGTACATTGCGTATATCCTTAGGAAGGAACTCCCAGAGGATGAAGAAGAGGCTCGATAGATCGTCCGTCGATCCAAAGCCTTTACTATGATAAGAGGACAGTTGTTCAGGGAAAGTGTAACCGGAGTCAGCCAGAAATGCATAACCCTGGAAGAAGGTCTAGCGATCCTCAACGACATCCACTCGGGGACCTGTGGCCACCATGCGTCCTCTAGGACCATTGTGGCTAAAGCATACTGAGCTGGATTTTATTGGCCACGAGCAAATGAAATGGCGAAAGATATAGTCGACAGATGTGAAGGCTGCCAGTTTTACTCCAATATGTCCCACAAACCTGCATCAGCCCTAAAGACCATTCCACTCGTCCGACGCTTTGCTATTTGGGGATTAGATATGGTTGGACCTCTGAGGACTGGTAGGAGCGGCATCACTCACGTGCTTTTAGTAGTCGAGAAGTTTACCAAGTGGATTGAAGCCAAGCCTATCAAGAATCTGGAAGCTAGTACTGCCGTCAGCTTCATCAGAGAATTGACGTTCAGATACGGAGTTCCACGCAGCATCATCACTGACAATGGATCGAACTTCGATTCAGATGAGTTCAGAGCCTTCTGCGCCTCCCAAGGCACACGAGTTGACTATGCTTCAGTCGTCCATCCCTAGTCGAATGGACAAGCAGAGAGAGAAAATGGCTTGATTCTCAAAGGATTGAAACCCCGACTAATGCAAGACCTCAAGCATGCAGCGGATGCCTGGGTTGATGAACTTCCATTAGTTCTTTGGGGATTGAGGACAACTCCCAATCGGTCGACTGGCCAAACTCCATTCTTCTTGGTCTATGGAGCTGAAGCTATTCTACCGAGTGACTTGCTTCATAATGCACCACGAGTCGAGCTCTTCTCTGAAAATGAAGGAGAGCAAGCTTGTCAAGACGCAGTCGACCTCCTAGAGGAGGAAAGAGAGATGGCCTTGATCTGGTCGACCATTTATCAGCAAGACTTGTGTCGATTCCATGCCAGAAATGTGAAAGGTCGAGCCTTTCAAGAGGGAGACTTGGTTCTTCGAGTGGATCAGCAGAAACCGCACAAGCTCGCTCCTGCTTGGTAAGGCCCCTTCATTGTCACCAGAGTGCTCCACAATGGAGCATACCACCTTTACAATGTCGAGCATAAGAAGGACGAGCCACGGGCTTGGAATGCGGAGTTGCTCCGCCCCTTTTACACTTAAGTACTCATTCGAATAAAATGTAATAAGAAATACCTTTGTAATTTGCTTATTAAAGACAAGAGCTTTACAGTCCTCTTAAACGATTGTTGTTGCTTTTATTTGCGTCTGAAATCCCCTAGTAGGTGACTTAGCTGCGAATCCGTTTCGCGTAAGTTTAAAAGAAAATCCTACTGAGTGGTGAGCAAGCTTCCCACTTGGAGGCTTAGCTGCGAATCTGTTTCGCCTAAGTTTAAAATATCCTACCGAGTGTTGAGCAACCCTCCCACTCGGGGGCTTAGCTGTAGTCCTGTACTTGCCTAACTTTGTAAAATCCTACCGAGTGGTGAGTAAGCCTCCCACTCGGGGGCTTAGCTGCAGTCCAGTACTAACCTAAGTTTGTAAAATCCTACCGAGTGGTGAGTAAGCCTCCCACTCGGGGGCTTAGCTGCAGTCCAGTACTAACCTAAGTTTGTAAAATCCTACCGAGTGGTGAGCAAGCCTCCCACTCGGGGGCTTAGCTGTAGTCCAGTACTCGCCTAAGTTTAAAAAATCCTACCGAGTGGTGAGCAACCCTCCCACTCGGGGGCTTAGCTGCAGTCCAGTACTCGCCTAACTTTGTAA